>NC_060207.1:151218928-151558571 GCF_021130785.1 Homalodisca vitripennis | reverse complement strand
TTAATAATGAGGTAACAGTCACCAACAAAACAGTTTTAATATACAACCGCTCTAAAAATTATTTGCTCTGTTATTTGTAGTTGTATGTCTAACATAATTAACATCACTGGAATACAATGTATGTTGCCAAATTAATATAGATTGATTTCTAGTGACATGTGCGTGCTACTATTATCCCATTATATCTATTGAGTAAGAGAAACAAGATACGGAATGGGATGATCAATACTGTTGCTACTTATTATTCTGGTGGGCTTGGAGCACTTTTGTGTTTACCGGACGTTGAAGAAATCAACAGGAACATCCTTAGAGCTGACTGGGTAGAATACAGATATATTTAGTTTCCAGATCTTGCTACATTACACTTTTATAAGGTTTTAAAAGAATGCAAGTTTATGAGTGTTTATTCTGGTGAACTCGCAAAATATTAACAAAAAATATTAAAAGTATAAAACAATACTATTATAGTAATAATAATATGACTGTTTATAAGGAATACTGTTTGTATATTTGAAAACGAACTCCCAAATTTGGATAACTGTTATTTATTATAGACAAATATATATGTATATATATATATATATATATATATATATATATATATATATACTTATATGTTTTTATACAAGACATGCAATATTATGTGATTTTACTAACACTATTACTTCTAGAAATGCGAACTATTTGTAGCCTCGCAAATGTCCAACTGGTATTCGAGATTCGTCCAGCTACTACTTACCGCATCTAATGTGACTGAGCTACTGCCGCTAAGATTCTCTGACGAAGATGATCAAGTTCATCTTTTTTGCATACACCAAGTTCTTGACGTTACCCTATATACATGTTCAGTGGTGTTATATCTGGGTTTTTGCAGACCATGCAATCGGGCCAGATCTACCATCCATCTTGCTGTTAAACGAACGTCTAAGGCTGAACGTTGTTTGTAGGTCACAATCATCATAAATACCCAACAATATCGTCATCATCCTGGTATTCCTAATGTTACTGTCTAATACCACGTCACACTAGGGACTTCTTGGGGCTGCGAAAACACGAATCTCCAATGATCTCTACACCTAAATAATTGTTGATTTTTCATTTCAAACTTTTTAACCGATTAGAAGTTAATTCTGGATCAGGCAAATTCAGTAAAGACCAGCTGAATTGAAGAAAGAGATTTTGTTTCCGCTAACCATGACTCATTGTTCTTCCTACTGTTGAATACCATTGCCTTGATAGTTTAGGGTTGAGGATAATATTGTTGCACTCAAGGTCAAACAGATTTAATAACCTTACTCCCAATTTATGAAAATAAAACTTATTAGTACTCTTACATTTCAACGAGTTCCATCCTTAGTAACTATTGAGTTCTTTTTCGGATCCCAAACATTCTATGTAAATTCTATGAACTACATTTCCCGTAATTGTAATGCAAAAATACTTATTTTATATATATTTTGCGATTCAATGTTTATTAAAATTAAATAAGGCTATAGCCATTTATACAAAATTAAAACACACACACACACACACACACACACACACACACACACACACACACACACACACACACACATATATATATATATATATAATATAATTTATCACATTTCACCATACATGGTGCAAGTCGTAATTACTGGAAGATACCCGAATCTCTGCTTCGGGAAATGTGGGTTTACTATAGCTCATTATTATACAACTTAAAAAAACAATCATATAGAATTGAATCATGTATTTGACATATTATTTCAATTTGTGTAACCTATCTTTTTGGTTAGTATCGTATCTTGTACTGTAGTGATCATAACTCTTAGCTAAATAATTACTTCTTAAGTAAGATTTTACATTAGTATTCCTTACGTGGTGTCAGTGAAAGGTATTTCCCAAATTACCCCGTTAACTCTTTAAATTCTACCAAAATCTAAGATGTTGGATTTTAAATCGGCCGATAATAAATGTGTGTACCCAACTAAGATACCCTATACTAGACACCATTATGATTCCTCGTACCGTTTGACTTCTATAGGTTTGTATTCAAACTTTTATCTTACCATACATGTCAAATGTTAAGCTATTTATATACCAAAAAAATATATCTTAAAACGGATTTAACACTTGTACTCAAGGGAATAGGACACTTCAAAATAAAGCGCCACATAATCATTCCTCACTCAAAACCCTTTACTAAAATCAAATATGGTGAATTTCAAGGGCCGCCCACTGCCGTCATGAATACTCATCACTCTACAGACACCTTATAGGAGAAGACATTCTGATTCCTCGCACGTATCCAGCTTTTGGCCCATCCTATATTATCTAGTATCTCATTGCTCCATTGTGGATTGCAAATGCCTCTAATGTAAGTTAATATAAGGTTGCTAAACCAAAAGTCCAGCTCTGAAAGCTATTTCATCTTATTTCTTTGGACCTACTGTCATCAGAAAGCCAGACATAAACAGAGAACGTCTACCTAACATTTCGTACGTGATGCATGATCTTCTAGATATATTTTCTATCTTTAACTATATATTGGTCGACATGAGCCACATCTAAAAAGGTTTCAGAAGCCCGAAAAGATAAGTTCTATCTCAACACTATAGTATTACTCGTAGCCACTGACGAAACCCAGTATACCAATATATCAAAAAGGGCTCCGTTGGGAAGAGTAACACAAAACTGTGTAGAATGTTCCATACTATATCTGAAGTCTGAAATAATAATTTTATATTCCCAAAACTCTTTAATCATCTTAATTCTCTACCGAAACACAACATCTATATGTTCTCTCCCGATAGTCTTCAAAATATAGGTTACTGAGCATCAAGTTTGTTTGGTATCTCCCCTAAGTCAGGTTAGATCTGCTTGGAAGAAAACTAGAACACCCTCAGAAGATGTTCCGTCTTGTTTATTCACATATACTTGCTGGTGGCTTCGAAGGAATAACCAGAAGAAGTAATCTCTAACCAGAAGCCCTAATATAAAGTGGAAAAATATTTAAATTGCAATTTATTTCGATTTATCGATCTGCATTATTACGTAAAGAAAATTCCAGTATATATATATATATATATATATATATATATATATATATAATTTATGCTATACACTACTCCAGGACTTTTATATGTTTCATTGGCCGTCAAAGGTCAATTCAAGCGCCACAACGAAGCGAAATAGGCATGGATATTTTTCATTCTTTAATGTAGATAGGTTGAAACTAAAAAAACCTTTTTTTTAATAAAAATTAACTTGTATATATTTATAACTAATGTATATTACACTATCAGTTAAAAGCAGCTTCACACACAATATCGTATGCTTTGCACGTTTAAGAGCACTGCTGATTTGGGTGAACTATATTTCCGACGCCAATGTTGCATATGTTTTCTTGCTATGGCTAATAAAATATGTTAGAAAACATAATATTTATGGCCATTTTAATTAACTCTGGCCTTAGTATTTTTTCTATAGTTGATTTTGCCTCTTTCCCGATAAAGAAAATACATATGAAAATATTATAGAAACACAGCTCTGAGAAGCATAACTCTGTCAAATAACAACTAAAATAAGATTCATAACAGTCCTTAATATATAGTAACAGTTGGACTACTTTGTCTCTCATACCTGCATCGCTAGCAGTTACCCGCTTCTTTGCACACAATTTAGTACGCGTTGCTCGTGTATGACCACTGCTGGTTTGAGTGGATTTATCTCCGAGGATAAAGTTGATTTTGCCTTGTTTCCCGATCAATAAAATATACATCACAGATTATAGAAGCATACTTCCCTCAAAAGGAAACTAAGATGGGTTTTTTAAGAATTTAAATTTATAATAAAAATTATATAGTAACTTTGTCTTTCATATATAATAATAAATATTTGCTAAAAATTTGCAGTTAAAGTACATTATTAACACTATTTACGTGTTCGTTTCTATAAAACTGAAAAATATTTTTGATATATTAGAACTGGAATTGGTACATTAGTTCCAAACTACTGAGAAAACTTTAATATGGTATAGTTCTTCCCGACTGCTTCAAAAGGAGTCTTTGAAGTCAAACTCTAACTATCTTATATTATACAATATTTTATAAGGTACATGAATACTTACTTAATCGCTGAAATCTAAAAACGGCGTGAACTAATGGTTACTCCTTTGAGAATTTTCACACTATAAATGTAAACCAATTAAAAATTGTAATTAAATTAATTAAATATATTGTTGTGCTATCACAATATAATATTCACACAGAACATTTCATTACATTTGACAGGCTCTTTTTATTAATATTTCGCAGGCAAAGAGACCAAGGTGAGAGTTTTTATTTCTTATTTAAAAAGCAGTGGTGCGTAGCCTGGACGGAATTTCGAATTAAGAATAGGCCTATATTCATACCAGAGGCCGTAATAATGTTTATGTAAATTTGAAGAACAAAATCGGTTGTACGCGTTGAAGCAAAACAAAGGCACTTTCAAGTTTATAATATCATTAGGATATTAAAAATTGATATTGTATGATTTATGTATTTATATTGGAATGTTACCTATAAGTGCTTCGACGAGCAGACACAATTAATACGAAAAATAATATACTTTTATTCTTTATTTTCTGAATATTTAGCTATAGGAGAAAGCTTATTTAACAATTAGTATGTGTGCTAGTTTTTATGATATGTTAAGATTGTGTATTTTTGCCTATTAAAAATACACACAAACACATATAGATGCATAAAGTTGTCCCACGTACATAGATAAAAGATATTCCAACATGACGCTTCTTTACACTCAACCAATTAATATTATGTACAGTACGAAGAGACAAACTCATTAAATGTCAAATATTGTTCCACTAAGTGGCACTCACATAAATCTGAGATCCCTGGTTGATGTCAAGCGATTAACAACTAATCAAAGTGATTTGCATGTCAATGACAAGTTGATGAATTGCTGATCAAAGCTGCTTGATGGAGAAGTATGATCGCATCCAAACTAATCGCTAAAGCATGACTTAATGTAACATCTTTTAAATATACCTTAGAAAAACACACAATAACCAAGAGCAATATAAAAGCTACAAAATAAGAAGAATATTATAATGTAGTGACGGACCTGTCACAGTGAACTGTCTCCGCCACTTAGTTATTAAGAAAAATATCTAAATTGAATATCAAAGATAAATATTTGTGTAATTTAAAATTTAGTTCTTCTTTTTTTAAGTTGTTTATTACGATGGTTATTAAGAAGGTTTGAACGTATAGTTGGATATCGTACATCTAGGATCGAAACGTAGTTTTATACTTTTTTGTAACATACAACTATGGCAAATATCTTAAATGATATTTTAGTTTGAATTAGTTGTTTTTGCGGCATAATAATTATTACTTTATATACTTGTATATTCTAATACTTTTACTACACTTGAGCTGAGCTTTTTTGGTAAAAGGTGTATGTAAAAAAGTTAAATATAAAAATTCCCTATTAAAAAGGCGTTAACATAGCATATACTTACAGTTTTCAACCATTACTTCCTTATTAATTAAAACAATCAAAACATAGTAATGTTAACGCTAGAAATAAATATAAATTTCGTAGAAGATAAATATATGTTTCCAAAACTAATCTCCTAATTATTCCTCCTCTAGAGCAGAAGTGTCTTTTACACTCAGTTATAATAAACAAAACTGTATAGATCTCGTAAATGTTTATTAAATTAAAGAACTGACGTTTACTGAATTTGTTACATTCACGAAATAGGATCTTCACTTTAATTATACCTCGTGTAGCCACACCAGTTGTAGTAAAGCTTAAAAATATTTTTTCTATAAAAAGATCTAATGAGGAGATGGAGATCAATTTCCAGCTAACCCAGTTTCAGAAAGTAACGCTTCTCAAATAAACATAAATTATCCCACAGAATCTTGAAAATTATTTGTGTATATTTGATTCATCTAAGAGGAGTTTGAAACATGGCAAAAAGCAACGAGGTTTGCCGAGATGTATTTTTCTAGCTATTGCTAAAATTTACCTCGTGGATGCTAAGAAACATTTCAGCTTAACAGTACGGAAAGAGTCAAGATGGTTAGCTTAGTATGCCTCTACATCAGGATTTCTCAACTTTTCAGGCTTTGTGTCTTTCTTAGTACACAGACATTTGGTCACGCCTCCCTTTTGCCAAAAACACCTTGTGTAGTCAAAACAAGTATTAAAATTTAAATTTGTAGGTTAGGGTATATGTTGAACTTGCACGTTAAAAATTAAATATTTTATAACTATTTTACAAAAAGTTTAATATTTACGTCAAATGCTTTTGTTATCATACAGTATATAGATACAATTACTGCCAAATATTGTTTTTTATTAGATAAATGAAATACAGAACTAAAAATATCGATCGTTAATGAAGCTATAATATCGGACACTTCGTAGCTTAGTAAGAAGTTTGGAGTTTTTTTTACAATTTTTTAATATTTTTGTTGTAACTGTGACAAAGCACATCGCAGGTAACTTTCTACGTCCCGTCTTGCTTGACACTTTGACTTTAGATAGGTCAAAATCCAGACTCACAGAGGTATGAGATAACTGACCCAAAATATTGAAAGACCATGTTTTGAAATTCTCCAAAATGATTGAAAATCACATTGTATGTCTGTTGAACGTTCCTGAATTCAGTCAGGAAGTACACCCACATCGAATTTAAATGGATCTCTTCTATCTTAAATTGCCAGCTATTCGTGCAAATATCTGGAAAAATACTGTTCCAATTTAAGTTTTACTAGGTCTATGAATTTGTTGATTAATTTTAGTTCTAAATGTATCTTCAACAGCTTCCTTGTTTTCAATTCGAAAACTTACAGTAAAGTAGGATTTATAACGTCTAGTCCGTATAGCACCGTTCCAAAAAACAAGGTTATATTTAATGCAATAATAACTATACAGTCTTTTATTTTCGGTGACGGGCCATTTTAGGCCTACTAAAACAACATACAACATGCCTGTCCCACGTTTTAAGTTTACTGGTCCAGCAAACTGCAGTACACTACTAACTAACCATGCGAGCATCAAGAATCACTTAATAAACAAACTGGCACATAATCATTAGGAGAATTGTTTGCAATCCGTGTTTTCCAACACGTTCCTATCATTCTAACAGTGACGCCTCCCCAACGGGGCGCGCCTCCCAGCGGTTAAAACTTCTGTTCTACGTAATGCATATTGGCAATGCTTTTGAGCTTACAAAAAAACTCAAGTATTCCCTTCTATATTTTCAAAGTGGGTGCATGATCACTGTTAAAAATTATTTTCTATTATTTCATTTTATTTATATATATATACGAGTCGTATATATATATATATACGAGTATATATATATATATATATATATATATATATATATATATATGTGTGTGTGTGTGTGTCTGTGTGTGTCTGTGTGTGTGTGTAAATTTGAGTTTGACTTTAAATATTTCACTTAAACCTATAAACTATGAACTCTGACATAGCATAAACCTAAAATATACCTATTACCCTGTATAGACTAGATAGAACGCCCACATTTATTGCTGAGAATCTAAGGTTTGTAACAGTTTTATTCCCCCAAACTGGCTTAACATAGTTCAATTGCTGCAGAAATTATGGATCGTATTAAATTGAATTTTATGGAAAATTGGAGAGAAATTTGAACTGCTTCACTCTCCAACCTAAGGGTCTGAACATACTGTTTCTTAAAGGAGTGTTTAGAATGTTAAAATTAGTATGCTAATAGTACCACTGAACAGGAAATTGACTGCAAATCCGCAGGGAACTGCTACTACGTATATATTCAAACAAAGATAATGTTCAGTTTTACATTTAGATCTAAAATACTTAAAATATTATAATGATTTCTATTATTTAAACATATATTCCTTATAAAATGAAATAGTGTTTCACGTGGTCTAAAAATAACAAAGAAAATTTAATTACAATTTGTAAAATAAAATTAACTCATCTTATAGTAACTTGAAGCATCTTAAACAATTATCTCAATAAAATGTATTATCAATAATGCATTTTAATGCTCATTGACGCTGTTTATATACAACTTAACTTTAATAAACAATAATGTATAATGCACAAATTACAAATGTCGTAAATAAAAACTCACTTTATTTTCTGATCCCCTTGATAAATATTTTACACAATTCTCTCAGATGAATCAAAATCTACAAAGCCATTGAGACTCAAGGCGGCTCTTGTCGTTTCGTATTCATAGCTTGTTTCTCATTAGCGTCAAAGGGTAAAAAGGTTATACTACTTTTTTGAGCTCTTCACTTTATTTTCATGACTTTAATCCATCTACCATATTGCAATTACGATGAAGCAATGGTATACATGTGATATTCTAATCACATGAAACCCAATAAAGGTATGTAGGTGTATAAGATTGTGATTTTTTCGTTTAATTGTACAATCTGTTCTCAATTCCACCGAAACAAGTTCTGTTCTTCCGAAAGGAAGTTCCTTCTTTTACACCGGGTACTTAAATAACGTAATCGTTTAAATCCTATGGAATTGTAAATACCACAGAATTATTATTCTAATATATTTTTAATAGTTCTTACTTTTACATTTAGATCTTCAAGCTTTACTACCATTCATGTATAATTATGTCAATAAATTAATTTTCCATGTCGTAAAAATCTAGCGATAAAAGTTCAATGAGCAAAATAAGTTTCTAAGTAAATGATGAATATCGTGTAACCTTATTCAAGACCATTTTTGTCACTACCCATCCAAGCCTTATTGGAGTTTACGTTCTCTGAGACTTAAGATATCTTGAGCACTATTTTTGTGTATTTATCAGATAATGTAAATCCATTGATTACAACGAGACTACCACTTCGTCCATGCATATAAACCTATGTATATGACATATAAACCCTTCTATTAACCGCCTTGACTGACTCATAAATGTTACAGCGTATTCAACTTGCTTGCTCTAAAGTCTTTTTATTATTATATCAACTCATTGTAAGCAAGGGACATTTACAAACCATAAGATAATTGATTCGAATCACGAACTAGAAGATTTTTTCATTCATGGTGTATTCCTGTACACATATATTTAACTTACATATTTTATTTATTGAGACAAATGTGGATTTTTATTCACAAATAATACTTATAAATATATTTTTGCTACATTGATAGTAACACTTTAAACTATATTGTATATTTTAACTCACTGACGAAGGAATAGAGAAATCTCAATTTTAACAATATTATTATGTAGCCAGTTTTTTCATTTATTAAAGGCTTTTTTAATGAAATTGTAACATTACATTTCAAACACACACGTCACACTGGTGTACATTGTTCAAGTCAAAAGTATTCTTCTTCTTATACAGTCTGTAATATTTGATAAATATGGGGTGGGGGTAGTTGGGCATCGATAATTATCACGATTTAAGTCTTGATTTCGAAACAAAGTTAGCAGAAACGTAACAACGTTATTAGTATCTATTACAATGAGTTTCGCAGTAGTTGTTTCAGCTACTAAAGCCAATTTTGACAGTGATCAAAGGAAAAATGTCCTGTTTAAAGGATTAAAATATCCAGAATTTAGTAATAGTTAATATGTTTAAATAATGCCCTGTCAAGTAGGATTATACTTCCTATATTGTGGTGATAAAGATCGTCAAGAAGCACAGGTTTAGTTATATTCTACGACAGCAAAAAATCATTACGAGGACGGATACGGATTCTTTAGCATGCCAATAAGGACAAACCTCTTAGAATAACTTTAAAAGTCCATATTCTTCACAGACCCATGTTGTAAATTTTCACAGTTGTGAAAATATGGTAAAGCATAAAGTATTTGTATATACCCTATGTAAAAATTCTATGTAACATTTGGTGTTAGTTTTTACTAATTAATAATTACCAATATAGTCTCAGGGGTATTCAAAATCATTCAAAATATTATTTAAAATGAGTGCGCGTAGTGAAGAGGCTGCACTATATAATAGTCCGTAGGGTATGTATGATTACTTCTCTTTGTAAGGGGACTTCATATTCAACAACACAGTAGGTGCATCAAAGAGCTCTAATACAGTTTTCACTATAACATTTGATTAATTTCGTTCCAATAATTCAAATACTAAAACAAAAACATGACTACTCTTAAATATATTAACATCTTTATGTAATTATCTTTCTTCCGTCATTAATAAACTTATAAAAGTCCATTCTTTTCAAGTAACAAATGTTTTATTTTATTACATTAAAAATATTAAAGGGTGTTTTTAAAGGCCTTCATATTTCTCATAATTTTTATATATGATATGATCTTGTATAAAAATTAACAAAATTTAAATACACAACAAAAATGAATTTAGATTTTCTCCCACCAAAAGATTTTAAACTTCTATTTTGTTGCATTCTTATAGTGAAATATTGATTGATTTGTAAGGTTAATCTGGTTTTGACAACATTTTTATAAGATCAGATTAAAAATATTTATCATTCGTGTAAAACATTACACATTAAACTTATATTATTTCACTAGTGAATGCTCAAGCTAAATTTAGTAAAGACAATATCGGCTGTTCATTCAGAGAAGTTGTGACATTATCAGTTTCTCAAGTATCAAAATACATAAACAATTGAATCAAAGTTTAAATTCTGGTAACTAAAAGCTGATTGCCATTAAAATGGGCCTGTTCTTTAGTGTATTGTTTTTAAATGCAAGAGATTTCCATTCAAAATATAATAAGATCTATTAACATTATTTGCGGAAAATAAGATATTATTTGTATGGTATTATCATATGTTTTATCATGAACTAGATCATTTATTCTTTCGTGAAATTATCTTGAAACATATAATCAATAAATAAAGCAATGGGTACTATGCATGCGACTACCATCATACCTGCACAATTGTACGTGAAAAGATTGCTAACAATAGCTATTTGAACTCTTTTAAGTGCATAAAAGTGATAGTTTCAAAAACAATATTTTTATACACCAGATTTTTGGAACTCACTAGTTTTCAAAACATGTTGTCTCATATTTTTCTTCTGTTTTTATAACGTGTTGATTTTCAGTTTAATTTCATAAACATTTTGCAGTTATAAATT
This sequence comes from Homalodisca vitripennis, assembly GCF_021130785.1. NCBI lineage: Eukaryota > Metazoa > Arthropoda > Insecta > Hemiptera > Cicadellidae > Homalodisca > Homalodisca vitripennis. Next base: position 151,547,449 of record NC_060207.1, on the reverse strand, counting down.
AGCGCACTGTTATAAATTTTGAGATCCTTCTGTTGTATTTCAGCCATCTGTAAAAATAAGACGTATCCATTATGACTACTAATAGAAGGTTAATCTTTAGTAGATGAAAAGGTCAGTGATGGTTGCAAAGGGCTTTGTTATGCAAATAGATCTATTAGCACAGTACGAAAGGGTGTATCGAGCCAGAAAACGATTTGTGTTGTAAACCACTCACCCGGGTCGGCAGCGCTAAGCGACTCGCGTGGCTTCCGCTGACGTCACACAGAGAGCGGAAATGTTGTTAACGAGTTTATGATATGAAAAAACTGAAAGGGTCACGCATTATTTTACCTTTATTGTTCAACAATAAGTGAGTGTTGTGATATATATCAGTAACATTTAAAAAACCTATTTGTTTATCAAATTTACTGTTTATTTTATATTTCATATTTTGTTTATTTTAAATAAATTAAGTGTAACTTTAAATAATCATCTATGGTTCACTTTTATTTTAATCTCATTTTATTTTCATCAATATTCCCTCGATAGATTCATATCTGTCTGTCCAATCGAACGATATCCTAGGAACGAACTAACGCATAGACTTTAAATTGTAAAAGAAGATTCATCTCTATATAATTTGCACAAATGCAATATCGAGTCAATGTAGATGCATGCCACTCTATGGGTTTGACTGAACGTTATCGAATATTATTAGTTTAATCTTAGGGTTAACGAGAATATAAGTAACGAGAACATTGCAGAGTATATTAATTTGTACAGAAACAGAGTAAATTTTAATCTGAGACATGATAAAACGTGTAGCCTAATAAAATGACGTATATATTTAAATTTTGCAGGCAACCTCAGCGCAACTTCGAGACACGTGGTATAGCGCACTCGTAGGACAATAACCAACAGATAGGACAATATTTTATTTTATTTCGTTAGGTGTCCTTTTTACTAAATATTATAATTCCTTACAGATATTTTTACAAAAACCTATATTTACGTTTAGTTAAAAAAAAAAACACCGAATTTACAATAATGCACTCCACTGTCACCAAACTCTTATAGTCCCTAACAGGGCTGTCGTCTGGAAATTTGCAAGTAAACTAACTCTCTCAAACAGTAGCCGTTGGGAAATCTTGATATCATGCTCAGAGTATCCTGAAAGTGAGTGCTTCCCATTGGTTAATGAATGACCTCCTTCCTAAATTAGCCGAAGCTTAATCTCGGCTTCTAGTACTGCTGTGGTCCAGAAGTTTTATCTATATATACATTGATTTTTAAGCACGGTGTTTTCTTATTTTTACCTTTTATAAAATTTATTTCTTTTGACCATATCGCATAGCTTTTTACACGTGGACATAAATAAGTATCGAGAAATTTTTATTTAAGAATTCGAAATTATTATTCCAACTTTCAAGTGATTCATTATATTCATTGTTAAAAGTCAATATCTAAGGATGTTTAGCTTCTAACATATTCAGTGATAAAAACCTTACGTACACTGAAAGGATCTTAGAATTACAGGATATAGCAGAAGATTAATTTGACAAAGTTGTGCGTAATAACAAGACATCGATGTGGTTAAGTTTATTATTAGATGCTTTCTTCATTCGCTCCGCTAATAAAACTGTTTTTCGTCAAATATTTTAAACAGTGCAGTTTACTCATTACTACAGATAGCAAAACCTTTTTTTTTTAAATTAAATCTGCATGATATGTCTTCTAATTTAATAATATTTTTAATGGAAAACCTTATAAAACTAACAAGCAAGAGGTGTATAGTTCAAGTCAGTTTTTTTTATACAACGATCAATTTTTTTACTTAATCTAAAAATTAATTATTTCATGATTTCAAAAATACCATATGTGTTACACTTTAATCTTGGAGTCCAGCGAACAATTCATAAGAACCGGGTTTTTGTATGGTTGTGTGGAGGAAATTGTATTCCACTTTTCGGATGGTTGGAATCAATTATTTACTGAAATATAGAATATATCTGAAAAATACAGTCCAAAGATTACTGTTACACTGAAATTTTTGTGATTCTTTAGCATAATAATATGTTAATTTATAATAAGTTATATCAAATTACATAACTTTATGTACGGTAAAAAGATTGTCATATAATGTTTTATACAACCCAATTTAAACGCAACTAAGTTTACTGAAACTTAAATAGAATGTAAAAATAACTTATTTGTTTTATTTAATAGAAATATTAACGTAAAGCCTCAGTTTTTTTGGTATAATTTAATATATAAAATGTGATAAATAAAGCACTTGCATCACACACACCTAACATTTTCCGCCTTGCTTTGCTACACTTTTTTTGTAATTTATTCCGAAATAAAAATATCCAATGGTGCTGTCTTTTGAACGTGCGGGCTAGCCGACTCTTTAGTTAGAATAAAATAATCTGGGTTAAAGTTTAATTAGCCTTTTTATTCATGAGTATAATTATTTTTACATTTTTAAATAAGAATGCATTTTTTCTTATCAGTCACACAAATATCTGTAACAATAATTTTTAGATCGACCTTGTCTGATAATTTCACATAATGTTTCACTAAGCCGATTCCAACACTATATACAGTGATATACCAGTCAGGTTTACCAACCATCCGTGAAAGTGAAATTAAAAATTCCCTTCAAATAAACATACAAAAACAGGTTTTTATTATTTTATGAAACACACGAGAACATCTCTGGTATTATTAAATTAATAAAAAATTTCAATTTTTCTTATGAAGTAAAAAATGGGTTGTTTCATTAAAAAAAATCTACACGAAACCTACACTTCCTGACTACTGAAATATTGTTTATTATATTATTTTAACACTAGAAGACATTTAATGCATATTTCATGTAAAAGTTTCAATGTAGGTACAAATAATAGATATGTGACAGTTTTAACATTTTGACAAAAAATTTTTGGCCACAACAAGTGAACAAAGCAACCAATAATCAACGTGACCACATTAATTATTGGTTGATGAAGTTATTACGCACAATTTTGTACGTTTAATCTTTGCTGTGTGTCTAATAATTTTCAAGAACCCTTCAGTGCGCATAACATTTGGAACACATTGTAACGTAACAACTATTGAATGAGATAAATCCCAGTACATTTAGAATGTAATTTGAAATACGGAAATCCAATATATTTTGTCATGTGTTTTTCAATCAAATTCAAATCCTTCAATAGTGTTTTGGATTTGTCTACAACATATGACAAATCTTATGAACTATAATGTAAATGATATCAGTTATATTAATTTAAAGCAAATACTATATGCAGAGACTTTCGTACCATTAATGTCTCTTTTCGCGTGATATTCTAGTAGAATTCAATAGGAACTGTTTTATATACAGGGTGTACAGTTAAGTCCTTTTACGCATGGATATAACCCGAAAGGATTGAGATATCGATTTACAATCTTATATATATATTATATATATATATATATATATATATATATATATAATTCATATCTATTTTTACTTTACAATTGTTCATAATTTATTAATGTGTAGTTTACAAATTTATTATTAAGTTAATAACTAAAGCAAATTTTATGGTCCAATTAAAGCACATATCGTCGCTATAGTAGGAAGGGTTTTTAGTGGAAGATGAATGGAGCAAAAGTCAACATTCGCATAGTAATACTTTTTGAAAAGTAAAGTGGTCCTCATTAAATTTTAACTTATTTCTCTTATCAAACTATGCGACTAATTTTCATTTATTTTACCCTAATATTCGGTGGTACCAGTTAGTAATTTTTAGTTTACGATTTTGATTTATTTGGTATTTTGAATAATATTCCACTTAACATTGAAAAAATAATAACGGTTGTTGCTTATTTATCTTGTAATAGTTAAGGTAGAACATTTTAAAAGTTTCCTACAAGCGTCAAACAAAATAGACACTGCTTAGAAATATATTTATCAAAGAAATATATAAATGTTTGAAATAATATACCAAACATGTATACATTTATTTAATACTAGTTTTATGGGAGAAAATTCCATTTGTTTAGTAAAGATATTATAATTATTCATGTTTAAAGGTAAAAGTTTAATCAACGTAATGTTTTATTCATCTGTATAAGTTACAACAGTTGTTTAAAAGCACAAAGCTATAGTTAAATGCTGTAAAATGGTTCTGAGTAAATGTTATATTAGATATAAACTTAGCCCTGCCTGGTCTGTGTTTTTCTTAGCTCCGACTACTGGAATAGCCCCTCAGGTTCTGTTTGTTTATGTCTACCAAAGTAAAGTTTACATTGGCGGTTCACCCGCGCTTTGTGAATAAAGCTCCAATGTATTTGGAAATGATTGCATATGTTTGTTTGATCTGTAAACGCTACTTATCTATTGGTATATTATAACACACAGGCTTGTTTTACAGATTTGTTAATGATAAAGACTAATTAGATTTATACTCATAATATTTTACTCAGGTATTCTTGCCCTACGAAATACTCTCAGTAGATTCGTTGAAAAAATCTAGAAATATTTCAAGGTACTTTTAATAACATATGTCAATGATTTAATAATAATAAAATGTATCTCTATATTTAATCATGTAAGTTGTTATAATTCCCATATGGAGAAACCACTCCAGGTTGTTAAATGCAGCCCCAAGGGAATATAACCAAGAGAAAGAGACGTATCCAAATGAAAATGAATATAATGTTCACTATATCAGTATTGTATAACAAGATAGACGTACCACTGACCGCATGTCGCTTAACAAGCTACACAGAAACTTCAAACAAAATATCAAGTCTATTGATCAGTTCATCCTTGATATATCCTGGATACAGATATACATACCAGTCAAACTACATGCACCATCATCAATATCATTCTTGTGAATGGAGAAATAAAATGTCATACAAAGTTTTAAGGCTATAGTCCATTTTGTTTTCGATACATTGTGTGGCCAGGCAAACAGACAGACGTATGATTTTCCTCGATATAAGTTCAAATAGATGTTCAACGTTAAATGAACGGCGATAAAGAGACATGCCCACCGTCAAACACGACGTTTCCTACGTCAAAAGTATGTCACGGGCAATATTTAACGTTCTAGCACAATTTGTTCTTGATGTATCGAGCAAACAACATACACACAAGCATGTAGAAAGACAGAAAATAAACAAATTTTATCAGAAGTCGTAGTAATAGGTAATAAAATATACCAAATTTACATTGTTTAGGTAAACTTAGTTGTTTGAAAATTGTTAACATTTTTATTGAATCACAGCTCACAATATTTAAAAAAAATGGTAACAATGGTAAAATTAAGGTCATGTTACTCAAGTATTAGCCTGCAACGCATTGTATATGTAATGTAGATGAGGTTTTATAACGAATAAATAGATGTATTGTTTTTACCTACTTCTTTATGCCTGCCACATTATTGTTATTCAGTACTACCATCGTGTAAACTACCTATGTTTTTAAAAACTTTATCAACTGTTCATTAAAAATATGCATTAATAAAACTATTTTAGGATAGATTCATAGCAAATATTGTTTAAATAGTTATCCAACGTTTGGTTGCAATTATAAAACTCACATATAGGAAAATAACTCCTGTGGACAGATCGGTAGACAGTAAAATGGATATGTATAGTCACCATTCCATACATAGACGTTAAAGAATTTTTTTAATCTGTGCTAAACAACAAGGTAAAAGTTTGAATTTGGATAAAGTGATTTCAAAAGATCATTTAATTCCAAACCAAGAAAAATAAATTTGATTCAAAGGTGACTTATTTAATTAATGTACATTGGAGTACTGCCTTTAACACATATAACAAATCGGACTTGTGATTTGAGATTTATCACAGATTCAAATCCTATCTGTGATTAGCCTAAATAATTTTTTAACAGTAATGTTGACCTTGTATTGTATCGATTCTCCTCCTTACTCTGCTTAACAGGATGGTCCATAAATACACGCAGAAAAGATTAGATAAAGAGAATTTGCCTCTCCATAAAAAAACTCATTATCTGTTATAACACACATTTTATCGACATGAATAATACTGAAAATATTAGTTACACTTTCGTAAAAACAAACAGCTCAAATAAAAAAGTTTACTTTAGGTTTATAGTATATATTACTATTAAATTTATAATACTAATTGTTAAATGAATAGCAAAATATACGGCAATATCGGTAATAAATATAAAATAAACCAAAAATGTATAATACTAACTCCAATAGACATGCAGAAATATTTTATATTCACTATCTAATAATTTCAATAAACTTCAACAATGTAGTATGGTAACCAAGACAAGCCACATCGGAGTGCTGCTCATTGGATTTTAAAATTAAAACAGTATTGAACATAAAGATAACTCTAAAAAGGCAATATATATGACACTGATTTTTTCCAATAGTTTGTTTCTTAAGTGTTTTGTAACATTTTTTTTGTGAACCTTAAATTTTTATAACAGAGAGTAAGAGTTAGATTTTATTAACTTTGGCAGACAGGCCTGATCAACTGGAAAATCCATATCAGCTGGCTATTAAACAGCTGCAGCTCCAGCTGGCCAAACAACAATTGACTCCTACCTCCTGTTGGACTTTGTTACTGACTGTCAGGCTTCACGAGGCTTATTCTCTCTCTCTCATGGCGATAGTTTGAAGATTGTTCAGTTGGAAATTGAGTCTCCACGAGGTTATCTATAATGTCTTTACCTACATTGCTCCCTTCCTGGCCCATTACTGGATTGTTGCCAAGGGATTTGTTCGGGAGCGGGTTTGTGTGCCTCCACATAGGTCTGCGTACCACTACCCACCCAGTGCCCGTGCCATACCTGCTACTGTGCCTTCCTCCCTGACCGTGAGCCCTTACGGAGGCGTATGATTGTGATCTACGTAGTTGAATAATTACTTATAAATATCTTTCTTTATTGGATACATATTGATGTTTAATGTGCTTTGTGTAAATATGTGTCTAGTTTATGTAAGTATTGTTTGATTGATATCTATGGGTAAAAATACCAGAAGTACTAGTGGCCGGCCAAGGTAATGTTGTTTAGTGTATAATTACTGGTGTTTAGGGTATATTGTATTTATTTATTTCGTTTATTGAAGAAATGCTTACATTACAGGCATTGCCCAATTACAATGAAGCATTAAAGTAATACTAAAATATACTAAATAGAGGATAAATACTAAAATAACAATTTAAAAGTTCATCTTTCAAGCGCTCTCAAGACAATGACAAACAAGTAGAGTATAGTTTACAGCTGAGAAGTATAACATTTAAATCAACAACAAGCAATGTAATAAAATGTGTATGGATAATGTAAAATAATAAATAGTAATAGTTGACGACAAATAACGATAGATATCTGTAACAAATAAATAAGTAACAACAACAATAACAAGACTTAATATATAACAGTTAAAATAACGATAATACAAAAACCAAACTAATTAATACTGAGTGAAACACCCTGAATAAATTGGTCTAATGAGTTGCCAAAAATATCAACATTGATTGGGAGTGAGTTATGCAAACGAATCATTACATTTAACGGAGAGTTAGCCGCCAGATTGGTACGAGAGTAACGAGGCGAAAACAACAGACGACTTCTTGAATTCAGCCGAGGGACACTGAATTGTAGTTTAGACAGCAGAGCCGAGTCGTCGAGCACACCGCCCACCAGCTTATACAGGCACACCAACATAGCCACCCGTCTTCTTTTACCCAGGGAGTCAATACCGAACAATGATAACAATTCTGGATATGGAACGACTGTTGTGTAGTGATTAAACTCTTTATAATACAAAAACCTCAGAAATTTCTTTTGGACATTCTCTATTAAGTCAGACTGATATGCGTAAAGATGGGTTTCCAGATGACAGATCCAAACTCCAATCTAGATCTTACTAAAGAGCAGTAAAGAAGCTTTATTACGTCAGTATTTTTTAAGAAGTTACTAGATCTGCGTATGAAACCTAAAATGGAAAAGGAAGACTTACAAACTGAAACTTACGTGATCTGCAAAAGAAAATTTCTCATCGAATATAATGCCTAGGTCTTTAATGGAATTATTAGACACTAAATTTTGTTCCTCCCATTTCATAATCTAAACGAATAATATTTTGCTCAGACTTTTCTAGAAAATCGCATAATTGAACACTTATTGATGTTGAATTTTAAATTGTTGCAACTCCATTGAAAAAGATTATCCAAGTCATCTTGTAACTCCTCACAGTCAGAAATATTATTGATACTTTTGAATATTTTTAAATCGTCCGCATAAAGCAAAAAAAATTACAATTTTTTTATTGATGAGGTTATGTTGTCAATAAATACAATAAATAGGAGTGGTCCTAAATTTGACCCTTGAGGGACTCCAGGACTCTGGATGGAAATCAAAAGATAGTGCCGCCATTATATGACACATATTGAGTTCTTTTGGATAAATAAGATGAGAATAATTGTATCAATGATGAAGACAACCCAAAGTAGTTCAGTCTAGAAAGTAATGCCAAATGGTCTACCTTATCAAATGCTTTTTCGAAATCCGTATAAATGACGTCTACTTGGCCACCAAAATCGATAGTTGAAGTACAAAAGTCAGAAAAAAGCTTTAGCAAGTTTGAAGTTATGGATCGACCAGGGAAGAAACCATGCTGATGAGGAGTTATAAAGCTTTTTACGTGATAAAACAATCTGTTATACAATATGGACTCGAATACCTTGGCAGGTGCTGACAGGATTGAAATGGGGCCTAAAATTCCTTATTTCCGATCTTTGACCTTTCTTGAAAATAGGAGTAACTTTTGAACGTTTTCCAAACTTCAGGAAATTCTGAATATAAAATAGAAATATTAAATATGTGAAGCAAAGGAGTAACCAACAGTTCAGAACATGCCTTGAAAATGTAAGGGGCAGGCCATCTGGGCCAACAGAAGTTTTCGGTTTTAATTCAAGAAGAGCCTGCTGCACCTCACTGCGTGTGACGGAACCAAGTGTCATAGTCGGTACACCCGCATCACCGGGGAGCGGAGCGCACGACGCCACAACTCCTCACCGTCCAGCTGACAGTGTCCATACACCGAGCTAAAGTATTGGGCAAACTTCTCTGCTATCTGTGCGGCCCCCCTCCACCTCCACCCCATCCAGTCTCATAACAGCCGGTATGCTATCTACAAACTCTCAATTTGGTTGATTTCATTCCAAAAAGCTTTAGGATTTGACTTAAGATTGCTCTCTACGTGTTTAATGTGATTTTTCAAATGCTTTCTTAATATCTATTTTGATTTTGCTTCTTATTTCCTTATACTCATTTTGAATTTCAGGAAACCTGTACTTTAAGTATTTACGTCTTATAATATTTTTTATCGTCTGATTAAACTAATTAAGTGTTGATCAAACCAAGGAGGGTATTTACGATTTGATTTACAATAATGCGGCACACACTGACTGATAATATTATTTAAAATGTTATAGAAATAATTTACAGCTTCATTAACATTTAAAATATTTAATAAATTAGACCAATCTGTATCTTTTTAAATAATTATAGATCTGGAAAAAATCTGCTCTTTTAAAGTTAAATAAATTAGAATTATTAAGATTAATTGAATTACAATTTTGAATTGAGTAATTGAAAGTAATGTCTAGCGGAGGGTGATGCTTATCTACATTGACAACAGGACAAGAATCTACTTCTACAATTAAACCTATAATAATCTGATAACACTAGTCTAAAGTTTTTCCATTGCTATTTTGTGACGTTATTAAGCAAATTCAAATTGAATGTTTTCATAAGAACAATAATTGCCTACATACTGCATTACCTAGTTCTAACTTATAGTTAACCCCAGAAATTGGTTGATTAAAATCTCCGAGCACTAAAATCTTTTCTTTTTTTAGCTTGAATGAATCTAACTTTTCAAAAAAGGAACAGTAATCGACTAAAGGTGAGTTAGGAGGAAAGTATACAATTACATAAAATAATTGTTGACTTATTCAACAACTCTAATCTTAACCATAAGTTTTCTCCACTATTTTCCAAATTATAAAGTCTTTGTACTTTTATACTATTGGAGATTGCTATAAGCACTCCTCCCCCCCTTGACTTTCCTGTTTGCAGCTGACACCGGTCCCTACGGTATACTTGATAGCCGTCGGGAAACAGTTCTGCATTGTAAACTGAGCTATTTAACCAAGTTTTCAGTCAAAGCTATTATGTCCCAGTCCTTACAAAGAATATTCAAACGAAAATCAGCAGTTTTTTGATCGTAACCCCTAACATTTTGATAGTAAACATGCAAAATTTTATCTAATATCATTATCTACGTTAAATAAAGCCACACAGTATAAATATAATAACTAACCTTGAACAATGTTCAAAAGATAAACCAAAGAGACATAAAACACTTAAAAATAATAAATATGTATAGATCCCAGCAAACTCCTCACAACTAAGTACAGGCAATGTAAATTCATTTTTTAATAGGTTCATAAGTCTTACTTTACTTGAGTTTATCCAAATCCGAGACCTCCGAGACCAGAACCGGTGCGTGACCCTCTATCCTTGCGAAGAAAGATTTTACCAGAGTTGGTTATCCAGGCGAACTTGAAGTTGTTGTCATCCTTGAACTTTCTCACCTCGTTCCAGAGAATCCGGGACTCCCTCGACAGAGACAGGTTGATGAAGATCTTGTTGTCGCTCTGGTAGCCCAGATCTCCTGCATTGACCCATTTTCTTCACCTTGGCTCGTTGACGCATCTCCTCCATATCAACGCGACGGCAAAATTTTACAATAATGCCGCGTGGAGACTCAGGCTTGTTTGGGTTCTTTGCGAGCCTGTGGGCAGCATCAATCATGGAATACTCCCAAGTTGAAGTTTACAGCTTTTGCTACCCGTTTCAACGACTTCAAATATGTCTTCATTTCGGCCTCTGGCACTCCAGTGATCTCTAGGCAGTTGCTCCTCGAGTATTGTTCGCCCGCAGCAACCCTCCTCTTCAAACCAACCAAAGATTCCTTCAACGCAATGTTCTCACTTCTCAAGCTGTCAATAAGATTTCACATTCAGTAATCCTCTTCGAGTTACCACCCACAGAATCTTCACAGTCCTTAATTTTATTGAAACACATGTCCACTGAGGCAGTAAAGTCATTTTTAATCTTTGTAATATCTTCCTTAATATGAGTAATTTTCACTTAAACATTGCTCATTTCCCACTTTAATACGACGAACTTCGTCAATCAACAGATTCAATTTATCATCCACAGTCATGTTGTTGTACTCATCCTGGCTAGAACAGCTGTTGCTCCGAGTGTTTACCATTGTTGCGCTGAGCTTATCAGTTGACCTTGACAAGCTGCCTGACACACTGCACTGCAACCGCTCCTAACCTTAAACCTGCTTACGCAGTTATAAACTATTGAAATTGCACGGGGATAACTATAATAAAGCATGCAATACTTGTACGTATCGGGTATATATCAACTTGCTAATAATAATACTTGCACAGTCACAATAGAAAATATTCACAGAAACCCGGCACAACCACGTAATAAGACGGAGCGAACAAACGCGTGTCAGTCTGCTAACATGCTCTCCCCTCCTCAATATTGATAAATCTAAGGGTTAACTGTACCCTCAGACTGTTGAGATCCAAATACAGAAATGGTAATCAAACCTTTTCCATGATATGAAATGTAAAATTACATAATTTTAATAAATATTTCATTTGATAAATGTTTCTTGTGCAATAAAAAAAAAACAGGCTCTTAGAATTTTTTCTAAACTTAATGATTACATTGAATGAGTTTAGCTTTCTTACATGTATTTCCTTTTCTTAAATTTACCTTGTATTTAACTCACTCTTACTTTGGTTGGTTATAAGGTCATTAATTTTACAACATCATTCAGTAACGGGTCTTTTCCTTGTTCTGACTCCGTTCTCCTACCACACTACTACTGGAAACAAGGTGGCGCCCTCGGATAGTACCGTTAACAGTTAACTCTACTACGCCGTTAACTTGTGAAAACCACACCTACCCTTCCCACCCCCTAGACTGAGCAAACTGGGACCGCTACATTTGGCGCCCAACGTGGGACCTGGCTTGTGTGGGGACTATATAATATATTTGTGAATTTTTTTTGTTCTGATGGTGATTGATATGGACATTATGGTTGGTTAACTTGTTGTATATTGCAACACTTTTGTCGGTACTCGTAATTATTAGTGGTTTTGTTTACTGACTGTTACACCTCTATTATCTTTTCTTAAATTGTGTGAGTGTTCGTTTTTCACTTTGGAATTTGGTTTCTGCTGTCACCATGAATGCATATTATTTACGTCGTCATGAAAATGAATATGAGTTGAAACATAGAGGTTTAGCTACTACAGGAAATGCAAATGAATTGAGATCCAGGCTCTCTCAAGCTTTTCTTGATAATTGTTGAGATTAAGGAAGACGTTATCAGTAATCTAAATGCTGGAAACCGAACTTGAAGAATGTGAGGAAAAATTCAATGACCTGTCAGAGCTAGTTGAAGATTATGAAGGAAATACAAAAGACAATGAATATCGAAAACTTTCTGCCCGCCTTTGGCATCTTTACTTGCGAGTGGAGCGTATACCTGTGGATCTGGACTGGGATAAAGACACAGCGGAGGAGAAAAGACGACTTATTACAGAGATCAAAACACATGCTAGATACCTTCCTTTCCCTCTCATCTAAGGTAGCGGAGAAGCTGGACAGTGCTGAAGAAGTTTCTTCTTTGTTGTTTTCAGTTGTACAATTTCTATGTAAAATGGTGTATTGCCGTAAATAAATAAATAAATAAATAAATAAATAAATAAGGCGAGTGAAGATACGTCAGTGAATACTGCGGAAGAAGGAGGCACTTCCCAAGGTACCAATACAGAAACTCCACCCTCTCAAGGAAATGTAAATCGGAAGAATATCGCACAAGAAAAGCACCTTCCCCCTCTTGGACATGCTGGACAAGGAATATCTACTATGGTTTGAAAATAGGAAACTGAAATCTGATCAGTCATGTATAGAGGCAGAAACTGCAAAGCCTATACCAGTCTTCAAATGGGGTTTACAGTTTAGTAATGGTCCTGGCCAGAGCATTGGTGCATTTTTTGCAGCGGGTTGAGGAACTTTCGTCATGCTCGCGGAGTTTCTGAAGTTCAACTTTTTAGGTCAGCAGTTAATTTATTTACCGGCAATGCTTTAATTTGGTATCGGTCGACCGTGGGCAGAGTCAATTCCTGGGAGCAATTGTGTACGGAGATGAAACTTGTTTTTCAGACGCCGGATTATGACGATATGTTGCTGCAGGAGATTTATGAACAGAATTCAAGGCGATCAAGAGCAAATTGATCTTTTCATTGCTTCTATGGAGGGTCTTTATGGTCGTTTGTCAAATCCAATTCCGGAACCCATCAGGCTTCGTCAGATTCTTAAGAATCTAAATCATTATTTGCAGGACAAACTCTATATGTTTTGTGATCTCTTCTATTGATGAACTCTCCGACAAATGGGACGTAAGGCTGAGCTGGGAAGATTGAGAACTACAAATAGTAGGTCTCCTCCTAGGCCAGGCACCGTCCTTAGAACCTGATCTAGCTTACTCTAGCACTGATAATCGCAAGAATTCCTCAAATCATCAAGTTCATGCACTTAATAAACCTAAGAGTTTTGCCCCAAGGAAGTCCAAATGTTGGAATTGTGGTGAGGAAGGCCACATGTACAGTAATTGTCCTAAAGAGAGGCAACTTTTCTGCTATGGCTGTGGGCAATGCTGGTTATCGCAAAACAACCTGTCCTAAGTGTAGTTCAAAAAAACGGGGTACGAAGGGAGCCTCCTCGGGCATCTTAGGAGTACCTCCCTTATCTCATTTACCGTCAACCCATAAGTTGTCCAATTGTGATTTGGCTTCATTGCCTAAAGGTATAAATTTTCTGATTGAAACTTCCGCTAATGATCCTCGACCTTATCTACCAATTCGAATTTTTGGATTTAGTTTGCCAAAGCATTGTTAGATTCTGGGAGCTTCAAATACAGTGGTCGGAAGAGACCTGATGTGGATTTTTGATAAGTTCCCGGCAAAAATTCGGCCATTGTCCAACCAATTTGTAGAAACTGCTGACCACCAGAAACATAAGATTATTGGAAGAGCCAACATTCCTATTACTCTCGCTCATAAAACAAAACATTTATCTGTCATTGTTGTACCTTCTCTATCTCAAAACAATTATTTTGGGGATAGATTTTTGGAATGCTATGCATATTGTTATGGACGCCTATGAGAAGTCCTGGGAATTTTCCTGAGAACCCACCAACACGAGGCCAGATATGTGCAATTGGTCTACAAGACTCTACCGTATTGACTACGTCACAAAGGGAAGACTTAAATAATCTTTTGGAGAAGTACTTTTGCAATCAAGGAGAGAAATTAGGAAGAACCCATTTAGTGCAGCATAAAATTGACACTGGAGATGCTTCTCCCATAAAGCAACGCTACTATCCCATGTCTCCCGCTAGATTGCAGCTTGTGTATGCCGAACTTGATAAAATGATTGAAACTGGGTGTTTTAGAACCGTCAAGAAGTGCTTGGTCCTCCCCAATCATACTTGTGGACAAACCTGATGGTGGCCAAAGGTTTTGCGTCGATTTCCGGAAAGTCAACTCAGTCACTTGCAGAGATGCTTACCCCTTACCTCATGTCACTTCGATTTTGGATCGCTTAAGGGATGCCCAATACTTGTCTGCGTTGGATATCAAAAGCGCTTACTGGCAGATTTCCCCTTGAAGCTTCAAGTAAAGAGAAAACTGCCTTTACAATCCAAGGAAGAGTCTTTTCCACTTTAATGTTCTCCCCCATTTGGACTCCACAATGCAACCAGCCACCTGGCAACGATTGGTTGATAATATATTAGGGATGGACTTGGAACCTTTTGTCTTTATCTACCTTGATGACGTAATAATAGTCACACAGACCTTTGAGAAACATCTTGAAATTCTGGAAGAAGTCTTCAAGCGGCTAGCAGCAGCTAATCTAACCTTAAATCAAGACAAGTGCCGATTTTGCCAACCTGAACTTCGATATTTGGGCTATATTGTCCGATGCTAATGGCCTGAGAGTTGACCCTGAAAAGGTGAAAGCCATTTTGGAAATTCCTACCCCTCGCTCAGTGAAGGAAGTCCGTGCATTCTGCGGTACTGCAAGTTGGTATCGGAGGTTTATCCCAAATTTTGCCTCTCGTCTTTATCCTCTTACTTCAATGCTGAGGAAACATAACAACTTTAAGTGGACCATTGAAGCTCAGAATGCTTTTGAAGATATAAAGGGTAAACCTTGTAAAATCTCTCAATCCTTTCCTTGCCCAGACTTTTGGGAAGGAATTTACCATTTCTTGTGACGCTTCGGCTGTTGGTGTTGGAGCGGTACTCTCCCAGATGTCAGAGGAAGGAGAAAATGTGATTGCCTATGCAAGTCGGACATTGAGCAAAACTGAGCCTGAGCAAAAGTTTTCTGCTACAGAGCGGAGTGTTTGGCCGTCATTTGGTCAAATTGAAAAGTTCCGCCCTTATAAAGAAGGAGTTTCACTTTGTTCTTGTAACTGACCATCACAGTTTTGTTATGGCTTCATAATTTAAAAGATCCTCAAGGAAGATTGGCACGGTGGGCATTACGTCTTCAACCTTTTAACTTCACTTTGCTGCATCGCAAAGGTAAAGAACACACGTCGTTCCGGATCTTTTATCTAGGAACCCATTAGAAATCTGTACCTGCAGAATTTATCGTTGATTATCCCTCACTAACTGTTTTCCGATTGGGGACAAGTGGTATCTGAAGATGATCGACTCAGTAAAAGAAAAGCCTGACCTTTACTCTTCATGGAAAGTTGTCGATAAATCAGCTCTGGAAGTGTGTCCCTTCATCTACTTGGTTGGTGATGAGCAAGAAGATTGGAAGCTAGTTGTACCCAAGGATCAGCGTGGGAAACTCTTCAAACAATTTCATGACGCTCCTACATCTGGACACTTGGGTACGTATAAAACCTACCACAGACTCTTACAGAAGTACTATTGGCCTAAGATGAGAAAGGACAACACCGCAACATATGTCTCTCGCTGTAGGGTGTGTCAGCAAGCTAAGTCGGCTACCTTAAAGCCAGCAGTGACTTATGGGGTCTCAGAGAGTAGTGGACCGACCGTGGCAGACAATAAGTCTGGATCTGATGGGACTTTTTGTAAGATCATCAAGAGGTTACAAGTACCTAATGGTAGTGTGGATTTACTTCAGCAAGTATACCCTTCTGTTTCCATTAAGAGCAGCAACTGCAAGACTTGTTGCTAAACATTTTGGAGGAAGATGTATTCTTGGTATATGGGGTTCCTAACATTGTGATTTTGCGACAATGGATCCTGAATTCATTGGTCAACCATTTCGAGATTTGCTCAAGGAAATATAAAGTGAAGACTATCTAACACTCCTAGTCATCATCCTCAAGCAAACCCAACGGAGCGGGTGAACCGAACTATAGGGAACATGTTGAGATCTTATGTTGGGGATAATCACCGCAATTGGGATATTAAGTTACCTCAGATAGGGTGTGCCCTACAACGAACGGCAGTACATGAGACCACTGGTCATTCTCCAGCCTTTCTTGTATTCGGACATGAGATAAACTTATCGGGTGAGGGATCTGGGAATCTTGGTGAAGAAGATTTGCCTCAGCTTTCCGATGCAGGTGATCACCTCCAGAAACTGACGCGCTTGAATGAAATTTTTATAAGGAGATCAAAGAAAGGATGAAGAGGGCACATGAGATTAATGCTAAACGATACAACCTGCGGAGGAGAGAGCAGCAGTTTTAAAGAAGGTCAACTTGTATGGAAGAGGAACTTCACCCAAGCGGATGCAGTCAACTACAAGTCATCCAAACTCTTTCCAAAATTTGTTGGGCCTTACCGAATTAAGAGAAAATATCTCCATGACCTATCAGCTCCAATCAGAAGATGGGCAATTCATGGGCACCTGGCATACCTCGGACTTAAAACCTTATCTTCAGTAACGGATGAAAATTTGGGAAATTTTCTCATGAGAGAGGGGGTGGTGTAACATTTTTTTTTGTGAACCTTAAATTTTATAACAGAGAGTAAGAGTTAGATTTTATTAACTTTGGCAGACAGGCCTGATCAACCTGGAAAATCCATATCAACTGGCTATTAAACAGCTGCAGCTCCAGCTGGCCAAACAACAATTGACTCCTACTTCCTGTTGGACTTTGTTACTGACTGTCAGGCTTCACGAGGGCTTATTCTCTCTCTCTCATGGCGATAGTTTGAAGATTGTTCAGTTGGAAATTGAGTCTCCACGAGGTTATCTATAATGTCTTTACCTACATTGCTCCCTTCCTGGCCCATTACTGGATTGTTTGCCAAGGGATTTGTTCGGGAGCGGTTTGTGTGCCTCCACATAGGTTTGCGTACCACTACCCACCCAGTGCCCGTTGCCATACCCTGCTAACTGTGCCTTCCTCCCTGACCGTGAGCCCTTACGGAGGCGTATGATTGTGATCTACGTAGTTGAATAATTACTTATAAATATCTTTCTTTATTGGATACATATTGATGTGTTTAATGTGCTTTGTGTAAATATGTGTCTAGTTTATGTAAGTATTGTTTGATTGATATCTATGGGTAAAATACCAGAAGTACTAGTGGCCGGCCAAGGTAATGTTGTTTAGTGTATAATTACTGGTGTTTAGGGTATATTGTATTGATAAATCT
This sequence comes from Homalodisca vitripennis, assembly GCF_021130785.1. NCBI lineage: Eukaryota > Metazoa > Arthropoda > Insecta > Hemiptera > Cicadellidae > Homalodisca > Homalodisca vitripennis. The sequence goes on along the minus strand of NC_060207.1, from coordinate 151,529,644 downwards.
AAGGGTTAACTGTACCCTCTCAGACTGTTGAGATCCAAATACAGAAATGGTAATCAAACCTTTTTCCATGATATGAAATGTAAAATTACATAATTTTAATAAATATTTCATTTGATAAATGTTTCTTGTGCAATAAAAAAAAAAAACAGGCTCTTAGAATTTTTTCTAAACTTAAATGATTACATTGAATGAGTTTAGCTTTCTTACATGTATTTCCTTTTCTTAAATTTACCTTGTATTTAACTCCACTCTTACTTTGGTTGGTTATAAAGGTCATTAATTTTACAACAACATCATTCAGTAACGGGTCTTTTCCTTGTTCTGACTCCGTTCTCCTACCACACTACTACTGGAAACAAGGTGGCGCCTTTGGATAGTACCGTTAACAGTTAACTCTACTACGACCGTTAACTTGTGAAAACCACACTTCCTACCCCTTCCCACCCCCTAGAGGATTTTAAAATTACAGCAGTATTGAACATAAAGATAACTCTAAAAAGGCAATATATATGAGACTGATTTTTTCCAATAGTTGTTTATTAAGTGTTTGGACTGTTTAAATTAATATTCTACTTATTCTACTTCATTGATGGTTTTATTTGTATCACCTTGAGACTGACTTTAAAGCCTTGAATACTTTACCTGTATGTACTGAGCAGTACTGTTGCTTGCGCACAAATGCTATTCGAAATGAACGTGTTACAGTTTTATTATGTCAATATAGTTCTAGCTAATAGTTTTCTTTAACTTCACTTTGTATTCGAGGTTATAAACAGTTTTTTAAATAAATATTATATAAATGTTATTGGGAAATACCAATGAAATTGCGTGTGATAAAAGACCTATTAATCTTCTGGGCACCTCCGTGTGAAAGGTTCAATCTACAACGTGTTCCGTAATTAATCGTGATGTAGCGTGACGTCACGAAACGTTCAGCGCTGTAATTCTCGCCCATACTATCTTATAATGTGGTTAACGTATAGTATTTATCAAGAACATGGGGATTTATGGTTGTATACGAGCAATTCTCTAGAGAAATACAACAACGCCATCACAGAACCTCTATTGTACACGAATTCGGGACGACAGAAAATCAAGTAAGTACTAAAAGCAATAGTTGTTTATAACCCCAATACTTGTGACCTAAGCTAAACATTGATAAAGTCTGTATTACTCTCGCTTGCATTTTGTTGCCCCTATGTTTATATCCTGGTTAAAATAAATCATATTACAGTTATAAGATAGCTTCTTTAAACATTTAACTCACTCCTTTGTACTGTGCCTTTCGGACAGTACAAGAAACTGTCGGCCACTACAGTTTTCTGGCCTCAGAACTTTTCAGCATCTGGAAAGTCCTGCAAGATTACAGTCTCCAGCACTAGACTCTAAGAGATTGCGAGAGCTTTTTGTGGAAAGTCACTAGTTGTGCTACTTCTCGACCAAGAGCCCTGCCACTTACAGTTCCATATACGGTAGCTTATAATACATTGAATATACCATACCAGACCTCTTACTAGAATGCAGAAGGATACAACTTCTAAAATATTTGAGCTGGATCGCTGGAACTTCCAGTTCACTGAAAGTGTGCCATCTGTAAATGATTTTGGTCTTTGGAATGTTTTGGTTTCTATGAGACTTCAACGTTTAATCCTTCTGACTCTACTGCTCCAGTTTGTAGGAGATGAAAATGAAAGGTTCATCGGTAACTTTCAAAACATTAATTGATAAACGTTTGTTTAATACAATGTTTATTCCGGTTTTAATTCAAACCTATGGATGAGACTTTTAGACATTGTTGCATTGATAAGGGTTTAAAATGCTCAATTACTTCCCAAGTTAGTCTAAAATAAATATAGTAGCTTTTATAAGGTAAGTAGATTTTGAGGTTTTTCTGTTGGTATAAGGTACAAACTTATACCAAATTGTGTATAATCTAATTTCTCCACAGGGAGGAGGTTAGGAAAACACCTTTGCCCAATAGTAGGGTTGACATGTATATAATTATTATGCACTGTACATTAATATGTTTTTTAGCTATGTGTGCTAATAATAGATCGTTATTATACGTTATTAGTTTTACGTTTACCTTCTTTTGTTTTCCAAGCAACAATAGCGTTCTAAAACCCAAAGCAATAACTAAACGTTTGAACTGTAATTCAGAATCAGTATCATATCAAATATAAATCCATCCCTCTCTGGTTCGTGTTTTTCTTAGCTCCTCGTGTTCTGTTTGTTTATGTCTGCCAAAGCAAAGTTTACACTGGTGGCTCGCCCGCGCTTTGCGACCAAAGCTTCACTGTATTTGGAAATGATTATCTAATGACGTTTGTTTTATTTGTAAACGTTATTCATTTACAGCTGGAATATTATAAAACGTGACGTTTTAGAGTAATGTAACTTTGTCGAATAATAAGAAATTTCATTTATTCAGTAACTCTAGAACAAGCAAAAGTTCTAAATAAGTGTATTGGAAAACATACTTCATAATTAAAACAACCGAATAACACAGCAAAGCAAAAGAATCTCAAACATATAGTACAAAGAAAACTTTAAATTTTCATTTAAATTAATTATCACATTATGGTTCCAACAACAAGTTTTATTACACACATCAACAGCAATTTATATTAACTCGAAAATTTTATTCAAAGGAAAATTGCATTGTGGGCTATTTTTACACACAAATTATAGTTTTGAATAATTTTTTACATATGTCTTTCTTTTATATATATCAAACATACGTTGTGTATTAAAATATAGAAAAAATCTATTTAAAATTCTTCATTAGTGCCTCTTTTAAATATTCACGAGAAATTTTTGACGTGACAACGTCTTAAATTAGGTTGCGGCTCGGAGTCACTCATGAAAAAGTGTAACGCCCGGTAACGTTACGATGCCCGTCCAGTGGGTCCGCCGCACGGGATCCGCACGGGATAAAGCAGATACCTGTTGGCCCGCCGCACGGGATAAAGCAGATAACTATGTTTATTCGTGAAAATGTGGAGTGCTTAGATTCGTCATTTACAACAACTACAACAATAAAGGTAAATCATTGTACACTGATATTTCATTATCGAAAACTATGATTGATTGATTAATTGTTAGATTGACACAAAAGTTGAGAAACTGAGTTTATAGGTTATGTTATACTATTGACAAATGTTGATAGTGTTAAGTAAATTATTAGTTTAAATCACTCTGCAATCAATCGTAATTCAGTCGATTGAGAAGAAACAGCGCGTATTGCTAGTCAAACATTTAAAATAACAAATTATAACCTCTAACCTGTCATAACAGTGCGACCAAACAAACGAACTAAACCGACCAATCACCACGCGCGGAGTTAGAATTTAACTGTGTTTAGCAAGAATTTCAAATTCCAATTTTAGTAAATGTTTTATTCAACTTTACCATTTACAATAACAAATTTTAATTAATTTCAAATTATGTACAATGTTTTAGTAAACAAAATATATTTCTATAGTTAAAATTTGTGCAATTCTTATTTTCATTCAATTCCTTGTTCCTATTGTGCAATTTAATAATATTCATATCAATAAATATTCTACCGAGAAAAAGACGTTGTCACGTAAAATCTTCGCCCGTAAAACCGACTTTACAGGCAACCATAATGTTTTTTTTTTTTTTATACAGAGAAGAATCTCTAAATAAGTCACGGTTGGTTATGTTTTCAAAACTAGAACATTAATGTTACTAAATAAACAGCTAATAAGACAATGAAGTGGAAATTTGCCACACAAAAATATTTTCACCATGAATGGACAAGCCTAAAAGTAGCATATATATGTTGTACTTTTCTCGAAATCTCCAAAATCAACTGACATATACAATTTATGTTTTACATGAAGCTTCACTTATCAGAAACATTGAGTTCGCTGATGGTGCACATCACTCAGGAATTTTCCTGGGCATTAACGAATAATTTTACATTGGTCTTATGGGGAACCATGATGGAAACAATAAAACAACTGAGATTTTTACAATTGATACTCGTAGAGGGAAAACCACAACAGACTGGAGTCAATGTTAACAGTCACGCAGTCGGTGACAATATTTGACTTCAACGCACTCTTACTCTCACTAGCTTACAGGAGCTTTTATTTGAACACTGGTATAAAACACAACTTCTGTACAGCAATTTTAATGTATCATATGGCCAGATATCTCAAAAGGTTTTACCTGTAAACTTTGAATTTTGCATGAACCTTTATTTCTACAAAGACAATAATAAGTTTTACGATGCCTATAACTCAGTAGACGAACACAATTTATCTTTTGTGTTCCAGCGGGGTGTACAGATCTGCATAATTGTACGTCTGTCTATCTGTCCTTAGAACATCTAGAGAATGATGTGAGCTGTATAGATTTAAAATTTTGCATCCAACATTAGCGAAACCTGACGATACGTAGTGTTGCGTACTCTTCCTTTTTCTTATTCCGTATTCTTGTTTTATTTTTATTTGATAAATTCAGTAATTTGTTATATTAGGAACATGTTTTGCATACATTCTAAGAGGTAACCATGCATTTTCGTGTACGCTGTTACTATTTTACTAGCTTTTCTGTGTACATTATACTATTTACTAGTTAAAAGCTGTTCCTCAATAATGAGAGGTGGATTGTTGCTTTCCTGACTTTTGACCCCTACTCTTTGGAGGACATGAGTGTATCCTTCACGTCACCCTAGCTAAATGAAGTACATCCAATGAAGGGATATGCATCATCATTGAACTTAATCTTGCCTATGTGCTATTAAAATCTAAGATTTATCAAATTTCATGGGAAGTGTTGGATCTGCAACTGAATTAATTCACTCAAAATATCACCAGAGTGGTAATATTAAATCGCTAAACCTTAGCTAAATCCCATAAATGGAATAATTTTATCATCAAATTCAATATTTATCATGGAGTAATACAGCGGCAAGGAAAATGTCAAGTCTTTAGCTCGTTTCATTGTCAAGTGGCGGTCTGACGGAAAGACTGGAGCGTTATAGGAATAGCTACCTTACATTCAATAAATGAATTTCATAAATAGCTTAAAACTGCCCAATAATATGGTGGTTTTGTAGTCTATGACTGAAAAGAATAGCCAATGTTGTTTTATTCTTAATATTGACTAATAACAAACGTGGAAGTGTCGTCCAAACGACACAGTAAAACATTGTAACACAATATATTTAACTTCAAACATAAAAATCGTGGATTTTAATGTTTTCTGCGAAATTTTGTGTATAAAAATACAGTATTTGATAAACTACTAGACATGAAGATCACATTACCCCATGATGGACTAGTTAACAAATGCCGCTACAGCCATCTTCTCGAGCATTATTGCCACACAATTATTAAAAACATATAATCTTTTAATTCCAAAAACTACGGAATAATTAACGAACATACATCGGGAAGCCTAAATATATACAGTAATTATTTGGCAAATATTAAAAGACACTTTTGTTTCCTGCGTTTCGAAATAGGTTCGACTCACGCGTGGGTAATGGGAGAGATCCTGGACAATAGTTCAAGGCTATTAATGTATTTAATCTCTTTCCAACCATAAAAAAGTGTAAGGGAGTTCGATAGAGAAAACACATTAGAGAAACCTCATTTTACCCTGTTATATATTACTCACGTAAAATAATTTCTAATACGGAAGAAAATTAAACTTCCCAACTTCATCTAAGTAATTCAGTTAATCTTACTCCAACCCAGAAGCCCTGAAACCTCTAAACACTCATCACTATAAACATTTAATCGACACGTATAGACCTTACAGCATTACGTAGATTAAAATGGAAAGAAACATACATAATGTAATAATCTGAAAATAAGATTTGGAATATTAATATAAAATCGAAATAGAAACTGTATTTAAAAGTTGGATAAAAGTTTGGTTATTCGTACGCTTCTTACAAGTAATGATCAGTCAAGGAAATTATTATCTATCAATACATTCGCGGATATTTAATAATCTTATAATAATTTCAATACAATTTAACAACATTACAAAAACAATATGAAGTTAGAATGTCGATATATAGCTTTTATTATAAGTTTACTGTATAAATATATTTTTTCTAATCATATTGTCCTCTGCGTATTACCTTCCGATATGGGTAGTCGACATGATCGCCTTCTAACGCTTTTTAGGCATTACAATGTAGCTATAAAGATATTTTGCGTTTAAAATCTGCAGGAGTTTTAAACGATCGCGTTTAATGGAAATGGTGGAACGATTATCCAGGACCAAGCCTGGATCAATAATCACATTGTAGGAAATAAAATATTAAATAAAACAATCCTGAAATTATGCATAAAAAAATAATGAAATTTATAAATTTATAAGAAAGCTAATAAGAACGTTTATCATGTTTCATATTAAAGTGATTTTGGTATATTACTTATATAATACATTACTCATATAACTTTTTCACGTGAGTGATGAAATTATTTTATCGTAAGGTTTAATTTTTTAAATAAAAATACTTTAATACTGTAGTATAATATTTATTAGACTAATATTTTTACGAAATAAAAACTCATTATATTTATGTTAGTTGTATTATTATGGGTTTATATGAAAATAATAAGTTTTAACTGTTGATTTCGATTAAAACATTATAACTAAAAATTAGAACTAGTTTTTATTCATAGTCCCATTTCCTTATAATATATGAAGTCACTAATCAATAGTTGTACTCAGTTATAATTATGAAATGCTTTTTTTATAAGAATGTGCTGTATTTTTATAAAACCGGAAAAGTTTTAATAGTCTCACATTTGAGTATTATGTTGTCACTTCTTCACATATTTATTTTGAGTTTTAACAATATTAAACAGCACCAAAAATATAATTTCGCAAATATAACTATGGAAAAACCGATGATATTGCGTGTGATAACATCACCTATCAATCTTGTTTCTACCTCCGTGTGAAATGTTCAATCTACAACGTGTTCCGTAATTAATCGTGATGTAGCGTGACGTCACGAACCGTTCAGCGCTGTAATGCTCGCCTCGTACTGTCTTATAATGTATGGCTTTCATCGGGAACTTTTTTTATTTATAGTTAAGTATTTCTCTTACTTTCGAGTAGGAGTGAAACTGGAAACTCCGTAGAAAAACATATGCAAAGGCACTTCTTATATTCTGCCGTTATTATAAATCGTGGATATACAGGTATTACCAACCTTAGCTGGAATTTAAATAATTTAAAGCTTCTCTTCCATATATATATATATATATATATATATATATATATATATATTGAAAACACTTTTACCGAGTTTTACCGCATAGGAACAATGAATAATTTCAAACAGTTTGGTCATGGAATTATAAAAGATGTTTTTTTAAGGACAATATTAAAAGAATCAAAATAGTTTTCGGCTTAAATTTAAAATTAAAATGTTTTAAAATTTAAAGAATGGATTTAAAATGTTACAATTGTTTCAGAACGATCAAAAAATATCTGAAAAAAATCAAAAGCTGTGGGTGATCTGCCTAACTTCTCTGATCATGACTCCTAGAATTAAAAACCACCCTAATCCTCTGTATACACACACAACACACACACACACACACACACACACACACACACACACACAACATTTATACACAAAAAACAAACAGACATTTTAAACAACAAATCAGTTTGAGGTGCAATAATTTTTTTATGATAAGAATGTTACTTGTACATTATATTTGTATCAAAAGTAAAAAAAATCGCACCCTATTTTTTGTAACATTTTATTTAACGAAAGTGAACAAAATATTTCATCTTGGTGGTCAATCATAATGCAACACATTCTTTGTACACAAAAAGATTAAACTAACTAATTAATTAATATAAATGTAACAGACTAAAAAATAAATATAATTTATTACGTTTATAATAACTACATTATAACATTCAAAATCTTGCAAATAACGACACTAAAATCCTTTGGTTTTGGAACACTAAATTTAAATTTAATCAGCCCGTAAAGCACCAAACACCCCACCAACTCGGGTAAAGATATCAAAATGAGCTTGAATATGATGTGAGGTAACAACTAATTATTATAAATATTTGGTTGACTTACTTTTATTGCATTAATCTTCCAATTTAAATAGGCAGGTGCATGAGGCAGTGAATTGAGTATGAAGAAAGACACGTAAACAAATGTAAACAGCCTCCGTGTTGTTATGATATGTGTGCGTGTAAAAATGTCTCTAAAAAAGTGCAGATTGGAGATTTTTGTCAGAAAATGGGCAAATGAACTATTGAAAAATTGCATTAAAATGCAATGTTTCTTTTATGCCATGGATGTCCCACATGAAATGTGTGAAAAAATGCCACGGTTGCAATCAGTTACACAGCCAAGCAGTGTAATGGAAGGTTGTAACAAAGACGGTAAGGTTGTGTTATAACGTCACTCAGTATTCCCGCCGTGTACCTCGTTACGCCTTGACAACGAAGTGGACCGTCTTTTTGTTGGGTTTGACCCTGCTTCTGACAGACCTCACAAAACATACAATTCCATTCATAGTGACGAGGATCTTTAGTTACATTTTATCAAGTAATGAAATATAGATATGATCAAAACTTGGTGAACAAATGAAACGTGAGATAACATTTAACTTTCATTTGTTTTACTTGGTACTGTACTGGCATTTATTTACGCACATACAGTCTGTAATAGTTTTAGAAATATTGTAAAAATGTGTTCAATGTAGAATAATTTATACAAAATGTATATTTATTACTTAGAAACCGTATGTATCATATCAACATACCTAACTATGACGTAAATTGAATTTTTATACTGTCTAAGTTTGGTTCACATGACATGTTCTTATTTCCTTATAACGTATTGATGAAACCATTTTAACCTCACTAAAGTATTCTTTTTCTGGCGATTCAAAAAAAATTTAATTCCACTTATGATGGAACATTTTGTTCAACAGAAGTTTTCAACAGATACAGAATATGTTATTACTACAAACTTATTAAACAGATAATCATTGATTGTCTAAAAAGATAGTAAGTACGATTACTAATTTGTTGTAATGATGAATTATGGTATTTGTACTTATTAAATTGTGACATATTTTAGTTGATGAAAAGTAATTTAGGTCACAAAGGCTTAGACGTACGCCTTCTTAATATATCGTTGTATCGTTTATATTTCTAAAAGTTTGGAATATCAAACTGCTTATGGAAATTGTACATAATTTCACGCTAAAAACACAATATTTAAAACACGTTTCAACAAGTGCTGTAACCTAGCAGAGAAAGTGAAAAGTACATGCAACGTCGGAGGAGGAGACTGTTTAAGAACGAAGCTGCGCGTTTTGTATCCACCCAAGCACGTTAATGGGTTAAATTAGAGAGTAATCTTGGATCGAGACACGTCTATTTTTTGTTTTAGAACATATTTAACTTGAAAAAATAAATAAAATCCACTTTAACAAAAATTAAAACTGTGAATGGATTTGCATTTCTTCGCCACGTGAGTTACCATGAGAGGGGCCGCAATAGCACATTATCCTTACTGCAATACACTTAAAACTATCAAAATAATCTCAGTATGAAATTTATAAAGGATTATTGGCATTATTAAATAGTCCAACTAATTCATTTTATAATATATTTATATTTAAGGTATTAACCCACATTGTTTGAATTTCATTTTAATTTGTTAGATTTAGGCGTGGAAATTATATTATTTCCTGAGTTTTTGGATCATAATGGTCTTACTCATATCTGTTCTGCGTGGTAAGATTATTTAGAAAATATTGTATACTATAACGGGCATCCTAGTTTATTTAAATTATTACAATAATTGTATTAATATGATACATTGCTGTTTGTCCAGCATTTTGTATATCCGAAACTAATAAATATGCATTAATTGTATACATATTTATATCAATCAAAAGCTCTTTCACTACAGATGTGCCTCTTGTAGGTTTAAAGTACATCAGTCTATAGTACTGATGCCCGCGAGTTTCCAAAGTTTCATGGTTAATGTAATTAGAGTGTTTTTGTCTAGTTACAGCTGATTACTAAACTCACATAACTGTATGTTGATTGTTCCTTTGAAGTTTTTTTAATGGAAGGATTGTGATAAAAACAGGATTTTTTAGAACATTTGCAATCTTACAGTGATACAAAAAGACCAGTAACACTACATTACAAGATATATAATCTGATTTCTTCCTAATACGCAATAACTAAAGTAAATGACAGGATATACAATAAATAACATTATATATAACTAAAATTTAGGTTAAAATAAACAAATCATAGCAGTTCGTTGTCATGCACATTAAGTCAAGAATCACATCCATTATGATGTACATCAACTTAATGTACACTAACTCTAAGACATGCATAAAATAACCTATAAAATAACATGAAAAATAAAATATAGAATACAGAAAACAAATAGGTCTGTACTCAGCGACGAACCATGCAGAACCGACCAGTAGCCAATAGTAAAATTGTTTCATACAAAGCTTCAACATTTTAGCTCAATATGTAACATCATCTTCATAGCATGGTAAGGTAAGCTTTTACTGTGTTTTTGTGCTAGGAATACTAGTTAAAATGGGATGCACGATCATGGATCTCATGTAGTAAGAAGTGTCTATTAGCTCATTTCTCATCTGTCAGCTACTTTCAGGTAATAACGATTTTCACCTTTATTTTTCATTTTTTTTAAGAAATCAAGAGTCTTGAATTTTTGAACGTGGGTCAGAAGTCAATAACAGTGCGATAATATACAATTTACTGATTTACATATTAAACACACGTATATAATTATACGAGTATGAGCAAACTCCTAAGATAGTCCCCTTAACGAAAGGAACGCGGGGAAAATCCCTTCCACATGAAAATCAATGCGGATTCATTTATTAACGTGGTTTTGCAAACTTAAGGAAACTCGGTTTGATTCTACATGTGTATAGAAGACGTGCAAGGAAAGGTTTAAATTAATTAAAAGATTTAAAAAACTAGGGTTTCGCTCTTAAAATATATTTATATACTTTATGTTTGCTACTATGATTAATTGGCTACGCCTTTTGCGGAGTCTTTCCCACAATTTTAATACGAATCAGATTTCAGTCTTTATGTATGTCTGTATGAAATAAAAGTTTAAAAGTAGAGATTTGAAATTTGATGTGTAAAAGTACCCATACTTTCTCTATATCAATATTGAAATTGTTAAACATCGGTCCTTCTTACTCTTGTGCCATTTATGTACGGTATGGAGAGAAGGCGAAGTTTATCGTACTGACCCAAAGTCTGGCATGTGTTATAATCTTGTAAAATATATTTAACAACGAAACATCGGTTTATTTTTACTATGGTTTACTCTTCTTTCACTTATCTTAGTTTGTATTTCCACATATTTAACTTTATTCTCTTAGTAAATCTAATATAATACGGGGATGACTGAGTAACTAGAATCAAATCTTGTGTCGTTGTGTTATAAGCCTGACACTATATCCACCAGTAAACAGATAAATACGCAAATGCTCAATACTAGTATTTGTTTTTACATGAAAATTAAATTGTACGCTATAGCACAATTGGATATTTTGTTATGTTAGTTGTAACATTATAATAAATGTTACTTATAGTACCTAATATAAAATAACTGTTATATAGTATATTGTTAGATCACTTACTTTTTATTTCCTAATGTTATAAGTTTGGCTTATTTAGGATGTTTCCGAATTATATTAGTATTCAATAAAGTTCCTCTCTGTCAAAAGGACTTTTATAGCATTTACTATTATTTTGGGCGAACACAATTAAGTTTCTTTAAAAATTAAATTGTGAAGCGAATGATATAGTTGCAACAAACAATAATCCTAGTTGGCATACAACATTAATATTATATAAAAAAACATTTGAGACAATAGAACACATCCATATTTCCGTTCGTTTAAACTTTTGTGAAGCCAACCATAAAACAAGTGCTTTTTATAAAGCAATGAGCCGGAACGAAATATCGATTAGTGCTACTCATTGTTAATTCCGGTGATTCAACGAGCTAACTACAACGTCATCGCTAAACAGTTCGAGGCAGTTCAAATTCATTTGTTTTATCTCTTTTGTTCCATATAATCGTAGTTTTCTTAACTTTCAAAATGTTCAAAGCACTTTATTTTTAAAAATAACAAAAACTCAATATAGATAATGATTTCAGTTTGTCCGATTAAAATCAATCTACAACCCCTTTTTTGGTTGAGAATATTCGACAAAGAATAAATTCCAGTAACAACGTGATTGTTTTTAGTGAAACTCAAACGTTTTAGTACCAACGAGTATTGTTTATTTTGAAATTTTGCTCCTATAAAAACCTAAAAGTATGATAGATGCTTATACTTTAAGAATGTATCTATTTTTTCCATCATACACTAAAATGTAATACATGGACGATCGCTTTTATTCACTTTCAACTGTAATTATCATACTATTATCCTAAATATCATGTAAGTTAAGTTAAAATTGCATAACTTTTTTTATAGAAGAAACATTAATTCTACAGGTACATGAGTGTGGTTGGCAGAATGATCTAATGGAAGCATCCACCATTCCACCTGGTTCCATAAATATCAGTTTTGTGTTAGAGGCAATATGGAAGAATCAACGTGCAAATGACACTTGGGTTTCCAGCCCACTGCATCATACGTTTGTACATAGCAAGGAAAGACTGATATTGTTGGCTGGAAATAAAAAAAACTTTAGTTTTTACCATCCTATAAATGAATTACATTGAACGGGGTTTTTATTACTGGCGGTTCTGTTTCCTTGGTCTATAGATGGGTAATTATTGTAGCCATCATAAGATTTTAGTTGTTAATATCTACGAACTAGTACAGTTGAAGATTGTATTAACATGCGTTAGCTTCCTGATCCGAAGTAACGTAGGTTGATACATAAGGCTAACCCACGCTTGATGTCTTGAGAGTGTGTTCTACTTTTATCAATGAGCTCTATTATATATGTTTATGATAATAATCTAGCTATTAATATTCTACCTTTCTTAGCTTATGTTATAAGAGGTAAAATATAAGATTATTGGTTTGGTTCGGTCATTAACCTTGCATTGCTGAGACTGAAAGTACAGTTTTTTCGGTACTTGAGTTTTTAACTTGTAATTTGCTCGCATCGGAGATTAAAGTTCTTCATAGGTTTGGGCCTGATCTTTTTTATTTTAGGCAAATAAAAAACTAAAACTCAATGAAGTTAAAATAAAAGTCCAATCTCATTTGCATTAGATAAACGGTGTCGTTATTTGTTTAAAGGGTATGCCACTCCATGGATTTTGCTTAGTGTTACTGAGTATTCTTACATTTATCTTAGAGGTAACCGTGATGGAAACGAAAAACTTGCTGAATTAACCATTGGGTTATATTTTTTGTTCACCATTGAGTTTTATTCATACCGTAAAAGAATACAAAAGGCTGAATAACCGCTGAAAATATTTGCCTTCAACGCACTTTTACATTGCATTAACCTACCTAGATTACTGTGAACTTATTGAAAAAACGTGAATATATGATGTGGGAAGATATCATTTATGTCTCTCTATTGGCCCGCAGTATATCTAGAAAATGATTATAACAGTGTCGACTGTAACAGTAGTTTACTTGGATATTTCCAGGATATAGTTGATCCATTTCCACTGCTAATGAGTTCTAGCTGACGAAACTATAGCCAGTTTACTACTCCATATTATTTTTAAGATACTGAAGAGCATATACGAGGGTCTTCCAGAAAGTAAAGAACGATTGCGCATCACGGGCGGCGCAGTTCCCCCACCACCGCGGTAGATAGCTTGTTCGTTAGCCACACCTTCTGCCTCAGTGTGAGCTGAGTAGCGGTACCGTTAGGTCACGTTTGCGTCTCCTGTGAAAGTTTAAAATGGCGGCGTTAATTGAAAATCCCGCCAAGTGTGAACTGCGTAGTGTGATACGGTTTCTGAATGCACAGAATGTTCGACCTATTGAAATTTATAGGCAAATTAAGGCAGTTTACGGTGACAATGCGATGAACGAGTCATCAGTGAGAAAATGGTGCATTCAATTTAAGGAAGGTCGAACTAATGTGCACGACGAGGAACGAAGTGGAAGGCCGTCACTCGTTACTGACGAGTTGGCAGCGAAAGTTGATGGAAAAATTCAAAAAAACCGTCGTTTCACTTTGAGTGGTCTAGTGGAATTTTTTCCACAAATTTCAAGGTCGCTTTTGCACGAAATACTGACTGAACGTCTTGGTTATCAGAAAATGTGTGCTCGTTGGGTGCCTAAGATTCTTACTGATGTCCACAAGACTAAACGGATGGGAGCAGCTCTTGAGTTTTTGACTCAGTATGACGAAGAAGGTGATGCGTTTCTTGACCGCATCGTAACGGGTGACGAAACTTGGGTTTCCTATCGAACCCCGGAAACAAAGCTCCAGTCAATGGAATGGCATCACTCGAATTCACCAACAAAAAACAGGAAAGAAAAACCAAATTTGAACACCAGGAAATTGATGGCAACAGTTTTTTGGGACCGAAAAGGCCTAATCCATGTGGAGTTCATGCCGAGAGGCGAAACAATCAACTCAGAGGCCTACATCGAGACCTTGCATCGGCTTCGCCGCGCTATTCAGAACAAACGACGCGGAATGCTGTCGTCGAAAGTGGTGCTGATCCACGACAATGCTCGGCCTCATTGCAGTGCACGAACCAAAGCAGAACTCAATTCTTTCAAATGGCAAATCTTCGGACACCCTCCGTATAGTCCAGATCTGGCTCCGAGTGACTATCACTTGTTTCCAAAGTTGAAAGTGTTTTTAGGCGGAAAAAACTTTTTGGGTGACGAAGACCTCAAAGAAGGAGTAAAAACGTGGCTTCATTCCTTGGCGGCAGAACAGTATAACGTCGGTATAGAAAAACTGGTGCCACGCTACAACAAGTGCCTTGACAGTTCCGGCGATTTTGTAGAAAAATAGAGTAAGTTTATAAGTATTTATAAATAAATTTTCATGCTCTTATCTTTTGTTTTTATTGACTTATAACAAAACGTTCTTTACTTTCTGGAAGACCCTCGTAGTTCTTTCTGCTTAGTAGGTTCCTGTGAAACCATTGTGACAATTAATTAGGTATGGGATGGGTTCTTCTGGTATAGGGATGGCATCCTGGAAGTTGGTTGGTTGCTACTCCCCAACTGCTGGTAGTTGTGGCTATGGCTATCACGTTGAATATCTCGTGCATATATAATCTCGTCTTCACAACATTGAATCCTCGTCTTAAGCACGATTATTTAAACACTTATAAAGTATTCAGTTTTAAAGTGAAAATAAATGGTGTAATAAATTTACATAATAGTATAGTTTTAATAATGAATCCCTAGGGGAAGTAAATACAATTTACCGTATAACATATTACCGGTGTCGATCATCGGTATAATAGACGATATCTAATTTATTTGGTCAGGACGTAACAAATCCATGAAGCAGAGAAACACATGATTAGTGAGTTAAATTTGATAAACTAAAATTAAACTTCTTTCAAAAAAAAGGGTATATTTATTAAAGTAAGTTTAAACAAAAAATTTCAAATTTCAACCTAAACTGTGCATTTGAATAATATTGTGAACACAATTTTGTCACACACAGAAAAGCAAAATTTAATCTTAATGATAATTCATTCCTAAAACCCCTTAAGAAGTGAACCTAGCATCATATTCATCGACATAAGTAAATGCAGTTCTTGTATATTTTAAAAATAGAAAACACTCCTTCCGGCTCAGCTACAAGAAGAAGGTGAACTTTTGGAAAACAGATCCATTAATCTGGTTTATTTTAGAAATACAGAGTTTCAATTATGTCAATACACAACTTATATATGCTCATAAATAACGGAGTTGTAAATTGTTTTACTGGATGAACGGCCACCATATTGGAAGGAAATCACATAAAAAGTTGGTCAATGAACTTAACCGAAATATTTTACAACGAGGATGTTTGTAATAAGTTTGAAATTGTTTAAACATTTTTCGTAGGTTCTTTATAATCAAACATTTTTTTAAAACGGCTTTATACAAAAATAAATTTGTGTAACGAAAGTGCAGGAAGCGTTCTATAAATTGATAAGTATATAACATATTTATCATGAGCAATATAATTTATAAATTATTTTATATTTATTTTTATAACGGAGCTGTGATATACTAAACAAAGTATAATATATATTACCTATCGACCGAGATAGCGTTTTGACTTGAGTATCATTACTATTATGTGTTTAATGGCCTGTTTTTTATGTTTCCCTTCTTCATCTCGTTTTTGTTGTATTTATTTATGTCTATGTATCTCATTTTTAACTTGGGGTGGTTTTAACTGTTGGGGCTATGTTCGATGAAGTAGTTTAGAGTGAAATGTTTTTAAGTATTACCATTAGGACAAATGCAAAATCCCTATTTTGTATACATTACCTGCGTGTAAAAAATATTACTAAAATAGAAATATTCGAATTAGATGATAATAAGATAAAGGGAGAAAATAATAATGGGATTAAATATGTACTAAACATATTCTACACATTCCTTAAACCACTTCATATTTTGAAGAAGATATTTTTTCTGCAATAAATGGTACTAATTTTTACTGACAAAATAAACATAATATTTTCCTTCAATGTATAATAGGCTGCCAATATTTGATATTTATTGAAAGCATATTCATAAGAGTGTTACTGTTTAATACATACTAATTGTTGATATTTAGGCCTAAAATGTACTTCCATTGAATTTACGGTACTGCTCGCTTTATATGCATTAGTATACTTATCAATCATTGTTGACTTGATTCGGCCATGCAGATGATTTAACCTAGTTCCGTATAATATTTCATTCCATTGTAATGGCTGTTTAAGCGTTTGACTGATGGCTGTGATATAGAAGCTCAGTTTGTTTAATGGATTATAATATAAGCGGGTAACAATGTGTAGCGAATTGAACTTTATATTTAGCAATACTATATTTCAAATTATTATTATTAATTATAACATAATTGTGCTCAAAAGTATTTTTATAATTAAATGACGCATTTATGTTATACCAATTGCTCTAATATAAAACTATATTCGTGGATCTTATTACTTGCTAATGAAATAAAACAAAACTTCACTTTATTGAAAATAAAGGAGTTTACTAAATTAAAAATAAGTAAAAATTTTAACACTTCTCAATGAGAAAGTTCAATTCGTTTTAGATTAGAGATTAAGTAAGCAGACAGAAATGAAATGGACCGAATGAAATAAAACTTGATGTGACAAGAAGAATAAAAATACTTGTTCTTAGGGAATAAACCTTATATCTATAATATTTTAAATATTTTATTTTATACATTACTACTCGTTTTCTAACAAAAATGATTCAGTAAAATATGCATGATAAATAATTTTGTCTTGTTATCTCCATGAGAAAAAGTTCTATTTTAGTTTAATACAGTAGCGGGTTATTTTCTCCTAATAACTAACTATTGATATAATTGTTACCTGAGATCGATGCTGTAAAAATATATTCAACAGAAATCTAATTTAACGTTTGCCAATAAATTGTACTCATTTTGTTAGTTAATTATATACAGTACAATATATATTTCAATTCCTTCAAAGTATTTTGCCAAATCTACAATTGGGTTATTTTTAAGACAAAAATTTACATTTCTTTGTTTTTATCCATTACTTATACCTCATTTTTCTTTACTCACGAAGAAATACTGATAATTATAGGCAACTTATTTTATTTTCAAAAGAATTTTTATTGATAACTCATTAATTGCATTAAATTGGGTACCTTAAATTGAGAATAAATGTCAAACAAATATAAATTTAAACACGTAATGTTTACAAGCAAACAATTTCACACGGAAGAATTAATATGTTATCTAATGTTAAATTAATGAAAAATGCTGTGTTTTCCCCACACGGATATGGAAAGTGAAGGAAACATGGTCCTGGGTATCGTGTCAATATGTTTAGAGAGAGCTCTAGTGTCAAGGGTCACAGTTGGTACACAACAGTTCATGCTCAAGTGCATATCGTGCCCGTGGTGAGTGGGCAATGTGTCGTCAAGCACGAGCTGTTGTCGGCTTATGGAGAACATGTACACGCATATTTATTACTAAATAAGTGCATATTATGTAAAATGCGATATGACCGATTAGATTTATCTCATCCTGAACACGCATCCATCTCAACATAAATTTACTTCGAAATAAAAAGTTCTTTATTGCACGCCTCAGTTAAGGCACGTAACATTTACATTTTAAACAGCTTTGATTGTATTAGCTCACTGCTTCATTTTAAAAGGAAACTTAGGACGATTTACTTACGTGTAGGCACATGCTCGATTTGAAATCAATGTGTGAAATTTCACACGGATTGAGCTCGTGCGATGGATTGCAGCCCTAAATATTCCTAGAATTCATAGTAGTATCTGTTGAACTATTTCCCAATTCATAATTGACATGTATTTGTATCATTCATAGTGTTTTCTCAAAGCGTATTCTTCTTCGGTTTTGATAAGTCAACGAGCTCGGTGTTTTATACGGTGATCACAATCCCTTGTGTGGTTTTGTTGGCACAATTTCATTCTCTACGAGGAAAGAAGAAAGCTTCTATAGTATTAGTGCACTTGAATGCAATTTCCTCCAAAGAGCTTCCCCAGTAACTTTGCCACTCGTCAGTTCTAAAGTAACCACTTTTCTCGTGAGCTCCAATACAATACAACATTTGTATTAAAAAACGATTCAGACTTTCTAACTTTCTTAAACACCGTGCTGTTGATTCTTCTTTCTTTCACTCCCTCTCTCTCACTCTTACTCTCACTTTCCCCTCTCCCTTACCCCTATCTTCTTCTCCCCCTTCTTCCCATCAAACCCTCTCCTCCTCACACCCTCTCTTAATCCCTGCCTCTATCCTTTCTCTCACCCTAAGAAGAGATCATATGGTAGGTACTCATGATGACTAAAAGTATCGTCAGTTATGCAGGGATGCGAACAAATGTACTCTAATGATAACTTCAAATAACATTTTATATAACTGTGTTAAGCACTAGTCACCTTGTTATTAAAAAAATAACATATTGAAACAAGACCGTTATAGCAGGTAACTGTTAAATGTTTTTCTGTGCCCAAATGTTTTAATCTTGCATCACATGATGGGCTCCAGTGTCAATCTGGTTCTATTCTGTATTTAGCGCACATCTTGTCATGAGTAGTTCAAGTGCTAACTGTAAACACAATATTTTTCGTTTCTTTGTATTCTAAATAATTTATCATAAACACTACTCAACCAATATGACTTGTAATGTTTAACACCACAGTAACTTAGTAATAGAGTTTTACGCAATAATATTTGCACGTATTTCAGTATAAAGTACACGTGAAAAGTATAATAGTTTTTTATGTAAGAAATAACGGGCCAGTATTTTATTTCAGAAATAAATAAAGTAGTCGGCGTTCTGTTACGGGATAGGAAAGGGCAATCATAAAAAGACGGATGATGTTTAACGTTGCTCCAAACACCTATCAATCTTGTGGGCACCTCCGTGTGAAAGGTTCAATCTACAACGTGTTCCGTAATTAATCGTGATGTAGCGTGACGTCACGAACCGTTCAGCGCTGTAAGGCTCACCTCAGACAGGTTTTTAATGAAGGTAACACGTAGTTCATGCAGTAAAAATATGACTTACTTTATTTCTTCAAAACATTTCTAATACGTGCCAAACTATTTTGTATATCACCTTTTGTAATTGAGAACATATAAATACACGTAAACCACTGTAACTCGATTAAAACAGATTCCGATAATTAATCTAAAATTTGTATCACTGTGGAGAGGAGAAAATGTCGAAGCTATAACAATATAAACAAGTTTACTGTTATTTTTACTCAACTTATTAATGATGGGATTTCTATAAATTTAGTGTTTGAGTTCTAGATAGATTTTATATACATCTGCCTATTACAATCGCCCTCATGACACCATTTCTGAGAGATATTTGATATTTTCTTTAACAGTGGTGCCAAGAATCAAAGCCCGCAAAATCTGAGCTCAAGCTATATAACACGAGCTTGCAAACACGATAACTGCCATAATTTTTTAAATATCCGGATTAAACTTAGTACAAATGCGATAATTCCACATACATTGGACGAGTTCATTTAGCATTTTAACCTAAAGAGACATAGCAGCTATTCAAATTGAAAAATGTATGGTTATAGATGGGTCATTAGCCATTAAAGCGCAACACACAAAATACGATGAAGAAGGAACTTTGATGAAACTGTGGCGGTAACACCCAAGAGCTACTGGGGCTGTAAGGCAAGCCATTGCAGCATCCAGAAGAGCGAGGGAAAAGACCATCAGGCCACTGACCAACGAAATGTTCTACCGCCTCCACCCGACAACCACGTGGCCGGCCCAGGAAGACATTACCACATTAAATGTCCACGCAAAGGATGGTGATGATAGTCTCTCGGTGTATAATAACGTCAGAAGAACCCAAAGAACCTCAACTTAAATTTTACATGCAATTAATAATATAAACTAATGTTACCTTAAAAGATATTAATATTATCAATACTACAATCCATTCCACAATAAAGTATGTTCTTTCTTAAGAACAATGTTTGAAAATTAAAATGGCTTTTATGGTGTCAGTATGTGTTCGCTTTCAATTTCAGTAAGCTTGTTAATTTAAGTTTAATTCATAATTAAAATAACGATGATTGAATGGTGTAAATCGGTAAAGAAGGCCAAACTAAAAGCAGTATTATTTTAGCAATTACTGAAGGCATATTTCAGCAGCCTACATCGAAATATGTAGTCATAAATACAAATAAATTAGGTACCGCATTAATATCGTTACACCAAGGCTGTAATATATTCACACCTATACGCAATGCGTTTACATTGTTAAAAACTGTTTATAGCAGGTAATATATCAAGTTCCGTGTTAATTTGCTTTGGCTTTAATATGAAGGTAAAATCGTAAGAAGAGCTACTACAGTGCATATTGTCAGATAATGTACATACAAAATGCACTGTATATTCTATATTGAGCATACAAACTATACACGAGTATGTTCATTAATGTCCCTCACTGGAAACTCGGCTTGGAAACATTAAGAAACCACCTAGTAATTATAACATACTTACCACAATATATACTGTGGGAATACAATTTAAGTTACTCATTTGGTACTACAACAACAAATAGTTTGTTTAAAATACAACAGGAAAACACATTGGTCTCATTTTGTTGATGAACTTCAAATGACATTCAAGCGAGCTGATAAAAAAACTACGACCTGAGACAATGTGAAGTGTAATAAAATAGCAACACGAAGTATGTGGAGATACTCCTGTTATTTTCCACTTTATATGTAACAAACAACAAGGCTAATTGTCCTTTCTTTACTTAAGAAACTCCTTTTACTTTGGTCATCAACATTTTGCTCTCCCAATATTGTTAGATAAAAGACATGTCATCCCCGTGAGCTTAATGGAGTTTGCCAGAAATCCCATTAATTAATTTTCTATAGTTTTATTAGTTTTACAATGTTATAGTGTTATTACTGCCGCAAAGGCCATTTAAAACCTTCACTGCGGCTAAATGATGAGTGATGTCATTCCGCTTACTTGTCGTAAGGCGTCTGTCACACGCAATCTATTCAGCTATTTTTAGCTGCAATAGTTTTCACAATCAGAATTTGACGAGAATTACTCATTTACTCAACTGCTGGCATTAGGGTGAGATTTTAATTCATCAATTCAATGATTTGATTTTAATTCTTCTATTTACCTTTATTGCAGAGTAGTAGTATTTGGTATACTAGAGAAAGTCCGTTAAGCTTAGATCTACTGTGTATAATACACATTGTCCACGACGCTCCTTAGTGTATTTAATTATAACGGTTTCATATAAATTAAGATAAATTTTATTACTGAACCAACAACCAAATTACTTGATATTATTTGTGATTTGTAAATGATTTGGATACTTTTACCTACCTCGAGAGAAATTACCCAGTGTACAGATAACCTTCAAGCTAACAAGGGTTATAGTTGTACTCTGTAACACATCAACGTTTGACGTAACTCGGAGCTTGCCGAGGCTTATCACTCCTATAGTAGCCTACTGTCGATATTCTGCTCCCTTGGCAGTATCGGTATAATCTCGGTTCATTGATAAGGAACGTACCGTATCAATTACCATTAAACCCAACACTAAAAAATACATCTCAAAGCCAAAAAAATGAATTTTCGACCACGCTACAAGGAATTAAATGCGCCTGGAACAGTATACGATTGAAATTTTCCAGTATGGCCATATTCAGCTAATACTTTAATTCCTGCAATTTTTATTGCCCATGACTATCACAGTCATACGGATGAACCCACCTCTTCCTTACCGTATGAAAAAGCTCAAAGTTATAAATGATACTGCAGGATAAACTGAAATCGGCGAGGGAAAATGTACTAGGATAGAAAGTGGAGGTTTTAAAGTGGCTTCATAACTGTAAAAAAAGAAGTTTCCAACATGAAAGTCGTGACCTTGAAAATAAAATTGAAACAACTGCAAACTCCCCTCTGCTCCCTAGGCTAGCTTCCCTTTTTGACTAGCGTCTCCTCAGCTTAACACCATTGCCTTTGCAATAATCTTCCGACCCGTTAACAGAGAACAAGAATGATTAGTAGAAGTCAAAATACACATTAGTACAAGAAAAAAATAGTTATACAGTAAAAATAATTAAGAGTAAACCTTTAAAGAAATTAACTTCGAGAGGAAAACTTATGGTGAATAAATTACCCGATATGCAGGAAATATCAAAAGTAATGCCATTTCAAAATATCACCTTATTGGAAGACGGTCACGTCCACTATATGGGTGGCATACTTGGGAAGCTGATGCGGCTGGATGTTAGCGTGTGTGGTATGTGTATACTCGGAGTCGGCCTGATGACCGTCGTACGGCCCATGACTACCGCACCGCAGGTGAACCATTGCTACGTTCTTTTAGCGGGCACAAATCTCAAAAACTACTTTTCCCAAATAGTTACAACTTAAATTTAAAACTATTAATTTCCGGTGCTACTGTATCCATAGCCTTTATTTCCTGATCACGAAAGTTGGTCTGAAAAGTTTTCTTCGGTGGAAAAGTGACTACTTCCTGTATTTTTAATCTGTCGTAGTAGTATTTGCAATTTTCCCAAACATGAAATATATTAAACATTAGTCAATAATCTACTACTTCCGGTAAGTGTAGTGTACTTCCAGTCTACGGCATTCTTAGCCCCTGGTTGCGTTTGCATTTTTGACCTAATCAAGAAAATATATTCAGTTATAAATCGTTATATATGTTATAAATTATTATAGATAGATAGTAGATATATAATTATCTACTTCTAATGTAAGATATTTACACTGAGGTGTTGGGTGTCGGTTGTCCACTGAGGGAATAATGCATATATTTGCCAAACTGAAACATTCTGGATAACGAAAACCTAAAAAGACAAAATTCAGTTCTTCTAGGGAAAACTGATTTCAGCTCTTATGGTTAGTTAGACCTTGCGGGTTGGAAATGGAGCGGAACTGGACGCAATAGGCCAACCATTAAGTTAATCCTCGATGGTTAAAACGGCTACCCAACCTTAACTCAAAGACACTAAAGGTGGCTGCTAACCCAGTGACAAGTAATTGAAGACAGGAATAGCTGCGGTGCACCTGAGGTCAGAGGTCACTGCTGGCCCACCTATGTGGTATTACCCATTTGCATTTTACATTTTAATAGCCACTGAGAAGTGAGTACCAATTCAATACGGTATTATAGAACTATATTGAACCCATGTTTGTCTTTATAACAGTTTTATATTTAGTACCATATGAATTTGTGTGGTTTGAATTATGAAGCAGAATTGAACTACAGAATCAAATGGTACATAGGCAAAATGAAATTTTATTGGCAACTAATGTGTCACACATCCATTGATAAGTGGTCACATTGACAAGAGATAACCACTATGACCAATATTTAAACATCTCTAATATATAATTCTGTACAGTTGTATCATTCCTTTGATTGGATAAATTATATTTCCATATGTCTGTCTATCTGTCTGTTTTTTCACATGATATCTAGAAAATAAAATGAAGTTTCACTTAAAAAACGCTGAGTTCAATTTTGGTACATGCTACTCCATGAGATTTGTCTGAGCGTTAGCTAATATTTTTTATGTAATATTTTTACATTGAAATTATAGGTAACGTCAACAGAAACGATAAAATAGAAGGATAAATACATTCGTAACAAAAATCGGCATAATCTTAAGAGATTGTAACATGCGGCAAAATCAACCATGTAGTTTAATCATCCCAACCTATCTAACAATATTTTACGGTGATTTGGTGTTTGACTTTTATTTTTTGAACATTGATATTAAATCCCAATTTAACAAACAAAAATATGAATGTATAATTTTGCAAAGTTATCTCTAGGCAGATTTCATCTGAAGAATTTTAATTTTAAATGAAACTTGATTTCCACATAGGAAAGAATAATTCCTGTGATGTTGCATGTTCAACTATGGACTTTGTCTAGGCGTCATTAAAACCTATCATTTAGTATGATGCCACAATTTCTTTTTGGTTTTCTGGGGGGATATAAAATTTCTTCATCATCTGCTAGAAATGAAATGAGCTATGGTCTTGAAATTTGGTATTGAACAACAGCTAAGACTGTTATACGACACGTAATATAAATTTAAACCTCTTAATTACCACAGTGCTATGTGTGGTACAAACACAGCATTACCTTCTAACTTATTACTTATGTGTTCTTTGAGTTGTATTGGACCACTATCCCATTTCTCTATGCAAAGGAAGCAGTTAGAGTGATCAGGTGGTTACTGTCGGGAGTACCATTTTACTAACCTCAACAATAGAGCATCACTGGGAAATTTGCTGAATTTGCTGAAGATTCACCTGTTGAGAGTTTTACTCCAGTTTCAAGGTAAGTCTAAACTTGTATAAAATCACACGAGATTATAAACCTATGAACTATAATTTAACGTGTTAACAAAGTGATACTGCAATTACGTAATTACTTATGAATAAAATTAGGTGTGTGCTATAAAAAGGCCTCTAGGCTATAAAGAAGATATTGGCCGTGTGGGATTTGTGCTATGGATAGTATAATGGGCTATTATGGAGCTACTTTACTATTGTATGATGTGCATAACGGCTAGTGTATAGTTTGCTAACCTATTATAACCTTTATTGATAGGTTACTAGGATTTTCACTAATTAGTATTGACGGTAATTTAACTAAATGAATATATTTATTTTTAGGTGAAACAAGTAAGAAGAGTATATCAACAAACAGTCTTATTATCCTCAGGTGACAGCGAAGATAGCTTCGCAGGCGATACGTATGAAGATCAAGATTACACGCCAAGAGACGGACAAAAGCGGACACGCAATGTCATTTTTCATTATTTACGTTTAAATGTAACCAAACAAAATCATATAGGCTACACAAATATCCCTTCTTATTATACCTCGCTTTGTATATATAACAAAATTCAGCCAATACAGTAAGACATGTATTTATGTATATTGTTTCCTTTATAAGGCAGCTCTACTGACTCATCGGATCAACATGAAGCTGAAAATTAACAGGGAAAACTCAACTTCTGAGAAAAGAAAGAATTTCCGAACAGATATTCCAATATTGTCCCATGAAACTAGAGTTGAGAGTGAAACAGTATTTCCGGAATGGAATAAGGCACCTCCTGAAACTTTTATCAATTAGGCTGCCCAGTGTACTATATCAAATCATTTTTCGATTAATTGCTTGTTTAAAAACACCGCAAACCATGGCAACTTCTTGTTCAGTGCTAAAAAATGATAATAAATTCTCAATACAAATGCTGTTTAAATTGAGCAGTTTATAGGAACATGTGCTATAATGAGTATTTAAGCCACGAAGTAGGTTTTATTGGAGTTTCCAAACCAGAATTAACACAATTGCTGATGTCATGTCAAGAAGTCTTTGGAAGAAGTAAAGTCAACTTTACATTTCTGCCAATATTTTAGACACCATTTTGTACAGACAAATCATACATTATTTATGAAAATGTTATTTACATACATATGTATGTATTTACATAATATTATTAGGAAACCGAAATTTTTTTTGCAGATTTCCAAAAGTATGTATACTAACCTAAGCAATTAAGTAGTAATAGGTATTTATGGTGTGTTTCCTTTGTATCCCAGAGAGCCGGTGATAGCACAAAGTATTTTTTATCAATTCTACCACTATGCCATATATAATAGGAAGCAATATTTTTTAAACCAAAGTTATTGCAATTTTTAAAGGCATTTATATATGTTTATTAATATTGTTGTTAATGGGCTTGTTTACAAAAAAATTGTATTTCAATTATTTCTTGTATCTGAAATTAAGACATTAATTACTATATCCTATTACTATATATTTGTTTATTTATGCTTTATCTACCAAAACCATTTAATTAGAAGGGTTCCTTGTTGTCCTTTTAAGTTACTCAGTTTAATATAAAGAGTACGTTATTTCATATTCTTTTAGTCTCTCGCCTTCCTGCAAGTAGTTGTAAGCATATCTCAATAGTTAACCGAGTTAAATACGATTATTTTAATACATTTATAAAAATTTTTAGTTTTTTTATATTACATCAGTATAAACTCATTACATCAGTTTATAAACTAGAATCAAGATAACATAAAAAGTCTTGTAATAAAAACATAATTACAAAATTAGGAACATATTGTAACAGTATTATTTTTGTAGTCGGAAATAACGTAGGTAATTTACATTTGGATCACAGGACTAAATACTAATAAACCTATAATAATAAAATATGATATCCTTAAAACACACTTTCCCCAAAAGAGTCAACTGTGATATAAATAAATATTTTTTAAATAAATGTAATATGTTTGCTAAAGTTATTACACCAACATTTTTGTAACCACTAACAGTTTTTTTATTGAACAACACGTACGTCATAGGTATATGCTTTTTAAATGGCAAAATAGACATTCATTTAATAAGTTATATTCACTCTGAAGATTTTCCAATCTCCTGATCTATTTCAGAATGATTGGAAGTATAAGTTTAAAGAGCACATTTTTAAAGTAGTTTGTATGAGCACGGTTTTTATGAGTGTTAATTACAATAAACCTTTCAAAATATTTTAATGAATAGCTGAAACAATTATTCTAACTATTTTATAATTATGTTAGGCCATAGTAGAGGAAAACTAATTCTGTATTAATCTTAACGAAATAGTTTATGAAATAAGGAGTTGAGTCCTATGATAATTTTCGAAATTGGAATAGGCTTATATGTTATCCAGTGATCCTACATAAGGGTGCCTATTGTACTTATACGTAAAATTTCATAACAATCGGTCCAGTTCGTGATTGATTAACAAACTCACAAGAACACAGAAGGCAGGTACCATAACATTTGTATATAATATTATAGATTACTTGCAGGTGCCCGTACTTTCCTACTGAAAATCAGGGTCATTATGGGCTTATTACCTTTAAATACGTTCTGAACATTCCTGATATAAGTGATGGTCACTGAAAGATATCATATCTTCTGATATATTTTATATTTAAGTATAAAGAACAGTTTTTGAGAAGATGAAGTCAGATATTGAACAATCTCTTATGATTACCTGTGAAACAATTCGCATTTCTCCTCAATATTTGGTGATTATTTATTGAACGGCTACATACATTTCAGTAACAATTGCACAATTTTTGGCAACAGTATAGGTATCAGTATAGGACTTAATTTTCAGCTAATATACTTGTGCTGTATTGTATAAATAGCATGTATATTTGCAGTTTTTAAACGGAATTATGCTTATTTTTTGTAAATATTTGTTACAGTATTCATGGTTAAAGAGCTTCATATTTTAAGCTAAATCATGAATGGTTTTTATTTTAGGATATGAAAATGAGCGCATGAATTATATTTCCGTCACCATGGTTGAGTTTGCATTGTTAGCCTGATCAAGAACGTTGCCCTATCGGTCAAAGGAATATACTTACGACCTTTATAAATTAATTCCGGTCTGAGGTATTTCTAGTGCCAAAGTTTAGTTTGCCTTGTTTCACCGTACAAGAAAACGTATATGAGTAGTTTTTCTCGTATACATGGACAGGTCTCAATAGTCTTCAATCCAAAAGCATTTATGACTAAGCTTGGTACAGTTTTCAAATGTAATTTACCAATTTGTCTTCCTGGGCCACCAATACGGCCAAATTTTAACCAAATTGCTCCCCATTTTTGTATAGGTACTGAGAATAAACTACTAATATTACCTATAAAATATCTTAAAGCAATGAGCCATTACTAAAATTGTTCATCAATTTTTCTTTTGTATAATTGATGTTGAAAACATTCAGTGAAAACAACACCTGACCGCATATCAGTCAAGTCTACGATCGATTTTTCAGTAGACTGATGACAGTGGCGTACTTACACTGCTACTCCTTCTGACGGGTAACTATCGTTACAATTGCTTTACTTGTTATAGCCATGTATTGCATATAATGCTACTTTATTTGAATTTACCCAAACTTCTGCCAACGCAATAAAATCTGGCCTCGACCCTAGTACCTTCATTTTAAGCAAAAAAAGAGTCAAAATTACAATATGTCAAACTTCTTATGTTTTATCATACATAAAGTAAATAACTCATAAAATTATATAAATATTAATTCACCAATTCTTAATTCCTTAAATCACACAATATTTATTTTAAAATATGCTAAGGAAATACCAATATACACACATATATAAATACCTACATTATACACAATATAAATAGCATGAAAATCCACAATACACATTCGCACGCAAATATATGCATACATTCATTCATGCATACATACATACATATCTGTCACCATCATTTTACGATCCGTAATTCTTTCACCACGAAGCCAAATGTACTTGTATCCTTTAGTACGTCTTATCGCTCGAGCAAAAGTGAAGAATCAGCGTCTCCCTGTGACAGAGTCACGTTCACATACACTGCAGTATCCGTTCCCATGCCTAGGTGTCTCGTAGAAACGTTTTCATTATCACGTCTGTTCTGTAACGTTTTCTAGTTGTCCAGTCTCCTGCATCTACCATATTATCCTCAATTGGTTCACCTAAGGCTGGACCAATACATTTTACAATGCTCAGCACGTTTTCATTATAATTATGCACTTGACATTGACTTTTTCTTTTAATAATAAATTTTGAAAAATTCAATTTTTGTCAAACTCCATTAAAAGTTAGTGGTGTGAAAGGTATGAGACATTGGAAGTGGAACATTTTAAATCACAATAAGAGTATATTGAAATAGGTAAAAATTATAAATCGACTTAACAATAGAACTACAGAAACAGAACTTATTGCATTATATTTAGAACAGATGCTCCTTTTTCTACTGAGTTTGGAAGTCTAGTACGTGTTATTTGACTCGTATGTTTGGAAATTTTGTCAATTATGTTATAGCTTCTAAATTGTGACTCATAAACTTAGATATAAATGTATGTAGTATAAAGAAGTAACATGTGTTTTATATTATAATATGATAAATTAAATATAATATATTTGATTAGTTATGTTGCTAGTTTACGAGTAGCTAGTATCAAAATTGAAGTAAAGGAGTGCCTCTATGAACAGTAAAATATATTTCCAGTAATTACTCTTCTTTGTTTGTGGTTGAGATAGAAATTATAATGGAATATAGGAACGCGTTATGCAACTGACGTCAATTACCAAATTTATTGCTGTGATAAAGTCAATAATTTCCAGAATTCCATATTCACAGCAAAATGTTTGTAATTACTAGGCCTTATATCATCACCGCTTACCATCTGATTTTATCTGCTAACATTTGTTTTTCTGAAAGTTATACGAAATTTCCATTCTTTTTATGAAAATTAAATCTGCCATTGTATCTATCGCATGTGCAAAAATGTATTTACTAATAATTATATACATGCATAGTAATAGTGTGTATATTACTTATATACAATATTTATTGGACCAGGTCGTTAAGGAATAATATCGATCAGATTAAAGTAGGTTATATTTCAAATGACAACCATATTATTTTATTTAAATATGAACTCCTGCACACAAAGAACTGTTCATGTGGAATAATCTAATACTTTCCGGAGTTGTTCAAAAGTATGCTACAAGTATGTGCGAACTGTGTAAACGGAAGAGGAGTCTTCCAACGGTTATGTCAACAGAAATTGTTTGTTGTTCCACCTGGCGATGTTTGTATTAGGAGCTCTCGCTGCGAAGGAACATACGCCACTCCACTAGCTAAGGATAAAACTTTACCGTTTCCTTTGGATCTTGCTTTTCTTTCCTTCACAGTTTTATACTTACACGCGTACGGCACGTAAGCTAATTTATGTTTTACTGTGCTAGTCATAAACGTCTTAAGAGTATACAATGAATTATATTTAAACATCAGAACGCCCTAGTTGTTTAGCGAGCAAATGGCAAAAATGTATTGTACAAATGCGGCAGTTTGTCTCATATTAATTAATTATGTATATTTAGTTAGTTTATAAAATTTATAATGTTAGTTTAAAAGTGAATCAATGATTAGAAGCCTATATATAAAAAAAATAAATGGATTATTTAAATGAACAACAAGTTTTGCTGGATTGCCTTCACAAAGAGAATTTTCACAACTTTACAGGCCAGTGAGGTGTAGCCCTGAGGTCATAAATAAAAACCTTTCTTAGTGAGCCTCTGTAGCACAAGATAAAGGTAAGTATATATTTGTATGTTTTTATATTTCATTTTATTGCTGGGCCTTGATGAGTCAGTCAGTCGGAACACCTTATTTTAATGTATAAAATATGAACATTACTATGTGTAAGACCTATATATATATATATATATATATATATATATATATATATATATATATAAAGGTTTATAAAATCTGATACACAACCTTTCTTATACAATTTTTACCTATTATACTCGATCATAGATTTTAAAAAACGTATTTCATTAAGTTAAAGTTGGATTTAATAAGTAAAACACAAGCCTGCAATGACCCGAATTCCGTGTGGAAAATACGATGGGGGGTGGATTTTATAATATATATGGATGATGGATGTAAAGGGAGTTTCATTAAATAGTGGAAAAGGCTTGCATAACCACAAACCGTAATAGGAAAACAGGATTTTTTTCCGGACATTTGCCATCGTTCAGTGAAACAAGAAAACAGTAACACTACGTTTCGAGATCTGCAATCTGATCTCTTCTTCAGGTAAAGAACTAACCTAATACATAATTACAAACTAGGTTAAAATAAACAAATCTTACTAAAGCGTTGTGGCACGCCTAAGTCAGGAATCACAACCTACATGTTGTTTGTCAACTTCACTAACTCTAAAGACATGCACTTAATACAAAACTATACAAAACACTAATCATTAAAACTAAACTACGGAAACAGGTCACAACACGTCTTCACTCGTCTACTAACCACCTACGACTGGTGGTTAAAAAAAAAATAACCTTCAAACAAAAAAAAAAACCGTAATAATCTGTAATAGTTAAATACTGATAGATTTGTAGTAAAACATTCTTGTTTCTTTATTACATACTAGTTACGCCTTCATAATATTTCTTCGATTACACATAGAATAATAACAGTAATAATTTCTTTAATTTTCACACTCTTCTGATTAAGTTACATATTTCATAATTTTCATACATTGATGATATGATATTATTTGCCTGCTAGATACACCTCATTTGAATATTTTATTAAATAATCTCACCCCTCTTACCTACAATATAGCACCAGATGGTTAAAATTTCTTGGAGAATATTAATGCAGAGAAACCGTACTGTATAGTATCTAAATGCTTTGTCAAGTTTTCCAATATTTTTGTATCGTTAATTCTGTAACAAGGAGAATGAAGAGGTACTCGATATTTTGAAATATAACAAACGAGTTAATGTTTTTTCCAGTTTAAGTGTATTATGACACAAGAAGAGCTCTACAGTGTCTCAAGATGTGATGGATGATTCACTCCATCATACTTCGAACTTGTTAAAGCTCTTTATCCACTATAATCCAATTTATCATCCATCGGAGAGGCCATTATTGTCAAACAAAGCCGTACTTCTTATTAGGTTTAAGGTTTTAAATACCCAGGTTTTCATTTTTTTAAATATTCCTATATAATAATAATAACTCATATATATATATATACGAGGTCCAATCAAAAAGTATCCTACCTTTTGGTGCAACGTAAAACTGAATTTACCTGAAAAAAGCTGGCGTTAATTTTCTTCAAAATAAGCACCCTGAGAAGCCACACAACGATTCCAGCGACGTTTCCACTTTGTTTTTCTCCGAGTTTCACGCAAAATTTAATGCAATAACGTTGTTCCACTTTTTCCGTCATCTTCACAGTTAGAGAAAACCGATACGCGCACTTGACTTATCAGTACATACTGACCCGTCTCCGGCGAACCAGTCGGGGGATCAAGATAAGACTTTGTACCTATCCTTATCATAGTAGGAACTATTGTCGCAACAAATCTTATCTCATTATTGGCAGCAGAAGCCGCGATACACGACGAGGTCGGATACTTTTTGATTGGACCTCGTATATTTAATATTATTCCTACCCGTATAAGATTTGCGTGAATTTTAACTGTTAAATGAATACGTATATTTGTTATTGCTTCTATAAAAAATATATTGATCGTAATACTGCCACCGACTTATGTTTATCAATATTTATCAATAGCGGATGATTATTGTTTTAAATAACATTTCCCAAAACTAAAATAGTGGTGGTTTTAAAGAGCGTTTACCAGATGTATACCTCATATAATAGCTCATTTAACATTTATTACAGAAAATAGAATTTATAAACCGTTATAACCATTATAAAAACTAATCATAACATTTTGCCATGATACTGTTTAGCATTAACTCAATACCACCTTTATATATTCTCTTCATTATGAAGGATAGTTTACATTATATGTTAGTTTTTTCGCCCTAAATTGTTATTACCTTTTTTAAACTTTTTGTATTATTTACTAAATGAATGAATTGACAGATATGTACTTTACTATTATAACCAAGAAAAAAGTTACTACCATTTGAAATGAATAATTCTATTTATTATAATAAATAAGAACAAAACCTAAATCACTTACTATTAACTTTTAAAGTCCATAAACGAAACTAGGTTGGTAAGGATTTTCATAAAAATGGGAATAATAATTAAGACTATGGAGAAAGTTAGTGACAAGCAATTTTTACACTATGTACTTCAGATACACATATCATTCTTAATTTATGTACGTAAAATAAAACATGGAGTAATGCCGCAGTGGAAACGGTGATGTGAAATATATACAAACAAATCTTATAAGTTCTATAACAAAACACTATACACATTTAACTGTAATACTTGTAATGTTTTATACTTTTCTAACGGTTGAAATTTAAGTTGTAACGAATAAATCGATGTTATTATTTATATTTATTGATATTCTTGTCAAATTGTTTAAGTTCACATATTTAACGTTAATTTAATTCCTCTTGGTAATATACTAATGTTTGCATATAATTTTAAGTAAATGTTTTAAGACAATATTATTTGACATATTTGCTACCTGAATTATACTGTAATATTTTTTATAAGAATGTCAATGTATAATACTGTGTCATATGGTGAAAAAAGAGTAATGTATTTCATGATTATCATAAAAGCGAACATCACAACCGGTTAATTTCCTTTAATGCACCTACATTAATTTTAATGAAATAAGGTTTTGTGTGTTATTTAAATTCAGTGCTATTTTTTGATTAAATTATATTTGAGGTTAACTATTTTAAAGTTCAAGACTTAGTGATAATAAAAAAATAACATAAGCAATAAGTCAGTTTTTAAAATTTTATACGTTGTTATGTAATATTTGGTTGCTTTGAAATGTTAAACTGACAATTTATTGATTGATTAAGTGCATGTTATTCTACCTCAATACATAGACTTTTGATAACAAGTGTCACGTAATAACTATCAAGAAGTATTTATTGCAATAAAAACAAAACATAGGTAGGTGTGTGGACTTTTTTGAGACATGGACTTTTAATTGGATAAGAACCGCATGTTTGATGTAAAGCACTCTCTATTTACCGCACTCAGGAAAGTGGAAACAAGACAGGAGACTATCAATAACTATATCATACATATTGATGAGAAGAAGTGTAACCTGCCATTACCTGTCCGTAGCGTGTCAACACTTGGGCTGCTTCAACGTCTGTGCTCCATAAATCTTTAAATAACACTATTGTCATGTTTGAGAACATCAAGAATTCAATTAACGGTGGCCTATATAAGTGCTGAAATAACAGCTAAACAATCACATTTTTTTCCTTTTTTTAAATAGTTAAAGAAAGTCTTTTTACAACCATTATTTGTTACGATTTCATTTTTAAGTTTTAAATAGAAAAAAATTATTAAAACATTTTTTACTAGGGTCAAATTAAATATATAACAATACCATGATTCACTAGTTTTATCATCGATCCACGTAAAGGAAATATCTATACAGTTATAAACTTCGGGTCAGGTCTTTATGTTACAAAAACCGTATGTCATTTAATACTCTTAACAACAAAGATAAACGCACACAAATTAATTAATATATTGTTCCTATCCACACTTTAAATGAACAACTATTAAAATAAAAATAAAATAAAAAATGTATTAGGATAGTGTGGGACTTGTAAATTAAAACATAGAAAGAACCCATGTAAGGGATATATGATTAGGATGAAAACCAATGTCCTACGATACTCTTAACCGTATAAATAGGCCAAACAGTACAACGGTCAAGCTCGTGAACATAGTGTAAAACCACTGAGATCAACATACAATGTGTGCTCAAAGACTTTGTGGCCTAAAGACCGGGAGAAACAGAGGTGACTCTTGACGTCTAACTCCATTATTCGTATCTCAAAGGGAAATGCGCCCTGAAAGGGCTACGTTAATTGCTGAGGTGTATACCTAACAAAAAGACTTAGTTGCCGTAAAACAATGAAAGGAAGTGAAAGTTGTAGGACCCTTTGCTTGTAGAATTGCAGAGGATTCTAGAGCTTGGGGAAGGGTTAAATAAACTAACACGACTGTGGCTACGATGGAGTGGAGAGGTCTAATTTTAAAATTTAAATGAAATAAGTAAAACCAATTTTTTTGTTTTACGTATATACTATCTATACTATGAGAAAAGGGTGTTTAGGGAAGCTAAAAAACAGAGAAGTATAAACATAGCAGCATATTTAACAAAATTATTTTTATACTAGTTTAGTTTTCTGATAGAAAATAAACTCATAGTTTTTTAAAAATTTTATGAAAAATTTGGAAATAAAACCTTTAAAATCAAGTAGAATGAGAGGACTGTTTACATGAATATATTAACTGATTATTGAAATAGTGAGGCATTTCAAAATGTAAAATTATTATTCGTACAGTAAATAAAAAAGGAGTAGATTTGAAAGTTAAAATGAAAAGTTGGAATATTTGATTTCAGTGCACTCTTGCGTTGGAGTACTTTCCCTAGCTCAGCGGAACTTATATTATCGCAACACTCCTGTGAAACCTAACTTAATAATCAGAAATTAATGAACCATATGTCAATATAACTCGATAAATTCTCCATCTGAGTACTATAAATGTAATATTAAACTTTATTTATAAATAGACATCAATTATATCTCAAGTGAAGCCTGTAACGCAGTAGGTTGGCTGATTTCTCTTGTCTAAAGGGACTTAATTATTTTTTCTGTACTATTGTGTGCCTGTTTATCTGTCCGCCTGTTTATTTGTATATATATATATATATATATATATATATATATATATACACATATACGTTAAATTGTATAAATGGCAATAGCCTTATTTAATTTCAATAAACATTGAATCACAAAAAGTACTTGCTCCGCCGGGAGTCGAACCCGGATCTCTCACTTGCCGGGTGAATGTGCTACCATTACACCACAGAGCGCTCACTTTTTCCGATTCAATTATTTTGTATTTGGCCGTATTTGTCACATATGCGTTTAAATAAGCAAACTAACATATGATCGGAAGACCAAACACCTGTCAAACGACTTTTATTTACGTTAAATTGTATAAATGGCAATAGCCTTATTTAATTTCAATAAAATTTCAATATTAATATACATATAATAATAAACATATAAGACTTCTCGAAACAAAATTTTGGCATTTGCCGTTCTCAAAAAGGATTAACAAAAAATAATAAAATTGTACAACGAGCAAACAAAATTCACATAGATAAATAGAAATGTACATAAATAAATAAATACAAATTTTAAAACGTGATTAACAGCTAAGAGAAATATCATAAACAGAGAAAGGTAAATAGAATTTAGAAAAAAAATACATAATGAATTCAATTTATCGAATCATCTTTTATTCAGACCAAAAGGTACGTTAGATTATAATATCAACTAATGTGTCTATTCTTAATTTTCTAAGTAAATTTTGTTTACATATTCAGGTACTTTGCAAACACCATTCAGTGAATAACACTGTTCAAAATTTTGTTGATGGCCTAATGCGTGTTGGGAAACCAATTTTTCATTCTGTTTTTTAGACGAACAACAATGATTATTCATTCTTATGTGCAATGGGCTTGTTGTCAATCCAAAATAATCCATTGCACAAATTTTACATGTTAACTGATACATTTTATTTTTACTTTTAAAATTTATTTCTTCTCTAATAGGATAAGTTTTCATTGTTTTACTACTAGTAAAATAATTTGAAGTTTTTTTACTTTTGCAAGTATTAGGTGGCAACTTGGGCCGTACTAGAAGATCTTTCAGGTTAGTATTTCTACTAAACACTAGCCTGGGTGGTTTTGAAAATAAGTTGGGTGTTTGTTATTATTGGTGAAGATTCAAGAATTTTTGTGTGCTGTTCTTAGAATATTATTAGTTTTATATGAACCAGGGAAATGTTTAGTTAAAAATTTTAAATCATCATTCTTTTGGGAAAGGACATTTATAACGAGAAGTTTACGAGAATTCTACCATATGAGATATAGATATACCATAAGGCTGTTATGCCATACCAAGTGTTGTTAAAAAAAAATTCAAATCTATATCTCATATCAATCTCGAGATGCTCTACAGGGAGTTAATCTGACGATAATAAAGAATATAAATCTATTCATTTTCTCTGACGACAAATAAGAAATTTTGTCACCCTTTTTAAGTCTTAAATTCAACTCCGCCTTACCAAATAAATTTAACTATTGATCATCAATAATCATAAAACATTCCTGTCTATGTAGAAATAAAGTATTATGCAAAATTAAAAGTGTAGTAGTGAAATATTTCCATATCATGACACATAATACATTCAGAGTTTTTTTAATCACAAGATTCATTGCATGTTTCAAATAATAAAATTTTTTTATGACCTCGGGAAGATACCACAACGCAAGAATATGCTGATATAAAATCTCTACATTAACAAAAATTTGATTCTATACTTTAATATGTTTCTTTTAATTATAAAAATTTGACATGTTAAATCTCATACGATTGTATTCAGTTTGTTTATCAGCTTCTGATATTTTCTCGTGGCCATCATGGTTACCCATAAGACTAATGCAAAAATATTTGGTAACGCTCAGCCAAATTCCATAGAATTATGTTACACAATCATACTTTTTCCACATAAAATAAAATGTTATGCAAAATTTCTAGTTTATAGGTCAAATCGTTTTCGAGATGTTGTGTGGACGTACAGATATAAAACTTTGCAGCTTCTCGAGCGATAGGTATTGC
Source organism: Homalodisca vitripennis (assembly GCF_021130785.1). Lineage (NCBI taxonomy): Eukaryota > Metazoa > Arthropoda > Insecta > Hemiptera > Cicadellidae > Homalodisca > Homalodisca vitripennis. The sequence goes on along the minus strand of NC_060207.1, from coordinate 151,491,616 downwards.
TGATGATCAGCCGATGATACTATGTTGAATATTATACATTCTATCGGCGTTTCAACCCAGTCATTCCCTTATTTTTAGAAATCTAGGAATAGTTATGTGACACCAATAATTGTTCCTCTTGCGATGATTTTCAAATCGATTAGCACAATGTGAATTCCTAAACACATTTAGAACTTTTTAATTAAATAGAGTCATGATATTGCTTTTAACAGAATGGTGGTAATTCAAAATTAACAGACTCCTAACAGGTGTATTAGTTGAACATTATGCTTTTTCCTTTACTCTCTATGGTTATGATTAGCACTCAAACGATCTTCATTTAAAAATTAAGATGTTTATTTACACAGGTTTTAGGCAACTATCGTTTAGTTCATTTATATTTCTACTCAATGTAACTATAACGTTCATTTAAGTAAGAAAGGCGGATTTTACCCATATCCCGTCATATCGAAATTGTACGTTCTAAAAATGCATTGATCAAATATTGAACCAATATCAAAAGAACTCCGAAAATTTGAATGAATGCTAAGAGGACAAATGGGTGGGGAGCCGGCGTAGTTTACTTCTTTAATCTTTACTAATACATTCGTTCCTATTTTGGCATGAACATTTTACGGTTCAGAACAATGAATTATAGTTATTCGTTACCTTGTAGGATAGGGATCCACAAGGCTTTCGGAGGGGCTTGTGCAAAGTCTTACATGTAAAGTGAACTATGCTGGTTATAATAATTATAATCTTTTAGACATTTATCTAACAGATTATAGCTACTGTTAAGATATGTAAGATTAAACTTGTATTTCGGCAATATGGAGTAAGAATCACAGATACTCCAGGTGACGCACCGGGGAGTTCTTTCTACAAAGAACAGTTGTGGCTTTCAGAATTTAGAAGTTGAGAGCATAAAGGATCATGTCCATGTGGAGATTTAAAACATCGTAGTTTAAGTTTTCAAGAATTCTTAGACGCTATATAGTTCCAAACCTGGAAGAGTCATAGAGTGGTACCAGAAGTGGGCTACCAGATGCCGTGGGCTGCCGCCATACATCAAGTGGTTACACAAATAATGAAGAGGGATTCCAGGAGCCGTAGCCCCAGGACTATCACAGGTTTCTTTTTTCTGAGAAATTTATAGAATAATATCAGTTTGCTCTGAGTTTATAATCAATGCCAGAATAATATTAGCCCTATTTACCTAAGGATTGTATTTCGTAATTCAGTAAAAGTAAATGAAAGGATTGTGTTAGTATCATGACATTTCTAGTTTTCATTGTAGCTCTTAACAACTCATTAACAGGAAGAATAATTCATCTCCTAGTTGTACTTGTATACTAATACATAACACCAACAGCGAGTCTTGGAAATGAGAGCTGTGTGTGGGTCTTGTATTATTAATCATACTTAACATTATATTATATACAGTAATTTTTAAAATATCTGAAGAAATACGTAAAATTCGGTGTCCAAAAACAAGTTTCATTTAGGTTTCAAGTAGATTAACTTTGTTAAATGTGTAACAAACACGTAAAATTCGTTAACAAAACTTGTAAAGAATTAATTTCTTAAGATAATGATGTAAAATAAGCCAATAAAAATTATACGTAAACTTTAAGAAAATCAATTTTTAATTAAATAAATAACGTACGAAGAATAGACAAAATCGGTTACACTTTTTTTCTTGATGAACGTACATGTTTTTATAAACTTTTATTTTCACTTACTATTGCAAAAAAAATAAATGCTAACAAAATAACTAACCTTAGTTTAGTAACTGTTCGAAATTCGCTCCTTCACAATGCACACAGCACTCTGCTCGACGTAAAATATTTGTGATGGCTCTGCGAATTATGTCTGGATTTTTTTCTTATACTGTCAAATGCGTTGCGAATTCTAACGAGTAATTCTTCCTTGGTATCAACTTTACGTTTATACACCATAGCTTTGATATGTCCCCATAAGAAGTAGCCAAGAGGCGATAAGTCAGGCGATCGTGGTGGCCAGTTGATTGGTCCACCACGCCCAATCCAGTTCAAGAAATTAGCATTCAAATGATTTCTAGCTACTAAAGAAAAATGAGGAGTTGCACCATCGTGTTGGAAAATCATTTTTAATCTTTTTTGTAAAGGGATATCTTCCAAAAGAGCCGGTAAATAATTTTTCAGAAATTGTTCGTACATATTTTCTGCAAAGTTTCCTTCAAAAACGAATGGTCAGAATTTTGTCATCAATAACGGCACACCAAACATTAATGTGAAATCTGTGTTGGAAAAAAGTTTCTACGGTACCATGTGGATTTTCTTCGCTCCATAAATGACTATTTCTACAATTGAAGGACCCGTTTCTCGTGAAAGTTGCTTCATCAGTAAATAAAATTGAATTCACCCTATCAGCATTGTCTAGAAGCCAATGAGAAAAGTTTAACCGTAAAGGGTAATCTGTCGGCAGCAAATTTTGTACCTTTTGCAGGTGAAAAGGATGAAGTCTCTCTTTACGCAAGATGCGTTACACTTTGTTTCTCGATAAACCAGTGCGATACGCAATTCGCCTCGTACTAGTACCCGGGCTACGATGAATATGTTGAATCACTTGAAGTTCATCGTTAACGCGATGATGTGCCTGCCGATCAACCGAAAACGAAATTGTTGGAAATGATCCATTCGTTCTTAAAAACTAAAACACTGAAGAAAAGGTTTTCGCATTCGCAATCCGCCTTGCAGGAAATTTTTCCTGATATTCACGTCGAGTAGCTTCCGCATTTCCAATAGCATATCCGTAACAGAACATTATGTCGACATATTCTTCATTAGAAAATTGAAACGGCATATTAACTTTTATACTGTATCAATATTTACACTTAACTTATCTGTATGACACTTCAAATAAAAAAAATTCAAAAAGAGTTCGTAATTGTGATTTTTGAACAGCCATTAGTACTGCCAACCTAACAATAGTGTTTTTGTTACAAAAGTTGTAGAATAACGTAAATTATTTCGCAATTATTGTTAAATTTCAGATTTTATGACGCTAAAGATTTTTTACAAGTTTGTAATTCATTAGAAAAAATAGAAGAATGTTTCTATAAATAAAATCTATACATAATTATTTTCAATAATTAACATGTTTTCTCCAAATATTAGGATGTACATTTAGTAAGAAAAAAAGTGTTACCGATTTTGGCTATTCTTCGTACGTTATTTATTTAATTAAAAATTGTTTACGTATAATTTTTGTTGGCTTATTTTACATCATTATCTTAAGAAATTAATTCTTTACAAGTTTTGTTAAAGAATTTTACGTGTTTGTTACACATTTAACAAAGTTAATCTACTTGAAACCTAAATGAAACTTGTTTTTGGACACCGAATTTTGCGTATTTCTTCAGATTTTCTTAAAAATTACTGCAGCTAGAGGTCTGGTACCAATTTTATTCAATTTTTCAGTTCAATTTGCATAATATATATACATTAAATTTTACGTCCTGGGTAACGCCCAAAATAATTTAATAGGGCTCCCTTTTAACGGTGGCACTGAAATCTGGGCGAAATATTTCACCCTGTATAGCTCGCTAACTAAGCTTTTCTGGACTTATGTGTATATGAACTTTTTTCGTTATTTTCACCGTAAGAACAAGTCCTGACAGTTTCTCCGTTTCTTCATGGGACACCCTGTATATATACTGACAATGAAAGATTAAAAAGGTAATTGGTACGTAACAGGATTGGTGGCAAATAAATTAAAAGTTCCAAAATAACTCTAATATAAAGATTGCTTGGAATAACGTGTTTAGCCTTTTGCTGTTTTATTCAGTTAAACAATTGTATGTCAAAAATTAAATAGTTATGTAGTAATACTAAGCGGTCTACTAAAAACTAAATATTTGTTGTGGTATGTGCTGGCTTGTAATTCAAGAGATCGGTAAATAGAAGGAATAGTTTGCACGATTGTAAACTCAATCATTTTCATCGTTATTAATAATTTGAATATATTTATGGATTTTGAATACATGTACGAATAAAAAGTTTTGTTTCATTTGAGTGAGTATTAATTTCGATTACATATATATCAGCGCTGCAAAGGTAATTTTTGACATTCGTTGATGTAGCAGGATCAACAAACAACTGATACCTCTCAACTTTGATATTTTTGGTAACGTTGCAATTATCATAAAAATATCAAAATAGTTGTTATCTGCAAAATTTTTATAACCTATTAAAACAGCGATGGATATCAAAAGACAAAATCATAGTTAATCCCGGCTTGTGCAACCTACCTATAGAGCAAACGTGCTCACTTAGATACCGTTTTAATTGGTATAAAAATAACTAAATAGTTCATATACTATGCACTTTTTATAACTATACCGTTTTTTATTTGACTTTGAAAACATTTATAGACACCATTTTGAAATGGGTATAAAGGTTTTGTATATATTTTATTTTCAATAAGGTCTATGAAAGTTTAATACAATTCTTAAATTGTATAACTTTATCTTAACTGGTTTAAAAAAATATATTTGTTTATAAAAAACAAATACAGGGAGATAGAAAGAAAACTTAAGGTTCTAGGACATACCTTCATGTGAACTGTTTCGCTAATTTTTATGTGTAGAAAAAATCCCTAAAAAAGTATTGGAATACTTATACTGAACACCCTGTAAGTAAAACAATGATTTTAAATTCTAAAAGCAACTGTGAAGAAAGTGTAAGTAGATCACAAGTTGTAATAACGTTTCCAAATATATTTCTAAAGGAGAAAACAGCCAAACACTTTAGCCGGAAGATTGGGAACATCCCTGTCAGCTAGGGGATTATATAGCAATATAATGGGCTGCTAGCAGTCTCGTTCAAGAGTTCTACTAATGAAAACGTGCCCAATCACTTCTTAGATCCCCCATCCCTACTGCGGGAGGCCCTAATTGATTCTTCAATGTCGGGGCACCCGACACCACTACTCGGGGTGATTGATGCTTCTTCGCCACAAAAAATGTTGGAAACTCCCCGTTAAGCTGTTTTCTCTTGCAGAAGTTTCATGATTACAATAGTCACAGGAATATTAACTAATGTTTCTCTATTTATTTACGCAATATTTTGTCTGTAATATTAACTACAATTTGTTTAGGAGTAATCACCACATAAATTAACACAAAGATTGGTTAAAAGAAAACAATACCGAAATAAAAACTTTAAAATAAGTTTTGGCATAAGAATGAGGCAAGCATTTTTGTCAATGCTTTTGGCTTTTCGATGTGTGGAAGCACTGATATCAAGGACACCTACGTATTGTAATATATTTGTACTACGTTTTCTCATAAAGACACAGCCCGTGTTCCCCTGAGGTGTGTAAGAAAGCGGTTGAATTTGAAATGCATATCAACAGACTCTTCAGACATAGCCTCAAGTGATTTCTTTATTGTCTGAATAGCCTGACCATTTCTTTGGGGATGAAAGGGTGCAGTCGTTTTATGTAATATGCAGTTATCTTGAAGGATGTTCTCGAATATCTGGAATAGAGACTGTCGTCATTTATAAGAAAACAATGACCATTGGAATGCTAAATTTAGTAAAAAGCGTTTAAAGTACTCTAGTGCACCAATATGATGTTGCTCTTTTCGGGGAAATGACTTCGATTCATTTAGTGTAAGCATAAATGACAATGAAGTAGAACTTCCATTTGCAAAGTCAATATGTAGACGTTTCCACCAACCCTTGGGATCTTCCCAGTGATGAAGGTTGACTTGCTGGTTCGTTCCTTTTAAGACAACAGCGTTTGCAGTTTCGAGCCAGTTCTATATTAGTATGAGTAACCTTCGAGTGGATTCTTGCATAAGAATTCATTATTACCATTCCAATATAATATAACGTGCTTTACACAAATGTGATTTCTTATTCCACCTTCATAAGCTATTAATACATAAAAAATTAAGAAACTGTAATCATGAGTTGTTTATTTAGGCAATTTTTATTGAACTAAATAATAACTAATAAAAATCAACATAATACATGATCAAATTTGTGATCAACAATCAGTAACAGCTGTTTATAATCAAACAAATGGTTAATAAAGAATATACATCAGATAGGTTATTATTATACTCATTCTCGAAAATATATATCCAATTTTATTTTAAAGATTATACTTATATAGTGTTTGGTTGAGATATTTATCATTGATAATGGGGAAAGGTTTGTCAAAACCAAGTACCGATGACAAGACATAACTCACAGAGGTTATTTTACTTTTATATTTTAGCCAGTAACAGTAAAATAGTAGAATTACTACGGTAAATATTTCACCGAAATAAATTCAGACCATTTGAAAATCAGATGCAGATAAAGTAGGGTGTTGACTCATAAATATGTTTCTTTCAAACAAAAATAATTTGAGTCCTTAGTATTTGAACTACTGTACCTATTTTATATATATAAATTTTGTACATATCTACCATGGTAAATAGTTTGTCTATTTTGTATTATAAATATTTTATTGCAGCTGTTTTTACTAATATGTAAATATCTTTCATATAATTATGAAATTTAGAAGACTTAGAAACTACGGTCTCCTTCAATATACCTGTAAGTGGTTAACTTAGTTGAATTTTCAATATTTCTAAAATAAAAATTGTAAAAATAAAAATACAGTTTGTTAAAAAACATTGGTTTAAAAATTAACAATCTTGCAATATGACAGTTATATAACGTATGATAGGTACTAGATACAAAGCAATAGTCTGTAATTTTCCAGTATTGTCTACCTGATTATGGAGCGGCGAGAGGTCGTGAAGAAGGAAGATCTGAATTGGTGATTCCATTGGCAGCGCATCAGTAACCCCCGAGTTAACGACTAGACTGACTCTCTGATAAAGCCCATTAGCCATGTCTGATTATCATCGTCAATCACCTTTGTCAGCCTACGACCATTAGACGCTGGATTCTACCAACAGGATTAAATGTACAATATCTTTCCGCAATTTGTCTATTGGCAGTGCATCAGCAATCTCAGAGTTAAACTAGACTAACTCTCTAATAAAGCGCATTAGCCATGTGTGGTAATCATCGTCAATCACCATTGTCAGGCTACGACCATTAGACGCTGGATTCTACCAACAGGATTAAATGTACAATACCTTTCCGCAATTTGTCTATTGGCAGTGCATCAGCAATCTGAGAGTTAAACTAGACTAATTCTCTAATAAAGCGCATTAGCCATGTGTGGTAATCATCGTCAATCACCATTGTCAGGCTACGACCATTAGACGCTGGATTCTACCAACAGGATTAAATGTACAATATCTTTCCGCAATTTGTCTATTGGTAGTGCATCAGCAATCTCAGAGTTAAACTAGACTAACTCTCTAAAAAGCGCATTAGCCATGTGTGGTAATCATCGTCAATCACCATTGTCAGGCTACGACCATTAGACGCTGGATTATACCAACAGGATTAAATGTACAATACCTTTCCGCAATTTGTCTATTGGCAGTGCATCAGCAATCTGAGAGTTAAACTAGACTAATTCTCTAATAAAGCGCGTTAGCCATGTGTGGTAATCATCGTCAATCACCATTGTCAGGCTACGACCATTAGACGCTGGATTCTACCAACAGGATTAAATGTACAATACCTTTCCGCAATTTGTCTATTGGCAGTGCATCAGCAATCTCAGAGTTAAACTAGACTAACTCTCTAATAAAGCGCATTAGCCATGTGTGGTAATCATCGTCAATCACCATTGTCAGGCTACGACCATTAGACGCTGGATTATACCAACAGGATTAAAGGTACAATACCTTTTCGCAATATGTCTATTGGCAATGCATCAGTAATCTAAGAGTTAAACTAGACTGACTCTCTGATAAAGCCCATTTGCTATTTGTGATTTTCATCGTCAACCAACTTTGTCTACATTTATTAAACACGTAATTAAATGTGAAACGTTTCAAGTTTTCTATGCAAAGCACAGTTACTTTTATTATAATATGCAGCTTGCCTTTGAAATCAGTTGCATTCAACATGTGTAAAGCTTATATCTAATATTTCAAACTATATACAAAATTTTATCTGATAATTTGTTATTGCAAAAATTCGTTAGAACTATTGAAATATATTTTATTATAAAATGTGATTCATTTCAAGCATATAGTTAACGAATTATTTGTTTAATTCTCATTCGTCCTACTGATTACTAAGGCTTTAAGGCTAAGATTTAATCGATAGGGTTAAGGTTTGACATAAAATTATTATTATTTTAAAAGTGAAATATGTTAAAGGTATATTCTTGATTTCCCTAAAACTCCAGGAAAGGCCAGTGACGTAAACTTCTTGGTGTTTTAAAAATACTACGATATGTGTGTGAGTAGCGACTAGTATAAATAAGTAATTTTCAATATTAGCAATCAGCAATATGTCTTTGTGTCCTTTAATTTTAGGTATTTTCTATTTATATTATTGGACATTCAATATCCTCGATTTTGAAGCAAAAAAACCAAATAGTAACAAATAATGTATGAAAGTCATCTTAAATTACCAGTGTTTTGATTACTAGTTTATAGAAAAGAAAAGTTATTGCGTAGGTATTTCACATATTGTTTATCTTAAGTTCCATTCAACGTTCAGGAAAATGACGACATCAAAGAGTAATCGTAGTACCACAAAGGAGATACACCCTGCTGTAGACGAGAACCGTTTTAAAACAATCTAAGCTGTAAGGAGGAAGCTGAGGTGATTACCGAAGTGAAGGATCGTAATGAAAAGTAATCAGGCCACATATGGTGTTGATAAAAGCCATTATATCTGGGCCACTGTAATTTGAACATCAGAAATTAGGGAGCGGCCGCATCTCAGGTGCGTGTCTAAATCTGAATTGGAAATTGTCGAGGACAGCGCTGGCCGGTGCATTAGCCGTAGTTTATCGGCATCAGGCGCCCTCGATAACATCGTATTAAACTTTTTAGTTGTACGAGTAGTCTCGCGTGCGCCTTCTAGTTATACTGATGAAACCATACCCGGATGGAAGCTCTAACCGCCAATGTTCTACTCCTGAGGGTCTAGCAATGGACAGTGTCCTCTTTTGGTGATAATCGAAGAATCATACAAAAATAATGTATTTTTCTTCAAAACATTTATTTTTTATGTTATAGTCTGAAATTAGTACAAACTGTATTAATCTTTAAATTATTGAGTACTTTTGTATATTATCCAATTAATTATTTCAGTTTTTAAAATTCTCTTTTGTTGTAAATAAATAGGTATTTCCGGGACGTAAAACTTAATCTATTCTATATTAACTAACGTACAGGAAATATTTTTTGTGTTCATCAGGTACACATATAGTTATACTTGGCTAACATTGAAAGAATGTATTCAGACTGATATTGTTATTCATACAATACTTTTTAATTTAACTAAACAATCTGTATTTTATATCAGTCTACTTCAATTTCATAGATCATAGGACTTATGTCCAAGAAAGATAACACACGACTAAGAAATCTAGGGAATCGGATTCTCTCCACATTGGTTTAAAATAGAAATTCATTTGCATAAACGATAATATGGTCAAAACGTGAAAACCTTTCAAATGGCTCTTTTAAACGTTTAATATGCTTGTTTCTCACCTGTAAATTATAGCTAAAATTTAAACTAGCCTACTTTACCTATAATGTACAATCACGTGAATCTTATTCATAAAGCAAATTTAATCTGATTTTTACTAAGGTTATTGGAGTACCAAATCTTAAACTCTTAAAAATCTGGAGTACCATGCTGACATTTTTTTATTTTCAACTGGGTATTTCTTTAAGAATCTGAGAAAACCTTATACTTTTGAGTCTCATCCTTTGGTAAAACCATATTAAGTTATTTGTTTTGTGCCCATTATAAGGAACTTTAGTTGTATACGGTAGCTGATATTGCTGAAAGGTCATTGACTAGTGACACGAACAACACAATCTCTAAACGATGTATTACATTGTAAATACCAATACGTTTACTGCATTTTTATAATTATCTAGCAATACATAGAAAAAACCAGTTACACCGATAATAATATGGATGTTGCTAATTATTCGTGCCTCCGTATTTTCAGCAATACGGCAGTCCGTAAGACTCTATATGTTAAACCATAACACAAGGAGAGATGTTTAACATTATTAATAACTTCATAATATTCATGTTTTTACCGAACTAAATCTGTAGTATTCTAAGAGTGATTCTATAGTGCTAAATAAACAAATAAATAATATACAAAAATCTATTACGAGTTTTGTACAGACATTTGTGTGCAAAACAAAAACGTACTACCTTCGAATATAAATATGCTTCGTAATAATACAACGATTTAAGACTTCAAAAATTCCTGATCTTATAACTCTACATACAAAAATATACACCTTTAGTTCTGTATATATACTTAACTTTAACTAAACTTTAAAGTAAACCCCTATAATCATTAAACATTTTATACACGATTCCGTATATTCTATACTATGGTAATGATCGTAACACTTTTCCCAAGAGAAAGGTTTTACATGTCTAGAAGAACTCTAAGGAAAATTAAACTTATTGTATACAAGACTAAGATATACAAAGAAACGTCCTAAACTAACCACTTCAATATACTGTAGATAAAATTAACAGTATAAACTTGTTCTACACATTGAACTACTGGAACTTGAAAAAAGCAATTATTTCTTTAGAAATATTACGAATGTCATACAACTACTTGTTCTCCTATTACTGAAGTGCAAATCTCACTGTTTTAGATACGACATTACGGTTTACGCTTAGGTGTATTCCAATACAGGTTTCTGGAAATGGGTAAAACAGAATCCAACTTTTTTTGCAATTAAATGGGTTTAATTCAGTGAAAAACTGCCAACTGGAAAACAGAAGGCAGAATAAATGCAGAGCGGCTCGGCACCATATCAATAGAGGAGGCTGTAACACCGCAGCACAATATGGCAGGTGGCGCGATGAAGTGGGGCGCTCATGCGGCTGCCAATTACTACTGCCTTTGTGTTTATAACTGAACGATCCCTGTTATATTCAACACTGGTTGTATTATTTATACCACTCCACATGGAACTCAATTTCCCCATTAAACTTACTATTCGGCCATTTCACCCATTTCTATGTTATAGCCAATCATATTTAACGTATTGATTGCATTAGATCTATGACGAAAAAGTACTTTTCTAGGTGTAATTATCGATTATATTTAAGTAATAGAAATTTTGAAAATTACTTTTTCAAGTAATGATTTCATAAAGTAAAAAAAAAGTTGTGTTTACCGGACTTTCAACCGGTAAGGAGGAGAAGATGAGATAACTATAATTACACTTAATCCTGAAGGTACCTTTGCACTTGCTTCTGGAGAGCCAGGGTATACAGGATGCGTACTGTTGATAATAGAGGCAGCCTCCTCTCAAAATTCATAAGGAGGAATTGTTTCCACTATGTATCAGTCATGTTACTTTGGAAGAAGGTACAAGCGCAGCTCACTATATACCAGCTTCTACATTAGAGCGGGCTAGGGAGGCACGCCCTAGTATACAGGATGCGTACTGTTGATAATAAGGGCAGCCTCCTCTCAAAATTCATAAGGAGGAATTGTTTCCACTATGTATCAGTCATGTTACTTTGGAAGAAGGTACAAGCGCAGCTCACTATATACCAGCTTCTACATTAGAGCGGGCTAGGGAGGCACGCCCTAGTATACAGGATGCGTACTGTTGATAATAAGGGCAGCCTCCTCTCAAAATTCATAAGGAGGAATTGTTTCCACTATGTATCAGTCATGTTACTTTGGAAGAAGGTACAAGCGCAGCTCACTATATACCAGCTTCTACATTAGAGCGGGCTAGGGAGGCACGCCCTAGTATACAGGATGCGTACTGTTGATAATAAGGGCAGCCTCCTCTCAAAATTCATAAGGAGGAATTGTTTCCACTATGTATCAGTCATGTTACTTTGGAAGAAGGTACAAGCGCAGCTCACTATATACCAGCTTCTACATTAGAGCGGGCTAGGGAGGCACGCCCTAGTATACAGGATGCGTACTGTTGATAATAAGGGCAGCCTCCTCTCAAAATTCATAAGGAGGAATTGTTTCCACTATGTATCAGTCATGTTACTTTGGAAGAAGGTACAAGCGCAGCTCACTATATACCAGCTTCTACATTAGAGTGGGCTAGGGAGGCACGCCCTAGTATACAGGATGCGTACTGTTGATAATAAGGGCAGCCTCCTCTCAAAATTCATAAGGAGGAATTGTTTCCACTATGTATCAGTCATGTTACTTTGGAAGAAGGTACAAGCGCAGCTCACTATATACCAGCTTCTACATTAGAGCGGGCTAGGGAGGCACGCCCTAGTATACAGGATGCGTACTGTTGATAATAAGGGCAGCCTCCTCTCAAAATTCATAAGGAGGAATTGTTTCCACTATGTATCAGTCATGTTACTTTGGAAGAAGGTACAAGCGCAGCTCACTATATACCAGCTTCTACATTAGAGCGGGCTGGGGAGGCACGCCCTAGTATTCAGGCTAGCGACTACATTTAAAACTTAATAAAAGTCATCCTGCTTAGTAGACTTGACCTATCAATATATATTTGCACTCCAAAATCTTAACATTTGCGGTGAGCTATAGACCACTCCTGAACATAGGGTTCCCCAGATTTAAGTGACACATCGGTTTTTCTGTATCGAGAGTACGGTCAACTAGAGTTTATAAAGGAGCTAGAAGTTAATCCACCTGCGAGAAGTTATATACATCATATTTAATTTCATATATACACTACTATTAATTTCTTTCTAACAGATTTTTTTTATTTTCGGAAAATAATAAACCAGTACTCTACGTGCATGCAATATTTTCCCAAATACATTCTTTTATAAGAAATACAATGTGAGCGGTGACCCTCTGTAGCTATTAGGTTCTTCGTTCCATACTTTGTACACTTAAGACAGTGAATAACTTTCCTCAATGAACCTTTATACCATTGGATTTATACAGTATAACAATTTGGGTTACTATAAGAACCAAACCCAGCACAGTCCAGGAATTTCATGGAATATCGAGTTTCTTTACACCTTCGCTCTAAAGTAGCGCTATCCTCGGTAGCTATGTTATGAGATGGATTTATATACCGATTTTTGTTAGTATGGATACCAAACCCAGCACAGTCCAGGAAAGTAATGAGATATCGAGTTTCTTCATACCTTGGCTATACAGTAGCTGTTTTACAAACCTCGGCTTCTATGTTATGAGATGGATTTATATCTCCAAATCCAGTATTGTTATGAATATCGAGTTTCTTTACACCTTCCCTCAAAAGTTGCTTTTTTACTATCCTCAGTTAGTATGAGGATATATATATATATATGCTTAATAAATATTCAGGTTCATCATGAATTCCACACAATCGATGGATCACGAGGAAGTCCTGTATTGTTTTGTTGAAAATGGATTTTAAACGTGAACTAATTAAGTTTCTACACTTAGCTTGTTGACGATTAGCGTGGGTTTAAAAACTGTATTACAGGATCTATATAGTTAACTCAAGGAAGTGGTGCCTTATTACATTTAATATTTCGAATGAATTATGTTTTATATAATGTTTCTTGTATTACATTTTATAATGTGTCTACTCCTAATACATTTCGTTAAATTAAATTACTTGAAATCATGAACTTTTAATTGTGATTTTAAAAACAAAGATTTACATTTACGATGTATAAGATAAAAAAACCTAAATGTACAATATTTTGTAGTGTCACTGGTCTTCTGCCACTTCTAGAGCACGAATTCCTGTAAATTTTAATCCAATGCATGATTATGCGCAATAGTATAGCAACAATTAAAACAGTAATAGAAAATTTAATTTGGTAATTCTTTCTTAGCCGGTAATACGGTCAAATACTGCCTAAATATTAAAAAAATACAAGTTAGTACAGTTCATTGGTACCTACATGTAATGTCAAGAAAGATTGACTCTACATAGCTACCTTGTCGTGGGGGATAAGGGCGTTGGATTGGTACCTAAGGATTGTGAAAGGAAACTCTTACATAGAGATGAAAATGAATCAGTATAGATCTACCGAATAATTTTGATGAATATTTGTAAAAATATTTTTCCAGAAGGTTGAAACTGTCAGTGTCTAGTGTAGGGCCTACTTTCCTAGATAGTAAAATTTTTCTCGTTGGATTCTGACATATTGCTCACACAGCGATACAATACTTCCACAATCTCAATGTAAAGTTGAAATGTTATAATGTAGACACGAGTGTACACTCTCTACGAGTCGAGAAGTGGACAAAGCGCGCATACGGCAGTAGCCGCGACTAGGCGGTATAATGAGCAAGGTGCCGTGTTACTCGGGATGCGGGTCGCTCTTCAAGTCGTGCCCAATCTCTACCGCTATCTCCATTCACGGGAATCGATCCGTCCGCCGCCGCTCTCCCGTCAGTTCACTGTTGTACAATACGTGTACGTGTACAAACTTTGCTCCCTTCTATTCAAATGCCATACCCGTTGTGCACTCGTTTTTTCGTGGCACCATGTCATAAATTATGTCTTACTGCAAACTGAAACTGAATTGTGAAGTATTAAAACTGGATTCTGCTCATATTACAAATGTGTTCAGTAATATAATATTAGATTAGTTTAAAAAATAACCGTAATTGATTTAAATATATAGTATAGTTATTGGATTATTCTACAAGTCAACTTAAAAGACACTATAATTTATATGCTGCCTTTGGTTAATACTATACGTCCATTTGAATACGTGTATTAAATAGATATTTCTTTAGTTATTCCAACACGTTTTAAATAATGTGGCTAAACACTTTTTAATCTTTAATTTTTTTTGGAAATTCGACAACTGATAGCTAAGGAAAACCAATGGCTAAGGATGCCCATAATATTTAGCTCCATTTGTGATCTTAAATGTGTGCGCTTGTGGGTGGAGCGCACGCGCGCATGTGCGTGCGTGTGTGTAACCATGTTCTTTGGATTAATTACTTGAAAATTGACAATGGTTAAAATTTAGATAGTTACCATTGTAAAAAACTAATATAAATCCATTGGAAACTTAATTTTTTTAAATAGAATATTTTTACTCGGTATTGTTACAATGCAGTCCATAATTATTTAGAAGATAACAAACAATTGTGTGTTTTACAGTATAATAACAAAATAACATATAAAACGGAATTAAATATATAAAATGTTTTATCATAATAAGATTAAGGATGTGAATAAATATCAATAAGTTGCGTTTTTTAACATGCTGGGTAAGTTTTTAAAAGATGAAAATATAAATCATGGTTATTAATGAACTACGTATGTACATTGTAACTAATTGCAGATATGAAATAAGTTTACAGGTATTCATAAAACTAAAAAAGGTGTACAGGGCCATTCATATATTCTGATATAATACTAAACAAGTGGATAAAGCAAGTGATTCAGCTAACAGAAAATTATTAATTAACAGCCACACGAGTGCACTCTCCATCACGCCACCTGCCGCCATATTGTGTGGCTTCGACGTCGCTCGGTACAGCTTTTATACATATTGCACAGCTATTGTACTAGTTCGTGTTTACTATGTTGTAGACCATTTACCTGTAATGCTTTTAGTGTACGCAAATAATAGTTGGTATCCATACAAAACTAAATATTCCTATCGTATATTGGATGTATTTGTTGTTACATTGGAGACTATGTATATAACACGCAGTGTCCTTTAGCTCCTTTCTATGTCCCATTGTCCAAGCTATGTTGTAATTAAATTATAATAAAACCAATTAAATCAAGATTCTAGTAGTACAAATCCAATTTAATAGAAGACGCATATTCGAATATATTTTTATTAGTATTCCTCATAAAACACTGGCTTATTCATTTGAAGCTTCACTAACATGGTTTCAGTGATAAACTATACAGCATGATGGGTAACCCATATGGTGGCGAGGGAGTTAACTAAATAAATATTTAAACTAAGGACTCAGTTGTTTGATAATTTTATAGATAAGTGTAGCCACTATGGTCGGTAAAACAGACCTATGCTTTAACATATTTGATGGACATGTTCAATGGTTAAGCATGCTCAAAAAAGTGTAGAATATTGATTATAAAAAATATATCGACACCACTATCTTATCAGCATGACCACTGCGTTTATAGTTTAACCGTTTGAGATTGTTACTGCGTTTGTGTCCTACTTCTCATGTATTTAGGGGAATTAATTCAAACACAATCTCTAAGACAGCATCATGAACACTTTTTAGTACCTGAGCTGAAGAGTCTACAAGAGGTAATTCTTAGCTGGTACCAAGTTAGCATTATGTGTACCAGGTCTCATACATAATTCCCGGGTTTCCCCTCCGAATTTAGGTCCTCATTCAGTCTAGTTTCCAACTACAAAATCTAAGACATTTGGAAGAGAAGTCTCCTCACCCGTTACTTTATCCAGCGTTCTATTACTTCACTTCGTTTGGAACTCGTAACTAAAAACACTAAAGATGTAACAGATTCACCTTGCATATGCATTTTTGACATGGAGATTAGAGCCGCATTGCGAATCCTCTCCTGAGTACGAAGATGTCATAAAGTATAGTTGTTATATTACCTCAGTCGACAGTATCGCCAGAATTTAGATTTATTTTGAGACTACATAGATTCCTACATTGGAGAGTTGTTTATTTTGTGTTATGGTTTATTTAATAATATGTAATTTAACTTTAAGATTTCAAAAAAGTATTTACATGGAAAAAACGTATAATTGTATATTGGGAAGACGTACTAAATTATTCTGTTCTAGTGTGCCCTTCGGAATACGTATATAGTGAGTTTTCTAGCTTATTAGAAATAATGATACGCCGCCTTCACAGAAAATTAGCATTTATTTCTAAAGATCTAAATCACTAGTACGGACGGCGCAGACTGAGTACTTTGTTTTAATAAACGTTTGTTATCTAATAAAGTATAGAATGTATTATTTTACTAGTTAAAGATAGCGGTAAGAAGCCCTGTGTAACAACCCTGGGAACCATCGTCTTAATGGTGACTTCCGACAACCACCTAAGGCTGGGCAGGCGGGCAGCTTGCAAGGACAGGATAGCTCAGCGGTCAGCCTATCAAGCAGCAGCCACGCTCAACATTGCTTCATTATGTTATCTCGCGATAACCGCCGCACTGCGCCATTTACAACACATGTGTCAATAGATACTAAAACTAATTATTTATGTGTTTCTAAGTTAATTCGTTTAATATTATTACAACAAATTTAAATAAGTCTTCTTCCGTTCTTTAATTGAGTGGAGGATATAATGAGTTTGTTGTAATGTCAAAATGAGCTGAATTAGTTACGCTTGTGGATGAATTAAGGAGTTAAACAGTAATCGTCTACCAAACATTTTAAAACAACAGTAGTCATGTAACAAAAAGCAAAGTCCTTGTGCGAGTTTGTTTAAAATATTCATATCTAGGTCAGTAATATAGTTTATGGTATAAAATCAATGTATTAGGGTTTATCCACTTTCTTATAAAAAAATATATAAATGTTTTTGGGAATGGTTACGTGAAAATTTGTTAAAGATGAGCCTTATCCTTAAGGTATACAATCCTTCGTATACTATTATTTTGTGATAAGTTATGAGTTGCAGCTGTTATTATGTTTTTATTGTATCACTGATTCATTACAATATATATTCCAACTTGCTAATGAGCATACCTTCTTGAAGAATAATAAAATTTTGTCCAATATTTTAATTTGGTACGCAAGCCGAGGCGAGCATATATAAATTCAATTGAGTTTAAATATTGAAATTTTTGACGAGGGATAAGTGGTACTTTTAAATATGCTGCAAAGAATAATTGATAATAATAATGCACACACAAAATCTGTCTCATGAGGGCATTTCCAAACTTGCTTATCCTTGTAATTAGAACAAAGAGGTTGAGCTGTGGACGATATAAAACCACTATTTTTATTTTTGTATATCAGTACTACCATGAACAACTCTGTAATTTGGCTTATACTTAAACGTGAGCAATATTACAGAAGTTACATAAATATAATACAAAGCCTGTTTCAAAGCATTACGATAGAAAGCATATATTATAAAATTATCTACACTACATCACGAGATATTTTTCCTTTTGCAAGGTGAGTTTGTTTGCTTTGCACTTTGTTTTCTTAATCTGCTGAAAGAGGGAGCTCAATGGTGTGCGCCCTAAAATACCAGTTCACTGCTCAACGATCAATATTCAATGAACGATCCAATACAGATTAGGCACGGTTTTAGAACAGATCCCTCCACCTACGTAAACTTCCATTTCTCTAGAGTTACGCCATTTTGTTAGCTTTATTCAGGATTCGTACGAAAACTGTATTTATTCATTTTTGTGTAAGTGTTAAAACCTGAATGAAGGTATACAATTGTTATGGTTGATAAATTATATAATTTACTATGACTTCCCCGCGGCTTGGCACTCAATTTCCTATTCATAAACGAACTAAATAGTACTATAAACGTACAGTATACTGTAGATTATATGCTCTTACTATACAATCGCTGTTTGCTTTACCATCCTATATTCATATATATATATATATATATATATATATATATATATATATATATATATATATATATATATATATATATATTTAACTATCCTATCCTAGAGAAATAAAAACGAACGCGATGTCCCCACGATGTTCTTCTATCTTAAAAGTTACATTTAATGCTCAATCAATTGTTTTATGACTCCAACTTACTATGGTTACTAGCTCACCGCCTCTATTGTTTTCTCAAAGTTACGAAGCTATGGTCTACTGAACCATGTTAGTGGCCTGTCGTTCCGATATTGTTTCTTCAACTAGAGTAATGTGTCGTCCCACATCACTAAAGAAACCCTTAAAGAAAGTTCTTTTATCCTATATGTATACATTTATAATTTTATACATGAACTAATCAAGTCAACACTAGAATAAACTAATTTGTTTGAATTCATTATTGCCATATATAATACAAATTGTATAATACTTTTCCTATCAATCACTATTGCCTATGCTTTATTTTTAAATCTATGTAATGTTCATACTTCGTCCAAATCTGTCACCTAGTATTTAGGATTTTGTGATTGAGTATCAAGCCTTCAAATATAAAAATCCTTACATTCTGATACCATCGTCATTTATTATATTAATAGGATTAGTAGTACATATAAAGCAATACAGGAAGGAATAAAATTAGATTATAGTTATATTCTTTTTTTGTTATCACTTGTATATTAATTAGTATATTGATATTATTTTGCTACAGCAAAGTGACATTAGAACTCAAGGAAAGACCTCGTTGACCATGAATTACTGTGTCTACGCATCTGTAACCTAGGCTCCCAAACTCAATATCTCTTATGACATAAAGAGCCTAAGCAAGAGGGTTGATTAATGTAATTCTCTGAAAGTGTGATAATGGATCTACATCTCGCGACTATGCTTTCACTTGCTAGGCGGCACGGCGCGGCGTGCGCGGCACTGTGTTAGGGCAATCTACCGGAGTAATAATAGGTTACACCTCTACTCATCTGTATGGATGGGACGTAGTTAATTTAATAGAAGCAATAATTTGATCCTCTTCAGGGCGCATACATAGATTAAACTAAGCTACTTTTACTCAAATGGAAAAGAATGTTTGTTGAGGAAAGGGACTATCCTAAACTGAGGTGCACTGTAGCAGCAAAAATAACAATATAAAACATGTGAATGGTCAACTTTCTTACATGTCACCATTCCGCATGAAACAATACCAACATTACTAAAATAATTTAAAGTAGCGGAACGAATAATAACTGTTTGGCATGATTAAACCTTTTTGAAGCTAGCACCAAAAAATGCGTTCTCAAGTCTCTAGCTTTATTTTAAATATTATTTTATAGTACGCGTACGAAAATGAGGAATTCGTGAAAAGAACTGTCGATGGTTTATGGAAGGAAAATCTTGCCTCAAATTTAATCCGTAGTTATATAATGTAACAAATATATTACAAAATGTTATAGTTATAGTTATAGTATCTGATAGTTTTACTTGATGGCAAATATGGCATTTTAAAAATTTTAAATTTGTAACTTTGAAATGAAAATGCAATTGATCTTTCATAAGAATGCCTTAGATTGCTCATGATATTTCAAAGAACGTGATGCTTACTAGCATTTAGGTACTGTAACTTTTGAGTTTAAAAATCGAAAATATAATATTAACGAGTAGATTTTAGATAATGAAATAGGTAGGGATATATCTTTTCATAATACAATTCTTAAGAACATTCCTCTTAGCTAATATAAAACCAACCATTAAACCAACATAAGTACTCAAATAAATTCAATATATAGTATAACTGTGTTTAACTCAGTGCACACGTTAATACGTTGTAAATATTCACACTGTAATTTATAAATTAAAATTATCTCATGGTTAGCTAAAATTGTAGATAATTACTAACTGATAAATGAGGAAAGTTATTAAAGTATGTAAATGATATAATAATAATAATAATATATCGTATAAAACTTACACTTGTCACGAGTATAAGTATTACAGAGCGTTTTAATTAATTTTGTTTCTAATTACCATAATATTTTATATATGCTTATGTTACGCAAAACTAGTTAACTGCATCAATACATTAAATAAATCGTAAAAAATTCCGAATTTTTGTGAAAACCAATTTTTTACTACTCTAACTTACTCTGTAAGACCTTGGGAGCATCTAGAATGGCCCGGCTACAGAAGAATTCCCTAGTAAAAGTTTTCCGATTCTGGAAGGTTTTAGCCTCTGAGACAGTACTTCCTGTGAAACCTCTCAGATCTGTCAGCTGCTGATGATGTAAGTTTTTAAAAGCTTAAAATAATTTTGGAGCTCGGCAACTTAAATGTGCAGAACATTGAGTTTTGTACTCTTGGGTAATTTATAAATTTCGGTCACTATAAATTATATCCCAATTTAAGGTCTTTAGATTCAAGCCTACAGAAGCCTAGAAATGCTTTCCTACTACAAGTTCATCTCTACTAGGCTGTGACTTTGTAACATAATAATTTTGTTTTAAGCTGTCAAATAAATTAGGTTCACATTTTATTGTATACACTTCTATTAACTATGTTTTATTTAAATCCATTCAGAACAGACGTTATACGAAGGCAATTAATGACTTTGTGTTAATAACACTGATTTATTTGAATAAAAAGATGTCCATGAAATGTATTTAAACAATTTGGTTTATGTATCTACAGGGTATACAGGATAGCAGTCCAAAACTAGTTCATATCAGTGGAGCTCCGTCGTCTCGGCTAAAATTCACTGACCAACTTTGTAGGGCTCCACTCGGTCCAATCTGAAATCGTCACTAAATCTGTTCCGTTGGTTTTATCCGCGAAACAGTAATTTCGGCTAAAATCAAGCTAACCAAGATTCGTCTAGATTATTTGTGTAAAAACTTTTCTAATTAGGTATTTTGTTTTACTTGGTTTCCAAACTGGTTTTCATAATTGGTTTCCAAACTGAACCTGAAACTGTCATTAACTTGAAGTTTAGCCTTATCAATTGTTTTAAAGTTGTTATAACATTGGCTGAAATAATTGACTTATATAGAGAGGTATCGGACTTTGTTTACACAAAAACTGTCCACATGTATATTAAAAAACGTATATAACGTTATGGTGCAGCTATTGACTGATAATTATGTTTTCAATAATTATTTTTTAATAACCGATTCCTCAGTAAACAGCTAGCAAATACTGATTGTCTACTACATAAACGTTATTAGTATGCAATTAAAACCATTCATAATATTTTGAGTACTTTAACTGCCAATGTTAGTACTCACTATGAATAAGTAACGTGCATTATCCACTTCCCCGGATTCATTCATTAGCATAAAACATTAAACCGAGTAAACAGTTAACAAAGCGTAACTCTGTTAGCGGAACCGTCGCGTGTTTTATTGCATTATAGAATCGGATCTCCAGAACCGTTAAAATTGGTTGACAATAATTAAAGGTTTAATTTATTTATTTTGTTACAAAAATGTTGGAAGCATTTATAATGTTAAATATAAACACTCAAACTGTATACATAGCGGAGTCTTTGTGATTTTATTAAACTATTTGAGCTGTATCATACTATACGGTAATACACTATCATATGTAAAATATAGTTATAGAATGTAAACACATGCATGTACAAATATATAATTTCCAATTGCCTACATTTCAAAATATGGATAAAAATCAAAATAAGCCATTATATGTATGTAAAATGACTAAAGATAAATTATCAAGGCATTTTGTTAAAGATTTGGTTATTGACCAGTGTAACTTTTAAAAGATGTGAGTTTAATGACGTTGGTTAATAATTGACCTTTAGCGATGCTGATCACTCGTTGGACTAGAGACATTTTATTTCATCTACAAGGGTTAATACATTTATCGGCATCAATTTGTATTAACTCGAAAACTTTATTTACAAAATAAAATTCTTTTGGCTCATTTTCTTGGGGATTATAGTTTTCAAAGCGATTAACCTGTATCTTTATTTTTTAAATATGAACAAATATCCAAAGCCTTGTAGTATTTTAAAATATTGAACATAATTTTCTTTTTATGATTTTTAATGCTTTTAAGATCAGTGCTGGTTTCAAATTTATTAGGAAATAAAGTAAATTCTGTTAAGTATGTAGGGAAATGTCTCAAAATAAGAAATAATTCAATGGTTGCTGTAGTTTTCAAACGAGAAAACAAAATTAAAATTGCGAAACGGTTCAAGACCAAATGATAAATATGATTTCACAGATTTGAGAGATACATTTGACATTTTGTATGCAACTTTAGCAAAGCCTCTTACGACACGTGGTATAAAGTTCATAAAATAAATGGTGCAAATTTGAAATCCTAATACATTTTTTTCGCCAGCACACATTTCTGTTTTAAGTATTCAAATGTTTTAACGCTTAAATTTGATTTTATGAACAGAACTATGTCTATCATTCACAGAATCGACTCTTCAGTATACAAAATCATTGCATAGTTCTTGTATAAATAATAAACATAGTAAATTATTCTGTAAATACCATCGGTCTAATTATTTTTTTATTTTGGCGATACAAAGTTGGACTAAATAAAAAGGAACCGGAAAATCATTTCTTGCTGGCAAAAAATAGACAAAAATACAACGTTTTTGCTTTAACCCATAAATAGAAGGTTGGGTAAAACACAAATATCTAATGTTATGGATCAACCGGTTTTGAATGTACAATAAACCAAAAGAAAAGTCGATTCCCAGTATATGAATTAGAACCATACCAATTATATTTAACTGTAATTAAAGATCAACTAAATATAAATCTTTTGTATGCTAACTAAAACACACAACACACATAAATATCAATGCATTTGGAGTTAATATTTATGGTCTGATAATCTACTACCTATTTATAGGATAGAATTAATTGTCTATTTTAAACATGATTTTAATGTTGTGATATTACACAGATAGATGTATAAAATACCAAAGAAATGAGGTGATATATATCAAGTCCATTTTATTACTCAACTACTAGTGTCAATCCCCATATACATATGATACTGTCCGGCAACATTAAACAAAGCATAACTGTTGGTTGAAACAATGCTTGAATTATAGCTTTGTGCGAGTGGAAATAGAGTGCTATTAAACAATGTGAGATATTACTGTATTTGCAGTTTAAGATAACAGATTTAATTGAGTGAACTCATAAAATACAAGATTATAGGCTTTTCTATAGGAATAAAGTATTAAACACATAAACCGTTATGATCCAAATAAAGTATGGTATATATTTCCTAAAAGTACCATATATAGAGAATAAGAGAGGCTAGTATAATATGTAGGTAAAGTTTCATATAATTTAAAGGTCTTGTTGAAATGTATACAGTAATGTACCAGAATTCAAATTAGAAAATTCCTGATTTCACTAGTGCCATATAAAGTTTTCGAATACGGTATACTTAGGTATGATAGGACATTTGTTTACAAATTTTAATATTCTTAGTTAAGTAACATTGTATTGCACAACATTTCTTATATATTTATTCCATTAAAAATAACATTTTCTTAAGAAAAATAAATAAAAAGTTAATTGTGATCTTAAATCACAATTCAAAATTCCCGTTTGCTTGTGCATGGCTACAAAGTGCTCAAATTTCCTTTTTGAAACACTTGTTTAATTACTAAAAAATTATTTCAGTCTTTTTAGTTTTTTTTCAATGTTATCTTGTAGTGCTGTAATTTTAAAATCAGAAAAATAATAAATAAGAAACCATATATTGTAAAAAGCATAATTATGTGTGTAATTAATTAAACACCATAATTTACGTTTATTATATATTTCACTATCCAAATAAACCTGTAACATTCACATGAATATAAGTTATACGTGATTCAGACACGTCAATAGACAAAATGTAGTGGTACAAAATGAAGTGTGGCTTAAATTAATTTATTTTCCCATTTCAAGAGGTGATTATAGGCCGCCATACTAATGTATATTGATGAGCCCAAGGGTGATGACAGTTTACTTCGATTAACCACGCAATCTATTCTTCCTTGTGTACAGTTTTGAAGGCCTAATTGCTTTTATAATTTCATTAAATTGCTACTGGCCTGTGATAAATTTACATCCAGAGGCAAAGAGACGTATCATACATCTTTTGTTACAATTTTTATTTATTAAATAAACACTAAAAGATTTCTGAAATTATCAATGTTATTATTTTATAGGGCTTGTTAAAATGCTACAGTATTTCTTTATTCAATATTATCGTATTGGTTACTGTATTGTTAAAATCTTTCAGAATAGAACTTTGTTATATTTGGATCCACAAAACTGCGTAGCTGTACTTTTTAACTAACTTTTATACTTAATTTATATTTTTTTATATATTAATTTTTACCCCATATTTAATTGCAACTAACTTTAAATTGATGTGGATTTGCTGATTTCTACAACTACTTGAAATATAATTGAGTAAAATAATATCCCTCACTACATATTTGATGTTCTCTAAAACAAATATCTTCTTCTCTCACTAGAATGGCCTGCCAAATTAGTTATAGATTTTTATTTTTATTGGAACCTTTCTCTCTTCCTGCTTTTACCTTCTGGCAGAGAGAGCGACTTCACTTTTGGCTTAACGTTGTTAGAGTTCTAACACAAACAGACGCAGTTTATAAAAATGTATAATGGTAATCCTTATCAAAATCTACAGCTCTTTGCAACTATCTTTAATACCAGATACAAGTAATCTTGACTACTCTGAACGTCTTCATGATATAATAATAAATATTTTGATCCCAACATTTCTTGAATGTTGAATTATAAGAAGAAAATTTTAATACATCGTTGCTATTTGTAGTATTTAAATCTGAAATAAGGTTTCTGGAATTCTGTTCAATACGCGTTGAAATGTTTTTGTGAAATATGCATTTCATAATCTGAAAGACATAAAAAATAATCTGAATAAAGAATAATAGTGATAACAATCACCTGAGAAAAAAAATTGTTGGAAAGAGAGGGCCATGTAGTTACGCGTCGGTTTTAGAGTTTTAATTAGAATTTCACACACTCAAATCAGTGACCGTAGGATCTTTTATGTAATGTCCAAATTATACTATAACGACGTGTGGCATTGCCTTAGACAATCACCTCGTTCAGATCTGTGAAATGAAACAATGAATTGAAAAATATCTTTATTTTTACAGGCATCATTAGGGACATGTAGTTCTTTCTTATAATAAATAAGATACCATAATTACATCTAAAATTAAAATAAATAAATATTGTGCAATGAACCAAAAAAAGCTTAATTAGAAAGTAAAAACTAAATGTAATAAACAATAAACTAAAATAGACATGTTTATATAACTTTTAATAAAAAGTTTATCCACAAAAAATACTTAAGATAAAAGGAAAGGATAAATATATTCACCTCTTCTAATAAATATTTCCTACATCTTCATCTTCCTTTCTTAAATATACTTTGCCAAATTCAATGCAGGTCTAACAATATAAAATAGTATTGCTTTACACAAAAAACTCTTTTAAATTAAGGATTATTATTTAAATTTTTGTACACCTTTTGGTTAACGACAATAACTCTAGCAGGCTTGTATTATAATACAATAAAAATATAAAATTTAATATTTGTGTTACTTTAGACCAGTGTATGCGTAAAACTATTAGTGATTATGGAAATAACTTCTTTAATAGTTACAAACTGATGTCAACATGATTGTATTGTATGTAACAAGCACGTTTGTTACAAGCCATATAATAGTACCAACACAATGGGTAATCCTATAATTGATTATAAACTCCATTTGCACTCATACCATGGAATGTTCCTTACTTGCGGATATAGATCAGACCACGTTTTTGAATCCAGACTGTAGAATAGCTGATACAATGAAGAGCAGTAATGTACACGTCTGAGTGTTTATGGGTACAGCAGAATACCGCGTTCTATCGGATGCAACTCGCGGGATCCACATGTACAGTACATTTCTCTGACGGTCGGCAACAAAACCATGCATTCCGTATATTCCTTGCCTTGTCTGAATATTCAATCTACTTTTACACATCCACTACTTGCACGTTTGTTGCACTACACTATAGTATTTGATTTCGAAAGAACTACTGCAATGGTTTTCAATACGTCCACGACATTTCTGTACAGATATGTTATAAATACTATTTTAGTAGGATAAATGTAATAATACATAAGCAGTGTATATCGAATTTACTTATATGATTTTGTATGGATACACAAAACAATAACATATAATACCCAAACAAAATTCTAGTTGTTATATAAATATTTGATACTCCATTCATGAGATAATCTGTATTAACTTTCCATAAATTATAAAATTCTGCTCTGGACGCAGGTTGTGACATTTATATTAAACAAGTATGTTCCCTGGGGCTTTTGTATGTAATATAATAGATAAATACAAAATATTTGAAATTAAAATAAAACATAAAATAATATGTGCTGTACATTCCATAAGACATCTTAAACAAGATACTATTTATTTTTTGTTCAAAATTTCAATGGAAACTAATATAAATAAACCGATACAACGAAATATTAAAGGACCTAACGGACGGTAACGAAAGAGTTACCATATTATCTGACCGCCCACTCAACCGTCAGTTGAAATTATGCCGCTGCAGTTTAGTACTTCTGAAAAATGAACTAAAAGAAAAGGTAGGGAATGAAACAAAATAGACAGACAAAAAACGCAGCCATATTATGTTTTTGATAAGTTCATCTAGAGTAAACCTATAATAAAAAATTACCGTTCCCTGAGTTACCGTCATGTCTTCTATGTACAACATGTTAGGTGACCCACCGGATAGTTGTGGGTTATATTTTAGTTTAGTTTATTATAATTTATAAGGCCTTAAAATATATTTGTATGGGTCTTAAGTTAATTTCAAGATAAATATAAAATGACTAATCAATAATGTAATAACTCAATATTTGAGTGAAACAGACAAATTAATTATAAAGAAATGAAATACATCTTGCCAAAAAAGTTAGACTGTAAACTCATATTAAAATGTTTCAATTATATGTCGTTATATATTTATCATAACATCTGTCAACTTAATAATTTTGAGCTTCAATTGCAAGTCGTCCATATTAACAATTATTTGTGTTCAGTTTCTTATATTCTATTATTCTTACTAATATTTAGTGTTTGTTTGGTTAAAAGCATAATTCAAAGGTAGCACATATGGAGATGACACACGTTTGTTTTATTAATGACTTGTCTAATCAGAACGTTTTGGAAGAATTTATTTTAATACGGATTGTAAGAAGACATTGCTTACGCTAATTCAATACTGTATTGTACTGTATTGTCGCATTAAACAGTACACACTACAATATTATGTAAATTTATGGAATGAGAAACAATTTGGCAGCAAACGGAAGAATATGTTAACTACTGTATTTATAAGGAAACCCTAATGAAAAGTGAATTATGAATTAGATTTTAATTGCTATCCAAACACAAATATCAACAAATGAAACGTGAACAGCTTTATACGTCCGTAGTGTGACGCGAACTGCTACTTGAATTGTGGCAATACAACTGCAAGGAACCGAGGTGCACTTGTTTAAGGCTTGACACCAGCTATGAGGGATGGGGCTCCAGTGTTTAATCTAGCAGTCTGGGGTCTGGCAAATGTCGCGGCAGGACGGATGTAAACACAGGGTATAACAGAGGGTGGGCAGAACATCGCGGGATATAGATCAACTTATGTTTACAGTTGTCATTGAGAATTTCACCAATGTAACCAAGATTTTTCATCTGTTCATGACGTGTCAAAACACTAGTCCATTGCATCAGTTTAGCTTTATTTTTTTGTAATTTTAACGCTAAATAAATTGATATATTATTGTATAGAATGAATTATGCGGTGGTTGACACAAATCTTAGCGTTATGTATTACTTTCAATCACAAATATTACATTCTAAAAAAATAGTTATACTTATATAGGCATGTAATTTTTAAATATACAACAAAAATAAGTTCTTGCCAAAATATTAATAACAACAATTCATAAATTTTTGTATACCTCTTCTTTGTTACCTAACAATTTGATTGCAGTGGTAAATATCTAAAATATCACAGTAAGTTATAATGCATTTATTTCAATGAGGTTTTCTGGCTTAAAGATAAACCATCATATAAATAAATTACTATTCTTCTTTTGGTACAAAAGTACATGAAAGGCTACTACTGTATCGCAATACGCTTAAACGTTATGTTGCCACGAATGTTTTCTGATGCTTTTATTAGTGGATGATGCTTTTAAAACTCGTAATTCATAACATTTAAACAAATATTATTCCTATCAATTATTATGCCGTGCTCTTGTGGCAAGAGGCATTCTTACTTCAATCTCGAGGAATTCCACGTTATTTAATGTTAATAACTATGAAAAATATTTATCCCATCGTGTCATCTGGCAACATGATCAAAATTCCATAGTTTTTAATACCATGTTGTTATTTATATCATAATTCGGCAGACATAAATTTGTCCTCATGGTCAACTGAGATTACCCGACACTCGAATTTGTTGATTTTCTATCTTCTAAAACCTTTGGATCCCAACAAGAGTATAATTTTAGAACATCGTCTGAATGATCATGTATGTCTAAGTATATCTAAATGTACTGATATGAGAGCTAAGTCTTATCTTATCAGCCTCTGCTACTTTAAGCGTTTGTCTATTATTACGAATGTGTGTAACGGTAGGAGTATTAATGGATAACGGCACTCAGATGGTGAAAAGTTGAAATGCTCCCCTGAAATCACTTATAGGCAGTTTACACTGTGCATACTCGTGCTTTAAATAATGCCACACTCTTTGCTTACCTTTGTTATGATTACAGCGATAAGCGAGTACCAACCGATAAAATACATACAAAAATTATTGTCAAAAATATGTAAAATTACGTTTTTTATAATTCAAATCTATCGTTCCTTATATAGAGGAAGAATAATAGTTTATGATTTAAATTTGTAATATGAAATGTGATACTGTGTGTAATGAATTTATTACATCTCTACAAACTGTGCAAAACAAGCACGTTTAGTGCAACTATTGTAACTTGAATGAGTATTTTCTAATGAATTTCCCCTCCTAAGCAAGTAACGTTTAGTCTGGATGGACCGCTTGTTATTCATTACGCCATTCCATCAGTATGCTAATAGCTTTGAAGCAAGAAGTTTGGTTATGCTCTTCCATTTAATTACTCATCAAATAACATTTCTGACGACCAAGTTACTAGACTAATAATTCTTGTTGTTCACTAAGAATTTCTACAAATATAAACGGTGTAAAAGAGATTTTAAAATTAAGTTTAGAGTTTTAAAAACTAAAAAACTTTTTCAAATAGTCTAAATGTATACTGATAATCACTAAACAAACATAATGAAATCGAATTTTCAAATATACAAGAGTTGAATATGGTCTAAAGAGTATGTAGAAAAACATAAATACAAACTATTCTTAAAATATAAACTTTGGTTTCCCTATTTAAAGGCTGCATATATTAAGATGTCATAAAAAGCAGTATTAGTTTTGATTTTAATACATTATAAAGGTGTATTGGAGCAAGTATTTTACAATTGTTTAACTTTTTAGTTGCGTATGACGAATGAAAGCACTGCTTAAACATGGTTAACTTTCTGGCTTCAACAACACTCAGAAGTAGGCTATAGATATAGGATTTCTCTAAATAGCCATGAAAATAATAAGAGGGTTAAAAAGATCTTGCACTCCAAATAATAGTACTGTACATACAAATATTGTTAAGTTGTATTTACATGCAATGATTGCAGATGATTGAA
This sequence comes from Homalodisca vitripennis, assembly GCF_021130785.1. Classification (NCBI taxonomy): domain Eukaryota; kingdom Metazoa; phylum Arthropoda; class Insecta; order Hemiptera; family Cicadellidae; genus Homalodisca; species Homalodisca vitripennis. Next base: position 151,461,136 of record NC_060207.1, on the reverse strand, counting down.
AGTATTCTCATTTCCTGCATAGGTAAGGAATCGAAGCAGGGAAGATATTTATTTCAATTACGATTACTGACCACAGATATGATTGCAGACACATTGTGATATAATATCACTTCTCCTGGATCTCTTATATTAGGATTTCTTATAGTTTGTATTCCTTTTTTTAAGGAGAGGCCAATCCCCTTTTGAACCGTATTCTTCCCGTCCTCATAGGCCTCTGGCCCGTGTGAGCATCACACAGAATAAGGAGCAGAGTCGATACAGTACAAGATCGATTCTCCTGTTAATAAGTGCAACGGTCACAGACAGTCCAACGTCTAAGGACGACTGTGCCGTTGCCGTGTGAGCCGAGTCCATTTGATCGTATGCATTTTGACAGAGTATAAAAAACCGGTTCGGGCTGGGCTGGGCCGGGCCGATCGCAGTTGGAGGGTGTACATTTGATTGCATATATTTCGACTTCACAAAAAGGCCGGGCTGGGTTGGGCGCCTTTGATAAAAAATGTATGTAAGATCATTTTTATGGTAACTGTACAAATTACAAGTACTTCGGGGATAATATATCTTTAAAAATATAGATTCATTCCAGAAGTACATCATCTCCCTTAATGGTTGCCTATACTGACTTACGAAAATTACCAGTGCCTAACATATTTAACTATACGTGTACTAGATCTATTATTTTCGGCTACATTAATCATTCCGTCAATGCTATCATCTATTAGAATACCTTTGCCACTACTGACCTCTTATGCATTTGATGAATCACGTTATATGTCTTATATAAACCATTTACCTAGCTTGTATCCATGTATAGACATCATCCTGACCATTCCTACTCTCGATATTCCAACACACTCATTATACATTGCCAAAAAAGATTTAAACTACAAGGTGTAATAATTGATATAATAATGTGTTCGGACTCAAACACAACAATATTACAAGTATTGTATGTTTACTAAATCTAAAATTTTATTTCAACAATATATAACATTGGCATGCTTCAACGTCTTATATTTATTTTCCCAAAAATACTCTCTTTCTTGGTCTTTTCAGTTCCCTCATGAACACCATTGCCTGCCTACGTCATATGTCAGTCATCTAATTTAATTTATATAATAATTTAATTTTAATTCATATTATACTATAGCGATCTCAAAGTGTTTTGTAGGCAGTAATTTTCTACACATCCTCCAACTTTCTACTACTGGCTTTAAAATATTACTGTTACATTAAGTTGTGAAACAACCCTATAAGAAGAATTGTACCATCATACCATCATACACATCTATGCCCTTATTGTTTATCATATCGTTATGGGAGGTATCTTATTCTAGATATATATTTACTAGGCATTCGAACACTGTTTTAGACTTTTGCTGTAAATTATGTACGTTTTGATTATTTAACAATTATGTACGAAACGTTTATGGCTTTTTACTTAGTAATGAACACTAAAGGCCAAAAACTAAAAACTTATTTTGATGCGTATTAATTTATCTTTAAATCTAAACATAATACTTAATTCTAAGACTTAAAAATAATGCTAGGGTTTCATAAATGTTATTCTTTGAATAAAAACAAATCCAAGCACGATTCACAAAGTTTGCAATTATTGAAAATAAATCGGATATCGTGTCCAATTCATTGAGAGATTTTGGCGATAGAGGATGAGACTTAGTAAAAGTTACAAAAAACATATGTGGATGGGACCAAACAATGAATTTCGAATTCTTTCTATATTATATGTTACAAGAATGAAATACCACATATCGAGAATTACAATCCATTCTCCTGTAGAGGTCCAAATATTTTTATAACATATCACGATGGCAAATGGTCGAAATACTATTATTAAGGCTTGTTTTGTATTGCAAAGGTGACATAAGGCAGTCAATAATAAAGTTTTTGGCTGAATACGAGCTAGGCTAAGTTGGTAATAAAACTATCAGTACCAAGCCAAGTTGGTGCTCTAAGGCATAAACTTTTAATTTTCTAACCGACAGCTAAAAACATCTCTATATGTATTTATACGAATTAATGAGAACAATGTAATTAATTACGAATTGTATTAACATACGTTAGTGATTGAATACCAGACTGTCAACATTTGTGTTAATTTGTGTGATGGAAAGTTATTATACATCATGTAATGTAACTAACAGTATGTTGCTGATAAATACAAGCAAGTATGACATATGATCTATAGTTCAACTTGTAAAACTATGAACTAATGTGCAATGTTGTTATATTTTTAGTGATTTAAAATAAACTTTAGTGATAAAAAGTTCAAAAATATTGCTCCACTTAATTAGGATCCAGAATAAATATGTAAATTGGGAAAAAGGTAAGTTATAAAAATTCTGTTACACCTAAAGACTTAGGAAAATAGTATAAATGCCTTCAGCTTACAAAAATAACCATACTGTTTTAACCATAGTCTTTATTACTAATGTGTTCGTAAAATCGCAAAAAAATTGTATTATCAAAAACTCTTTACTTTAGTCTCAGGCTTATTAATTAATGTTTATATTACGTAGTATACAAGTTAGCAATTAAACACCTGCTTTAGCATCAAATTAAGAATTGAGCTAGAATATTGAAATTAAACGAACGAAATTAAAGATAACAAAATTAATAATTATTCTTTGACATTGACACAGAAAAATGTAAATTGAACGTGTTGATTGTGTTTATATTTGTTTTAAACTATCCACATTTAAACGTATAACCCTAGTTTGCATGGAAATTTGAATTTACCAAGCATTTTCTCAACATTTTTTTATTTATTAACACCACTCAAGCATAGGACTTGGTTTTTAATCAATGTTAAAATGATTAAACTATAATCCCTTATGTACTGAGTAAATAAGTTTTAAATAATGATTTTAAATCACGTGAAGTGCAATAAAACTTAACGATAATGTATTGAATTCGTTTCAATCTATAATGGCCACTAAAACCTGTCTTCAAATTTAAAGATAATAGTTATTGTTTTCTAGTCTGTCTTGTCTAGTATACTATGTTGGTTTTTGTATTAAAATCAGTTGTTAATATTAAATTAATTTAAGTTTTTTTTTATATAATAGAAAAATACAGGTGTTTCATGAAGAGTCACTATTGTAAAAGCTTAAAGTTATTTTATTTAACTCCAATGAATTCAGGTTGAATATTTAAGCATGTCTCTTACTGTCAGTAGTGCTGAAAGTAAAGAGATGGTCCAAAGCAATGTAATACTGTTTCGAATGGAAGAAACACAATGTAGTCTTTTACAGTTCTGAGTCTTGAGCAGATGTAGGCTCATGCAATGTTGAGGAATCACAAGAGTTAGCAGAAGCAGTAATGCTAGTTTTTTGTGCAGTTAATTGGAGGGTAAAGGTGTACAAGTTCTGACACCTAGAATCAGACAAATCGTGTCACGTCCATACATACGCGATACGGAAAATTAATGCAAATCATTATTATTGATATCAGACCAATTCCTTTCCTTTAACATTTCATTCCTTTTTGTCTCCTTTTATTAATCATAATGTAACAGTAATATTCGTTTAGACGAGTCGGGCTATCTTTCCTATGACATGGTTGTTAGTCTCTGGAACGTACGAAATAAATAATATTAGCCTACTACAAGAGGTGTTGATACAATTAATTTACATCTGTTTAGTAGAAAGTCAAAATCAAAGTATTGCCACAGACTTTATGGAAATTGTAAATTAGAACGATTTTATGCATGCGTCTCTACTTGTGGTTCTATAAACTATCATTTTTATCAATTATATAGCAACGTGAAGTAAAAATAGCATAAAATAGCGTAAAAATAGTAAATTCACATGTTTGTTCGTGAAGAAATAATTTTAGAGTTCAAATAAAATACAATTGAAATAAAATTTTCCTTAAGACTTTCCTGTAGCACTATTATTCAGTTCTGTTTGAATTTAAAATATATGATCTTTTATCCTATATACGGGGAGAGGCCGAGCACCTGTAAGCGAAGTTTAGCAGCTGAACCGAGAAACCTACCTCCCTCGTTTAAACGAAACCCCGCATATTTAAACCTCAAATAATAAAATAACATAACTTTTAACTCTCAAATACCTCTCAAAATGGTTTTTGAGGGGTGGTGGTTAGACTTCATATTTAAAGGATTTTTAAACGTAAAGGTAGGCCGAGCCGTACCTCGTGTTAAAGGGATCAGTTTAAAAATAGTTTTATATTATTTTGCTTCTTTTACACAGGGTGGTCCAAAATGTCAAAATTATACGTTTTGATAGATTTTAATTAATTTTACCTGGTTAAACTTTTAGCGAATACATTTATGGTTTCATAACATTTTTATCCAAGTTTACTAAGGGTGTAATGTTTATGAAAAAAGATTCAATAAACTTTTAAGCACATTTAATTTTTTATAGTTAAAATTGGGCATAATTCAATTATTATTTCGAATTAGTGATCCTCATAAAGAAATGAAGCTTCATGCACAATTTCAAGTCTATAGGTCAGCTCGTTTTGAGATATCGAGCGGACACGCAAACAAATTTACAGACAGACTAAAATCTGTCTGTAAGGGGATCGGTCTCTCCTAAAAAAAATGTAATCTTGCCACTTCTCCCGAATGATAAGCTTTGTTAACGCTCAGCCAATAATATTATTACACAGTAATTATTAATAATATTAGCATAACAAAACTACATAATTTCAAAATAATTAACATAGAATTTTAAAAACTTTCTGTTTACAAGATACCTCATCAAATTCAAGGTAAAATAATAGACCAACTATGTTGTTTCTCCTATATCCGTTTTTATATTAACTACTAGTTCTAGAAGTATCCACAAAGAAGTCTCTCCTTAACATTATCAACAATACTTTAGTATTGAAATATATAGTTACGAGAAGGCAAAGTTAAAACAACATACCTAATTAGCATGCATGCTGAACATTTGCTACTTATCTATCTACCAGTTAGCGGATTAGGTGACTTGGATCTCAAACATCTAGCTCCTTAAATACTAGTAGAAAAATAAGTCCCTATTCGTTTATCCTTGATATACGATATTTCTTGCCGTTTCGTTTTCTAAAGTGATACAACAGACTTTAGACGACAGTACAAACTAAAGCCTTGTTTGTTTCCATTACATTAGAATATGCCTGACAAGTTTTAAATCCTATTCAGCTTTTGTAACTGAGTGAGGTCAGTGTAATATTATAATAACGGTGTTAGATAAACGATGTTCATTACCCACTGACTCATCACAGTAGCCGCCTAACATGGGCTACGACTGCTGAAGCTGCAAATGAATCTTTTTCGTAAACGATCGTTACTACGGTATTCTAGTGAAAGAAAATAATATGCTAATGGTTGCTGGAGCTTCAAAGAGCGTACACTACCACATTGGTAGGAACCTATTACGATTATTAGAAAACATCACAAATCAAAATTAATACTATTCATTGTTTATTAAATACAGTACTTTTTATAAATAACAATTTTAAGACAGCCACATGTTTTGGTAAATAATGAATAGAATAGAGAACGAGGAGGAGGTGTGAATTCCACTTAATCTCAGCCAATTAGTAACGCCTGTTGTCTATCAGTGGGGTAGCCCACCCCTCTCCACGTCACGTTATCCCTTATAATGGATCCTTGTCCGACCATCCCACATCTGCCGCCTAGTGTCCCACTTGGGACCCAACCATCTTTGCTAGCACATCATATAGGATTTGTTAATTGTTCATTAGTGTGTTGAATAGATTTAGGAGCATGACGCAAATTTTAACTATGGTATAATTAGTTTCATAAGATATGCGAACTATTTTTGTTGGAAAATACATAAGTATATAAACATAATGTTCAATAAAGTATATGACTATAATTATGTACTGTTGTCAAGATCGCTTAGAAAAGGTTTACATACAAACTTAAAAGCTCTATATTTGAAATATGAAAAAGATGTAATTTTATTTGTATCATCGTTTTAGTTAACAATACACTAATTTTTTATTCCAAAAACAATTTTTTCATAAAGTAATACAAAATTATTCTTAAACATGTCATTTACTAAAAAAGGTGCTATACATACACTATACACTATTTTCCTTTAAAAAGAGGAAATAATCAGTCTTTGTTGTCCGAAATCCCAATTTACTAATAAAATGTACTTTTTTATGCAACAGTTATCATTAGTTCCTTTTTCTAAAGTGAAATTATTAATTGTATAGATCAAGTATTTACATTGTTGATACCGTATATTTCTTTATTGACGAGGACGTAGATTGCTCTCGAACATATTGAAGTAATACCATCTGACCTTGAAAAAGTAACTAGAAACAACTAATGAAGTGAAAAGTATTTTAATTCTTAATCACTTATATTTCCTCTATGTGAAATAAAAAATCTATAGAAAACATATGTGTTGAAATTACCACCATTCTTTCATACTAAGTAATCAATATTTTTAAGTTACCTAAAAAAGCATTTAAAAATGAATATGAATGGTCGTAAATATTACAACCACAAAACAAGGCTCACTGCAACTTAAATGAAAACAATAGCCTAGTCGTCGAACGCGATAGTCAGTTCACAGCTTATAAATTGTCTCTTTCCCCCTCTTTCTACCCCCTCCCACACATCTTCTCTTTCACTGTCTCATACGAAACATTGTGTAATTAGTATCAACCGAGGAGCTGGAAAAATTATCTCGCTCTGTCTGTCTCTTTGTCTGCATGATGTCGAGAACGAACTTACATCCAGACTTTAAATGTTGCACGAAGCTTCATTTCTATATAAACAACATCGAGTTCAATGTTGGTGCGTGTTTAAGATATATATTAGGCTGGGCGATAGTGAACATTTTTCAATTAATCTCATAGATAACCATAATGGAAATTAACAATTTCTAAAATAAAATTGATAAACAAACTGAGTAGAAGAAATATGACATTCTAAAATATGACAGATAACACATGTAGCCTAATAAAATGAGCAATAGATTTGATATTTCCCATATATGACAGATAGTGTGGCTTAATGTTCCTGTAAATATATAGTGAAGAGTTGAAAGTTACATTTTCCTACGTAAAATCTAGAGTAAAAGTAAGTAGAAAATTTTATATTTTGACAAGATAAATATAACTTACAAGACCCAAGGAATGAAAATAATGAAGATGGTAGAATAGTTAGCAGATATTGGCAGAAAGAGGGTGACCCTAATAAGGGAAATTAATCGCTATAATATAAAAGGCAAGAGATTTTGGACGTAGTGAAGGGCTAATAAGATAGTGAAATTCTTCCACTGTAGTATTGACACAAAGTTTTTCTTCTTAAGTGAGTCAAGTAGCCAACTATGAAACAAAAACTCGTAGCCACAGACTCGATCCCTCTAGGGTCTTTAGGTAGCTTTTGCGGAACATGCGGTCATCGCAAGACAGAAAAGTCCTAGTAGAAACCATTTTTGAGAAACGAAGAGCTTTGGAAGAAATAATAAGATTGACAGAAATTGAAAGAGAGAGAGAAAATTGTAACAATTATAGAAATATCATAAGCATAACCATAACAGTTGAGAAATAAGTAGCAAGAATGACAATATGTATAGAATATGTATTACTTTATGTATTTTTAGATAATAAAAGTTTTTTCGTTTAACTTAAACTACCAAAATTTGATAGTATCACAAACATTCTGTTGCAACACCGATTTCATTTATTCATTTTGTTTAGACCTCTTTTGAAAACGACGTGACATTAGCAGCTTATTTCTAAATACTAATAAATTAAAAATAAAAATATATAAAGAATCACTTTGAGATACGAACTTTCTTACTTAATATTATACTGTTACTATAAAATATATAATATTTTGTTACCACCAATCTACTTTTTAAAACATCAGATTTACAACTTATAAAATATACAACATAACATAACATCTAATTCTACATAAAACACACATGTATCATAAATAAATGAATAAAAATAGTTATAACACGTAACATTGATATTGAACAGGTAACATTGGCATTTTATTACACACTAAAAATCATTTTAGTAAAATGAAAAAAACATACTAAAGTTAAATATTGTATCGTACAAATTAAAATTTTCATGCAAGACAAAGTGAAAGGAACTGCGTAAGAAAAGTGAGGAGGATACACAAACCCTAGATACGTTGGTGGAGTTAGAGTTATAAACAGAGCGTGTAGTAGCCTATTTTTAATATTTGTTGTTGTGTAATTGAACGGAAAAAAGCTTATCAAGATCTAAAAGGTTCAAGATCAAATACCTTATCAGTAGGCTTTAAGCAGGAACAGTGAGGTTTTATGCTAAATGATTAGAGCTGAATTATATAAAAAGTATTCTCCCGTAAAACATTAAATTATCGTTACTTAATATTACTTAATACACTTTTATGATCACAGAGCTTATATACCAGTGATTTGTAGCAAAACGTTCATGTATATGGTGATATTTCTTTATTCACTTAGTCTCTCATTAAGGTTAAAGCGACAGTACCCGGGGAATCTGCAAGGCCGCCAGCTGGGATAATGATGCGGTCTGAGGGGGAGGAATACAGATGGAGGTTCGAGGGGTGACCAGGACCATTTTCAGCCGTTGATTAATCAAGAGCTTTTCCCTAAGCTATCATGTGGTCCGTAATTGAGCACAAAAACTGACTTGAATGGTGCAAAACGATAGATTACAAAAATAAATTAAAACCTACAGCACTAGGATCTCATATTAGTGATACTCCAGGAATGTTAAAAATTTTACTGGGTTAAAGTGATTTTGTTCTGGAAATATTTATATATTCAAAAAGTCATTTGCTTATATTATTATCCAAGCCAATAACGATTCATGTGACAATATAACTTCATACCTAATAGTGCATTTTTAATTTTAAATATTTTAAGTTATACCTATACATAAAATGCACAATTATAGAAGCGTAGATTGTAACTTTATAGAAGAATTATTTGGAATCTAGTTGACGATTTAGAGATCATAATCAGCAATGTTAAAATCGGTTTCTAAAAATTCCAAAATTATAAAATCCATCTAATGACTAAGAATGTGAGTAAATGTACTGGGTAAATGAATGCGTAAGCCTGTATTACGCATTACTTATATTAAAATAGATATCTTAAACTCTGACTAAGGTATAATAACACTATATTTTCATTACTATATTTCACCCTAATCTCACGGTACAAATTATGAAATTGAGTTCTGAATCTGGGAACCTAGACTACGACAGTAAAATGTCTTGTGATCAATTAAGAGGCAACTGTAAATCATAAAAAACAATAACAGTTTGTTTATAATATAAATGCGCAAAGTACGAAGGTCCTCTATTCTGTTTTTGGTCATATTCTTGCAGAGAGGAATTCTATTTGGATGAACGTGAACGAACACACGCGTGCCTAATTTCACACTCTCGAGTTAAGAATTTTGCGTATTGAGTCGCGAATTTGCTGATAGTTACTTTGTACGTAGCTTTTCATCTCATTATCGAGCACCGATATTCCAAATTTAAGCAATACATTCCTAAAAAAATTTAGAATGAGACGCCACTATTATGGTTAGGAATAATGATATCATTATGGAAGGTTTGTTCAATATCATACATTAATAGGTAGACTGTAAAAAGCTTAGATGAAATCCCTATTTCACTATGGTATACGCAACTCAGTAGATACATCCTTTACGAAATAAAGCAGGGCGAACCGAGTTTGTACATAGCAATCCAGTGATCTCAATGTTAATATATCTATCTAGAAGATCACTACAATACGGTCACTGAAACAACTATGAACAGAAATGTGTAAAGTTTATAATGGAATCTTCTCTTTGGTATCTAAATACCAGCTAAATCTCAAATTAAATATTGATTCTTATACTACCATTACTTTGAAGCCTATAGTGGCATATCTCTACTAGATGAAATTTAATAAAGTAATAAGTATTAACAATAGCAGAGCTCTTGATTTGGGCCAGGACAGCACAATAACAATTTTTACAATTCATTTCATGTTATTGTAAATTTTCAAAATAATCTGAATATACCAGACAAGCCTTTCCTAAACTGTAAGAGACGAGATGAAACATAAAAGCAATTACCTGATCCCCTACCCCTATTAATATGCTAATGTCACTTTTAACAGAACCTTCATTATAGCGAAGTATTATTTTAATTCAACAAAAAACTCAATTAGTTATAAAACATTGTCATGACAAAGAATGACTTCATGTGGTTACATCATAAACTGCAAATATTATGTTCTGTTTGTAAAAAACTATTATAGTTTTGCAAGGTTTTAAAAAGGATTACAAATTGCCGATTAGACGGGATGAAACCAATCATAAGAAATGAAATCAAAATTTTTCAGTTCGATATGTATAAAAAATATAAACCACTAATAAGACATTGAAATTTTTCAAACAATACTCAATCAAACATATTGAGGACAATAATGAATATTTTGTAGTAAGATTGGTATTGCTGTACATCGGATACTTATAATATTTGTTTTAAGCGGATAACTATTATAATTACATTTTACACTACATTTGTTTTGTCTAATTTTCTTGGATACACGACTAGATAATTTGTATGGCACGTACTTAAAGACTATCCATTCTCTAATAATAAGAAAAAAGAGAGTCGTAGTCTGCGGCATCACAGGAAACCAGAGCAATGAACTACTTATTTCTGCAGAAAAGGCTTTAGATGTACTCTTAACATTTTTACCTATGAAATTACAATACGATACCTTATTTATGGTATTTGCTCTGCAATTCCACCTACGATTTTAATAATCATTAATGGAAAATTGTGAGGCGAGTTCCATACACGTAAAATACACGGCCTCTATGTGAAGTCAGGATTGCATTGCATCTTATAAAATTAAAAATTGAATAAAAACATATTTTATACTGTTACATTTCATTACAGAAATAGTTAAAATGATTTTAATATACAATATCATATTTACAACCAAACTGTGAAGCTATCACTAATATAAAATAAAAGTGAAAACTGTTGTATTGATTTTTTATCTATTACATATAGTTAATCACCAAGATGCACTGAATTAAAGAGAATACTCACATTGAACTGTATTAACAGCTTTACTATGAGTTCGCGCAGAAAACCTGTAGCATCAGTATATATAAAAGATTGTACAAAAAGGATGCTAAATCCTAATTTGCACGACGGAAAAGAATACAGATTATGCGGGATGTTTATCCATAGTCAGGTCTATTCAAGACTATTTCCAGCATAGAAAAAATGCAACCACAGGTATTTTATGGTCTCTTTCAGAATAATTATAAACGTCGGTACATCTCACACGTGTTACGTTGTCATGAATCTACCATATTCTTTATATTTGAGTGGTATTTCCTATAATTATGGTAGATGTTCAATAATTTACAATGTCATATAGTACATAGACATTATGGAAGCCAAGGTTTAAATTAATATTACTGGCAACATGGAAACTATGGTGTTGTGATATGAATGAGAAATTTAATGAGTTGATAAACTGGATACGACATCCATATACTTGATAAGTTATTATAATACAAAACTTACCGCTGAATGGCATGTATGAAAATGTACGTTGTAAAAAAGTGTTACAGCTTTATACAAACTACATCAGGAAAATTTTCTTTAAATTTGCAGTTTGGAAACCTCTAATTAATATCTACCTTAACGAAGTGTTGTTTCAGACTTATCATTGCATACAAGTACTAAGACTTCTTGTAAAATGTGTGTGTGTGTGTGTGTGTGTGTGTTGTGAGTTATTTAAGGTTTCCTACACTTTCCTTGTGATGAAAACACATATAGATAGCGGATTCATTTAAATCATTATTATGGCCACCATTTACAAAATATTAAATTTATTGACAAATTGCATCTACATATTTTCTTATAGAAAAATGAATTACATTTGTAAAATAAGATATAGAATCTGCATTAAGTCCAACGTACCATGTGGAGTTACGTTCTTAAAATGCTATAATGTATAATGAATGGTATAATGTTTCTGTTAATTAGAGCTTAGAAGCTATTTTTTCTCAGGTTACAGGTTTTTTAAAGGTTGAGATTTGAACCCGGGATTCCAGTTTAGGTATAAATAGATCTTTAAATTCGACGAAATAGTTCTGCTTTTTTATTTAGGGGGTTGCATTTAGTTGCGACGTTGTTCATAATAAAGGTTAATGGAAATTACGTTAATATAATTACTAGAAATTAATAAAACATAAACGTAAATATAGCAATCCAGAACATGAGATGTCACAGGGCTAGGGTCATCCTGACCACCTTCTCCCTCCCACTGAACAGCGTCCCCTCTAAACATTCATCCCACCCACACAACCGCATCATTATCTCGACCTACGACCTACATACAGACATTGACACATGATCTGTGAATGATATTTTACAGTACTTTAAGAAAGTCACTTTTGCATAACAACAATAAGTTTTGTTACAAATAAGTATTTTTATAGCATTATGTTATTGGGAAGAAATTATGATAATTAAAGAGATTATGATGTATGATATGATTATGATACATCAAATAAAACAATGTTCTAACCGTAGATTCTTGTGAAATTACTTGAATTTTATACACGATATTAACCCGGGATAGGTTCAAGACACCAAGTAAAGTTTTGCAGATGGCTCTCTTCCGGTAGGGTGCATTAATGGAAATCCGAATGTATAAATAAACTATTAATCATACACTTGTACACTAAAGGAAACAACGTTAAGTCGTTACATTGTATTTTGGTAAGAGGGGCAGTTTTATTTTAAGTTTATTTTACTAAACAACATTTTTATATGCCACTGCATAAGTAACAATAAAATCTTCCCGATGAATTTGTGTTATTTAACGCTGTCCACCATCATCATCAACCTCCCGTGTACTGCCATGCAGATTGTAACCACAGTATTATATGTTTATGCTACGGAGTAACCGAAGTACATGTTTCGCATCGATGCAAACCTCACGATCTGAGAAGCTTTGTAAAATGAGATTAGTTAACAAATTCATCCATAAGACATGTACGTACTAATTCCAAGTTTAATGTGAATAAGTTAGATACAACTGAAATTATTCTAGTTACAAACATGAATTATATTGCACAAGTTCATGTCTGTATATATTACCATATTGCAATGGCCTATGTTATTGGAATTGTGGATTTTCATGTTTAAATTATCAGGAATTTCATCTAGAGTGAGATTTAAGTAGAGTTTGCGAACCCTAAACAAGTACAAACTTTAATTGTTAATACTGTTATTAACTGATTAACTACCTGTTATCCACATTTACAAATACATTTGCAACAGCGTATCAGGGATGTTGTAGACAATTCTTTTAAATGGTCACCCAATCTTCTATAGGTTATTTTTTTACAGTGTATATATTTGAAATAATTTAATTAATATTGATTTAATATTGATAATTAATATTGCTAAACACCAAGCGAGAATGTTACGACTACAACACAAAGCTCTCACCGAAATCTAGAAGCAATTACTTTATGTGAATCAGTTTTAACATTTCATATAACTTGAGATTTTAAAGAAAATTTATTTTTATTTAATGAATTTGAATTTTAAATTGCATTATTTTGAAGGCTGAGGAAAGAAGCCATGAAAATACACATCGCCATAGTTTTTAGTTACTATATTAGAGAATATAATTTATAAATTGCAGATAATTATTTTAGCATTTGGATTGATTCTTTTTTATTACTCTAAATTTAAGTTGGCTGGTGTATTAAATCCTACTGAGCGCGAATATATATTTTTCAAGGAAACCTCTACATTATTTAAGAAATATCACATTTTTCTCTTCTTCTCTTTATAGCACTAAATAACAGTGTACCGTAGAAATGTTTTATAAATTAAAACATTCTATGAGACACTACATGTTTAAGGAAATCTTTAAACTTTGTGTATACAAATATTTGATGTGAAAGCAAACTATAAGAAGGGTAATACTGTATTTTTATATACATCATCTCCATCCCGTGTCACAAAATGAATCTCATAAACATCAATTCAGTACAGATTTACAGGATAGATTAAATGGGCTTCTTTTCAGTGACCATTAAAAATATGGATGTAAACATTTTTCATCAAATTTTCCAATATGGTGGTCCCTTGGAATCTGATATTATACTTGTAGAACGTATCATAATTTGATATGGAATACTGAGGATATAATAAACACTACGGACGAAAAGTACCGTTTTATGGCTAGGAAAGCAAAATTTTTATCAATTAGTATTCTATTTTTATATTCATTCAGATAGGCTAATTTATAAAATATATTGCGGTTTTTATATAGAACATGATACTAAAGATCACGAAACAATAACATTCTTCATAAGTTTACGATAATTAATTGAAAATCACTTTCACAATAGTAGTTGAGTGTAAATATCCTGGCACTATATACAAAATTTTAAGAATTTTTGGGGTTTACCATAGGAAGTTTTCAGGTTAGGAAAATGTATGATGTGCATGTTGGAAACTTTGTTATGTCACAAAGTCACATGTTCAATCAACACGATAAATTAGGTAAACTCCCTCATTTAAAATTATCCAAAAATGTTGTTATTGTGATAATAATTTTGCCACAGTTAAGATGGACACCCTGTTTATAATTTTAGTGTTCAACTTAACTTCATGCGAAGTTAAAACTCAAGTAATATGGATGCTCTTAGGGTTAAAGCAAACACTGCATGACATACGAGTACATCAATCAATATCACTGCCGGGATGGTTATAGTAGCGTGTTGAACAATATTATAAACATACCAGGAATTAACCTATTTTGTAGATTCAATCAAAATATTTAAACGTCTATCGGGTAGTTTCCCATAAATCCCTTCTTTCACCTATTAAGTAAGTAGCATCGTAATACATTTCATAAATGCATAATACACACAATACTAGTAATAATAAAACTTCTTTTGTAAATTCGTATTAGGAAAATGTATATATTAAAAACATCTTTTTAGCTATGACCAATCTAGGAAGGTTCACCACTGAAACAGTCCGAAGTGTAATCAAATGGAGTAGCAAAACCAAACTTCTTGTTAAGAGACCCATTAGCATACTGATAGAACAGGGCAATGAATAGCAAGTAGTAACAGGCATAAGTGTTTCGTTGCTGTAGTTTTTGTTTCAATATTAATACATTTCAATTTATGAATACATATTAATGAATACAGAATGGCTTGATATAACTATAAATCGCCTTATATATACTAAAAATATTTCTAAAATTTCTTGTTGTATAGTTGAAATTTAAGAAAGTTAAAATTTTAAAGTTAAAATGATTGATATGAAATGAAAATATTTACAGAACAACTTAAGGAACTAATTGACTGTAATATACCAATAATTATGCATAAGAATGGTCTTAATAAATAGAATAAAAAGTTGTGTGTTACAAATGTATATTATAATTGTTACTGAATACAGTGTTATTTTATTCGTTCTCTTCAACACAACATTGTTTGAGGAATAAATATATATATATAAATAGGTAGGCATCTGGAATTAATGTAGATTTAGACATTCTGTCATTTCTGAATTACTAATGTAAAAATGAAAATAGTAATTTAAATTAACGTCAACTATTAAGCAATTTATTTCAGTGTATTTGCGAAATGAAAAAAGTCCTTCCCAGGACCATTTAAATGTTCTTACTCCATTAAATGCACCATAGTTAATCGAAAAGATTGTCAAAATAATATAAAGGAAAATAAGCATAATTATATAGAGCTGGCATTCAACGCTATTGTTGTGTAGCTATTCCCAGAGAATGCCGACATGGCGACATGTAAAGGTCTACAAAAACAGATAAATAGTATCAATAAAAATAAGAAATATTTCAGAAATACCTACATTAAAAAACAATATTAATACATTTGTTGAAACCATTATCAAAAAAGATGTTTATGCTATAATCTTAATACTTTGACCTCCTTTTTGTAAAACACTTTAAAATTTTTATTTCATAAATAAAAATAAAAATATTTTCGGAAGGAAGAGATTTTAAATGAAAAACTCTTTTTGTTGGTAATTCAAGATTATGTATCAAAAATATAGTAATATTTTATTACTCTCGTGGAAGCGGAAAGATCTGGAAAGGGATTTCAAATTCAACCTGCAAATAAAAATAAAACTAAAATTGTGAATAAATTTTAAAAATGCATGAAAATCGATAAATAATATACAGTATAATATAAGTAATATACAACAATAAAGATTTAAATTTTACTATTTTAATAATAAAACAATTTTTTCTGAAAGATATTTATTTTGATTAAAATACTACAGTAAAAATAATTTACGTAAATTATTTTACTGCAGTATTTTACACCAAAATCACAAGTAATACCAGCCATGCAGACACATTATATGGTGAAGGTAAACTTGAAGTTAGCTCGATCCCAGCAAATGCTGGAGTCCAACGTTGTTCTAATTTAAGGAACTAATTTATGAACTGTTTACTGTTTACAAGTTTTAATTGGCTGTTAATGACCACGGTCCGTGGCCATTGGGTGTTTCTGGGATACACGCACTATCTATATACGGTCTTTTTATGGAGTTTGGCCCATTTATTAAATATTGTACAGTAGTTGTTCCCGCAGCTTCACATACAATCTTTTATACTCATAAGCCTTTACCTTTTAAACTTATTAAGAGCATTGTTTTTAATAATCCCACTTTCGGATGACAATTTTAATATATTTTAGAGCCTTTGAATCAAAAGCTAATAAATATCATGCAGGGTACCAATAAGAATGTATATGTTAAACATCATCAGAGATATACCAGTTGATAACTCATTTGAGGCCAATGAGAAGCCATGGACTTAACAATAATCTAGACCTTTGTCATGTTTTCTTTCTTAATGTATGAATTAGGTTATCGCTATTATAATTTTAGTGTTTAGAAAAAATTAACACCCAAATAAATGAATGTTACTGTGGTGCTTTTGTGTCATAAATTTCGCTAAGGTTTTTAGCTCTTATATCATACAATACTTCTGTGTAACTTAATGTATTTATGTCTTTGTAATGTATATTCATTACAATACTGACAAAAGCATTGCACACTTAATATTTGCTGAAGTTT
The DNA here is from genome assembly GCF_021130785.1 of Homalodisca vitripennis. Lineage (NCBI taxonomy): Eukaryota > Metazoa > Arthropoda > Insecta > Hemiptera > Cicadellidae > Homalodisca > Homalodisca vitripennis. Next base: position 151,443,969 of record NC_060207.1, on the reverse strand, counting down.
ACGGTAATATTTTGCCTTAGAAAATAATTTACTAATCGGGATAAACTTTGTGTTTAACATCGATTCCAGAAAAGGTTTAATAAGGTTCTGTTACTATGAAGCACACTCTTCGCTCTGAAGACTAGAAATGTAAACAAAATTTATAATAATAGTTACATTAATTCAACATATAGTTTTGCTGTAATAAAACAATGTTTACACAGAACATCTGATTACATATAACAGGCTCTTTTAATTTATTTCTGCAAGGAACATGCTTTTTTAGAGTGTAACTGATTTTGATAGCTGAATAACAACAAATACTGTATTCACTATCAATAGTTTAAATATGTAATAATTATTATATTAATTATTCTTGACTTTTAAAGGTGATTAAAACTCATTAACTGGTCTCGCCAAGTCCAGACGTCCAATGGATAATGGAGTTTTAACGGAGATTTTAAAACCTCAGAGGAGGAGCCTGGAGAGATTTTTGTCATAGGAATAAGCCTATAAGTTAACTAGGGACCCCAAGAATGTCTATGTAAAATTTTAGTATAATCGGTATAGTAGTATTTCGTAATGGAGTAACACTCACATAGCGATATTACACAATCAGAGAGAAACCATTACATTTGTATATAATAGTTTATTTTTAAGATAAGGGATATCATCCTCCTTAACGCCAGGTTTAATCGTGAATACAAATTAAAGCTCATTTAATATTTGTCATTTCCATAGCTATAACTATTACAGGCAATGTTTCTTAAGGAGATTTAAAGAAGACTTTTGGCCTTTTACTCAGTATTTTCTTAATTTTAATGATTGAAATGTAATTTGGGATTAATTTTGGCAGATACGGAAATAATATGACCTGTCTATCAATTAAGATTCAAATGCATATATTCACATTTGCTCGAGATTTGCGTAATAATACGTGATATTATTTTATAGGTTACTGAGCCGTTCTAATTTCGATCCGGGTATTACTGAGAGATGCTGAAGGTGAGGTGGCTGGCTGGTGTATGTTTACCCAGCCTGGCGCGGCGCTAGAGAGAGGGGCGGCAGTTTATGGGCTGTGAATGGACATCAGGTGCCTCACCAGTCCGGCTGCGCTGGTCGTTTAGGTGCCGGTTATTAGTCCATTTTATGGGCCTGTGATAATCAAATATTACATCCGCGAGCCGTCCTATACCACTACAATAAAATGAGCGTTAATAATTTTTATTACTGCGATTCCAGAGGCAGACGGTCATGTGTGGTATCGCGATCTCATTCTCACCTTCCATGTGGGACCATGCAATAAAACGTAATTAATTACAACTGTAAAGTCTCTGGAAATACTTTTATTTGAACAGGTCGGTAATGTTTGATTCTAATGATAAATGTAAAAGGCTGTCAGCTACACAACTCCCGACAAATATATAAGAACCACAGGGCTATGCTTTAGCTAATATGTTTCTTTTTAGAATGACAGTGTGACTCTTTCACAGTAGAAAATGTGATTTTGTGCATACCAAGTATGTTGACTACAATACTTTACATCCATTATGCGTCCATTTCGTTTTTATCAGTAATGCTAGTCAATAAACACAGTAAATAATCCAGCACTATTTAGATTGCTACTAAGATGACCTTATTTTACTATTCTACGATTTTAAATACTTGTATGAAACAAAATAGTGCAATTGTTTACTAATTAGTTCTTATTTCGTATTTTTTCGTTCCAAACTTAGTTACCCTTATAGGTATGTGCAATACGATTTTTATCTTAAGAAATAAATAATTTATAATTACATCAAAGTACAGAGGTAATTAGGTAATTACAAGGCAAAAATTGTCTGCCGAATTATTAAAATATGAAAATATTTTAATAATTCGGCACACAATTAGGAGCTAGAGAAAACTTGTCCGAAATTGTATTGTATTAGTATTGTGCATATGAAAATTATGTATGTAATCATCAAAATGAAGTTTTAGTTTTTATAAATTCTAGTTATCAAGTTATTTATGCAAAGCATAAATATGTCAATCGTCGCAGAAGCGAACATAATTCGATATGCTGGATTTATGTATACAATGGGTCATGGGTCAATAGGTATTAAATAAAAGCCTGCAAATATAATCAGATGCATGGTTATTTATATAAACAGATAAATCTTCAGAAATACTCACGTCTCTAATGTCTTATTTTAATGATAAATTAAAATTATTTAAATCATTAGAAGCATTTAATACTCACAAGACTCATTGTGTTGGTAGGGATGGTTATATACCGTATATGTAAGTAAGAAATAGTAAATTCTATTTATAGTTGATATTATTTTATAACTAATTTTACTACATAAGTTTTATATATAAGTCGTCAGTCTTAAAGAACATAAAATCTAGGTCTTATTCTATATGCGAAAAATGTTTTCATATGAAAATATGATTAATGCACGATGGTATGGTAACATGGTCAGTATATATTAGTGAAATATATAATGAAAATTTCTACCAATATTCTGAGTATGTAATAAAGATAAACAATGTATTTGACCATTTGCACTTTTAAAACTATTAACTAACTATTGTTCGTCGGAAAAAAAATAAAATTGCAGTGGACAAAAATTTTGAAATTTAAAATGTATTTCCAGAGAATACTGTATATATTATTCACCCATCCTTCCAACTAATATTTTGCAGAGGGGCCTTCATTAGTTAAAATAACTCAAGCTCTAAGCTCTTGTTTGTAGCTGATATTAAATTCTGTGCATAGCATCAACATTACATGTTTGTCGTCATAGTCTACGCGTTCGTGTTTTAATTATGAGTCCTCTTTCCAGCCTTGTGCTCTGAGAGAGCGTAGTAATGGAAACATGTCGTTACCCGCAACTACAATACATTGTTTAGGCTAACTATGATAAACCGTGTAGTTAGGTGAGGTCAAACTGTTTAACCATGTAATGTAATGCTACCGTACTACTATAACCTGACAATGATACGTGTTTTGAGAGAGAATTAGATCCTGCGGGGTAGAATATAGATAAATTAATAAAATACTCCTCGTAAATATGTTATATTCATATCGTATTAGACCATTTCTACATTTAGGCGAGTCAGTCAAATTATATTACAACTGTTACACTGAAAATTTTTTTAAATAATATTTACAGCTACATTAAGAAGAAAACAATAACCAATTTAATTCACGAAAAAAGTTGTAAAAAAGTGTAATAAGTTTTTATATGGTTGAAATATTTAACTAAATATATTTAGTTTGGTTAAAATGGCTGTCGGAATAACAGACATGTGAATTATTGAATTTTGATAATACAGTATCCAGTACAAAGTCAGCCAAATCGAGACAAGTATTGTCAACAATATAACTTGATTTATTTTTATACAACGTAATCAATAAAATAAATATAAAATTATAACTTTCAATATTATGCATCAATTTAACACATAATATAATAAAAAATAAAAACACACAGTAATATCATAATATCATTAATACCATATAATAAGAAGCATTAACCTTCAAACATGCACAAATCAGAAAACTGCTTTAAAATATTTATAAATGCTAATTCAAACAATTAAAAGCAAAGAAATCCTTTAATATATCAAATTGTCTATTAAAAACTGAACAAAGATATTCCTTAAGAAATTAAACATTTAAATGCTTAAATTATTCCTAAGATCAGGAAATTATATAAAAAATATAAAACGAAAAAATATGTGTCATAAAAAATTACTTTTTTAGTTGATCGTTGATAAATATGTCGTAAAATCATAAAGAAAATGAAAATAATTATTTATTCCAATAATAGAATACACATGGTTAACAAAACTTAAAAACTCTGGAATGACTGGCCACTTTTACAAGTAATGTGGTCAGTTAAAACAAAAATATAAAAACAAAGTTACTTCTTGAGTCCAGGTCTAATGTTCATGTTGCTGCCAGTTAAGCCGCACTCTGTGGCGTCTGTCAGACTTAGCTGACTCTATTCCATAAGTTAAGACTTATACAAAACTAACTAAAACTACAGTATACAAATTATGCATTACTCAGATTACAAAATATGAAGGGACAGCTAATTATACTAAAACAAACAAGTTCTTAAAATATTATTTACATTAAAAAGAATAAAAATAAATAGTTAAGCATTTAGGCCAACATCTGTTTTTAAAAACGCAATATCGTGATGACTAAACAACCAAAATTTTACTTTCAGACTAAAATACTTTATATTATTAGTTTCTTTAATATGTTGAGGTAATCTATTAAAAAAATGATGGTCCACTATATATAAAAGAATGTTTAAAAAATGATTTATTTACTTTATTAATTCTGAAATTTCTTCTATTTATACTTCTAGTTATAATGGTTAATTTTTTAATATAATCTTTTATATATTTGTTTTGATATACACGTATTATTTGAGTGACCACACTGAACGTTTATAGCAGTGTACCATAATAAGTCAACTGAAGATAGAAGTTATCAGTCACTACTATCTATATGGATCAATAGATTTGATATTCTAGACTGAAATTGATTAATTAAATGCATCTAAACGACTGGTACAGGTCTTGCATGAGGAAGAGCAAGGAATCCACTCCATTGTTCATGAGTGTTCTAACGTGGGTCATCATCAGAAAGCGTTCATAAGACTGACAGAATAAAAAATAGACCCTTGAGAAAGGTAAATTCAACTAATAAACGAACTTTATAATGTGTCTCGTAGCGATAAACTTACGATATTAAATATAAAATCGTATAATGATATATACTTAATACATCACAATACTTAATATTATTATGAAATAATAATAATAAACCATAATATTATTATATATACTGCATCAATTAAATGGTTAAATGCAATTACTGAATACTACTATCGTTCGATATATTTTTTATTACTTTGTTATTAGTTTATAATGCAAGAAATAAAGGTAGGTCATTTATTTATTTCATTCTTTGGCTACATTCATAGTGATCTCGAATAAATAAAATGGTTCCGGAAGCAAATTTAACACGTAGTGAACAGTAGGTGTGAAAACACTGGAGGGTAGGTATTGACAGATACGTGGCAGAGTTGACGAGTGAAGCCAGACCGGCAGAACCTGTCAGTTCCTCCCCAGGAGGCTTTAGCAGTCTCGACAAACTGTTACCAGACAATATATCATACTAAGCTGATCTTCAGTTTGTTCCTTCATCATAACAATACAACCTATACAAAAATATAAATTTACGTTTATGTCACCCCCTGTCAATGCACGCTTCCACGTATGACAATTATGTTTAATAACTTAAATGATGAGAGAATGCAGTAATGTAAAATATCTTGAACCACGCCACCAACATTGACGGTGTATTTCAGTTTTCACGATAAAATGGTTTTGGCTCCTTCGAGGTTGTTACCAACCAAAGATTGAAAAATAAGCAACCATTTTTAAGCAACAATCTCATTGAACTTCCTAAAATAATCTTTGCGTTTGCTTCCGGATAAATTGTATAATGAAGATGGGTTAGGTTTTGGGGAGGGGCTCCCTCAATATCCATGAGTAAGAATACCGGGTACTATATCAGTCATGTCACCTAAGAGGGAAGGAGGCAAGCTCTGCACTAGTATCTCCAGTCAAAGGGGCCTGGTGTAGCACGCACTTCAGTCTAAGATAGCAACTGCCTTGAATATTTAAGAAGCCCCCCTCTCCAACAGTTTAGACTAGATCTATTTATCATTATACCCCAATATTTCGACATATCAGTTAGTGGTATGCTGATCCTAGACTTCCAAAGAGTCGCCCAGATTTAAGTTACCTGTTTGTTTTTTTTTTCAAAAGCCATGATTAAAAACGAATATCATAATTTGTTTTTTATCTGTATTTATGTAATTATCTGTAAAGTTAGCCCAATTATCTGAATAGAATTCAATAGCGTTCTGAATGTCACATATTTTTTAATTAAGATATGTGTGTAACCATAGAATCTCTAAAATCATAAATACACCTAGATAAATATTTAAAACTCTTATACTTCAAAACATATTTTTTACAATAGTTAATTAATATTATTGTTATATTACCTGGAGCACATTTTTAAAACACCCATAAATGGGTTTACCTGTGTACTTGCATTATTCTTGTTATAAGTATTTGATATAATATTACTAATATTGAAAGTTATTTCTCTTCAACAATTCATACAAGTACGTTTGATATAAATAAGTATACATAAATGTTAGTAATTGTGTTGTAAGTTGTATAATAAAACTAGGATTTCTCTATAAAGTAACACTAATAGCCATAAACTATTGGCATCATAAATGATATTACGGAATGAAGTTAAGAATACACGCCCTCTCCATTTCGCAGAGTAGGGATTCCTGAAAATCTACTACTTCGTAATTAGTACTATTAAAACTAAATCAGTTTTGTCTGAGAGTGCAATCTAATCAAAGAACGTGCATTTTTGTTTGAATTTGCAATAACGATCCTTTTTTAATTTCTTCTGGATGTCGCATCCCAAATGTGACTTTAAAATACGGTAACAAAAGAGTTCGATATCATCGAAGTTGTAATTTTTAGTAGAGTTTTTGTAAAGAAAACTTTATAAATTGGATATAATATAGAGGCATTTAAAAGTAGCTTTAAATAGGTTAGAATAAGTTTAAAGTTGAAATTCAGGATTTATGTGAATCTGGTAAAAACGTGAGCTGGAAGGCCAACTATCTAGTTAAGTCAGACAGACGTTTTGTAACTAACCTAAATTAGTTAACAACATGTAGTTGAACACAAGATGAAGTGTTATTTAAATTGTAATGACGTTGTCATTAGATTTCCTTCTTGGAAACATATTTAGAATCGTATTTGCAATAAGTATATTTATATATTTCAGCTGAATGACAAAATGAAATAATAGAATTATATTCTAATCGTACCTTCAAGAAATTTCTTTGCCAATTTCTGTGCAGTTGTACATTACGGGAGTATGCAAAGGAGGTGAGGTGCACACAACAAGCGGAATGTAAACTGTTCATCGTCTGGTGTCCGTTTGAACTATTCTCAATAAAAGAAAAGAGTAGCAACATCCAAAAACATTTAAGGAAGGGATATGCATTATGTTGACAGGATTTAAGTACTTGGAACGTAGGAAACTAATATAGTTGTCCTGCTAAACATAATCATCAATAAAAACAACGAAACAACGTGAGTGCTTTACACTCTGATTTGCGTAATATGTTGTGATAATAATAAGACCTTTCCATTATATTTTACATGATAAGGAAAAAATTGAAAATAGTAACAACCATTGTGATACTGTCATAGATCCTCCTTATACTATAATGAGTGATTTGCTTCAGTGGTTTAAACATTAACCTTTATCCTGATTAATCCTATGAAAGTTTTTTCTTAAAATCAGGCCTCGACCTAACGATCAAATCATAAATTATTTATTTTATCAAATTACAAAAGTCCCTACACGAACAAAACCACAAGAGTAGTAGTGTTTTGTTAACATTGTTTCCACTCTGGGTTAATTACTAACATGTTCATAACTAATATGAGTAAGACAATAGCCTTTGAATATCCTTTTAAAGTTTGGGTAAGATAGTTAGATTAGTTAACAACAAGCCGGATCATTCGTTTTGAATAACGTCTTATATTTTAAATTTACTTAAAACGTTGAAGTTAGGCTCGCACTCTTCCATTCATCTCACTTACCCAATCTCTAGTCAACGATATCTTACCAGTAGAACTATTAAAATATCAAGTGTTCAAATATTACTGAGGATGAGATGAAACACTTGAGAAACGAGGCCATTCCAGACCATTCTTGAGAATAATGTTCTTGCACTCAGCTTTGATTACTGCACTTGTGTAGCCTCTGTCCTTATCCCAGACAACGGTGGCATACACAGAAGTTACTATATCGGTGCTTAGGTTCAGAGGCTTGTGAATTATTTCAGACTTCTTAGTGCAGTGTCAGATTCCATACGCTGCACTAAGAGGAAGGTGAACTGGAGCTTAACTCAGAATTCACATTGAGTCAATCATTTTCGTTAAAGAGCGTCATTTGTAATAAGCATTTAACCCATTTTGCACACCATTCATAATTTGTAATAATACATTTTGAAAAGATTCTGTCACCACGTCACTTTTACCAATACATTTCCAAACTTACTTTTTTTAGTGTATGCAGATTATAATTAATCAATTTTTTTTTTTTTTAAATCACGTCCGTACAACATATTAAAGTAGTACTTCTAACAATATTTTCCCTTCATTTCTTCACAAGTATTCATGTGAGATATTTAAGGAAAGAGGTTTTAATTAACATGTTCTATTAAGGGATAAACGTTTTACTTTAAATATACGTGTTAATTTTTAATATTTGATTTTTTAAATTACTCAACATATGTTTGTACAGTTTACAGAAGTACTGGAGAAACAAAGTTTGTGCAACAGTAACTGTGTAGAATATTTTTAATCTCTTACAGTGAAATAACAGCGTAAATTTACAATAAGGTAAAATTTGTTAGTCCTACCTGTATCGTTATGACTAACATCTGCTTGTATAACCGTTACAGTAATAAGTTAGTTCACAGATTGCTTTTGTTTGTTTGTGCTACAATGTATACGAGTATTCAATTCCATTTGTACTTAAAGGCACACAATGGTTTGTTTATAAGAAATGATTGTAATGATATATTGTAAAGAATGCTTTGTCGTACGTCTTAATTACAAAAATTTAGATGAAACGTTTTGTAGCGTAAACTTTATCATCAGAAAACTATGGTGCATATTATTTTTAATTAATTTAAGTAATTCAGTAAATAATTGCTAATACAATCTTTACAGGCACAATATGGTAATAAAAACCTTACAACCTGTGATTTTCTACAAAATAACTGTCAAAATTCAGGAATATTTTAGGGCATTAATATTATAAACACGTAATTATGAAGTTGGTAAATCTATTTTTTTCTTAGTATAAACTATAAGTTAATTTATCATCCTTTGACTTTCCGAAAGTTTGCACACTTTTGAAGGTAATGATCAAAGCATTTAGAGATACCTTTCATGAAAACTTTGTCTAAAACTTGATGTTGTTATAATACACATAATCTACTATTAACAGTTGACGGAAGTTATGTTGCTGCGCCTGTACGAGCCAGCAGACCACCCGCTCGGCGCGTCTGTGCCACTAGCGGCCTCACCTACCAGGCTGGCTCCCAATAAATCAACGCTTCCTTGTCGATGCCGGCACTCATGTAAACGCTCCAGATGGCCCCACAAAAAACCTGCCTGTCTTCTCATTTTAACCCTATCGCCTCGGCTACCGTCCCATTCAACATCCTTGGAAAAGGGAGGGTTTAATAAATATTCTTGTGTTTGGTGTCCGATATTTTTTTTTTGCTATTTGACACCCAAGTGATATATCCCCTGTTTCCCAAAATTCCACACTGACAACTCCGTAATGGCGTTTCCCGCTTTTTTGTTGTTATAGAAGTAATAATTTGCCATCATCTCGCGTTAGCAATACGTCACACCACGCGTTATACAACAGTCTTCACTGATTATTATTAGGTTACAAGTGTTTGTTCTCGGTTTGTGTAAAAATTTATTTATTTTGTGATTTTCTCGTTGGCACCATGGTTACATGGCAAATTGATAAATATTCACTAATGCTCAGGCAATGCCCATGAAGTAGTCATGTAGTTGGAGCTTACGCTGATTTCCAATTTTGAAATACCACTTAAGTTAAATATCGTAAAATATGTATATTACATTCTTTTATTTTGTGAAGGTTCTTAACAACAAGACTGCCTTCATTAGACACTTCATGAAGCAAAATAATGGATTATCATGCACCATAATTGAACTTGGTATTGTTTATTGGCTGAGCTTCAGCAAAGCCACTCGTGGGGCTGGAAATATTTAATTTATTTCTGTATTTCTGCACGATATCATAAAAACTACCACCTTAGACTTGAAATTGTGCATGACGCTTGATTTTTGTACAGGGAAAACTTATTCGAAGATGTTGTTTGTCACTCCATGGGATTAGACTCAGCGTTAGCAAATTTGTTTACATTGGCCTTATGGGTAACCATGACGGCAACACGAAAATAGCAGGGTTAATATTTGTAAAAACATCAATACAATGATAAAACATTATATGATTGTTTATCTTCCTGTTCACAGTACATTTCAAGAAATAAATTAGATTTAAATTTTCCATGCTACCTTAGCAAATGTTGCTACAGAACGTTGTTTAGGGCTTTTCCATCTTATATATATATTATATATATATATATATATATATATATATATATATATATTTATATATATTTTATATATATATATATATATATATATATATATATATATATTAAACCTTCATGCCAAATTCCAAGTCAGTTAGTTCCATCTCATTTCATTTACTTATTTATCTCATTTTCATATATATATATATATAAATACAGTGCCAACAGATTACACGAGAAAGTACCCACATGGGCAAAGGCCTGTGTGTGAGAACTGAGTCCATCCATCTTCACTCAAGTTTGCAATACACAGTATAAAGTAATATACAGTATATGATTTAGAAAAAAATAAATTTGTATAGTTGTAAATAAACTAAAGATAATAGTATCCTGCTCTTTTTGGATGCATATAAACTAAATTCAAGCAGAGAAAAAAGTAATTGTATTTTGCAAACATAATCTAAGTGCGGCAATGATAATTATTCACTTATTATAATGGAACTACACGACAAAGATGCCACAAATTCTATTATATGAAGTTATATGGCTATAAGATGTCATCCATAAAAATCAAGTTTGGGATTAAAGGCTTTCGTTTATAAGAAGCACCCTTTAAAATCTTACATTGCACATAGTATGTACTATTCTTACATAATAAATTTTTATATGTAATACAAATTATATTGTTTGTATTTTTACGTCGTATGGCTAAATGCAATATCCTGAATCAAAAATAATTTTAAACGCATTATGCGCACGATGCACTGTTTAGAAAATATTATCAAATTAAACAAAAAGTAAGAAATAAATATTCTAAAATTCAAACATTTATTATTTAATATTTTTATCTTAATATAGGCTACATAATCCAACTATTAATAAATATGTTGTACTTGTAAACGTTTTATATAAGCTAGAAATATTAATATAAAATGCTTATATGACATATACACTAACACATGTATTTTTGAACTACACTGAGGTGCAAAAAAGTGGGACACTATATTTTCGTTTAATATCTTTTTTATTTTCTTAGTTTAAACCAACTTGAACACAATATTACTCTCAAGACATAACCTAAAACACAAAAAATCAAATCAGTTACTTAAAATGTATTATGTTTTAATAAAAAAAAGAAAAATTATGTTTTCATACCCAACAAAAATCCACACAATTGAGTAATAGTGTTCTTTTCAAGGAGTTCTTTTAAAACACTTGGTGGGTTTTATGTTTTCCATTTCAGAAAGTTCAGTACCTCGTATTTCCTCTCCGAGATATGATGACAGCTTCCAGCCGCCTAGGCATGCTGTCAATCACGTTCTGTATGTTCTGTTGACCAATATTGTTCCATTCTGCCAGTACAGCCTGTCGAAGTTGATCCAAAGTTAGCAGCTCGCCACGTTGACTTCTAATTGCTCTCCCAATCTGGTCCCAGATATTTTCTATTTGATTTAGATCTGGGCTACGTGCTGGCCACTCCATCGTACTAATTTGCACATCCTGAAGGTAGTCTTGCACCACTCTAGCGGTATGGGGTCGAGCATTGTCATGCATGAAAACAAAATCTGGCCCAAAACATCTTGCATAAACTGTAACATGTTCTGCTAGAACCTCTTTGACATACCTCTGACCATTTAAAGTTCCTCTATCAAAAACAACTAAGTCCGTTCGAGCTTCCCTTGATATTCCGCCCCACACCATGATAGAGCCACCATTGAAACTGTCCCTGAGTGATATGTTACATTGCGCATATCGCTCACCTCGCCTTCTCCACACCCTTTGCCGACCATCAGATGATCTGAGAGAGAATCTGGACTCGTCAGAGAATAATACTCGACTCCACTGGTCAATAGTCCAGTTTAAGTGGTTTCTTGCAAATCGCAAACGAGCTTGCCGATGACGTGCGGTCAGTCTTAGGCCAGTGGCAGGCCGACAAGCATTTAATTGTCTTTCCTGCAACCTTCTTCTTACAGTCCATCTGCTAATATTCACTTCCCGAACCCTCCGAAGTTCATTTGCCAGTTCAACAGAAGTTGAAAACCGATTTCGTAGACTCAATGAAACAATAAACCGATCATCCCTAGCACTAGTTGCTCGGCTACGACCAGATCCGGGCCTTCTACCAAAACTACCAGTTAACCTGAATCGAATAACAGCTCTATTTATGCTTGAACGTGAAAATCCTGTTATCTCAGCCACCTGACGCACGCTATTGCCATTTTCAACTAATGCCACCACTCTAGCCGCATTCACTGGTGAAAGAGGCATTTTAAAAGTAAAAAATGAACTGCAACTTAACAACTACAACTGTATTAGTTACAATCAGAAACAGGAATGAGGATATGGTGGCCAACAGTGATGTACAAAGGTCAAGATTTGGCTTGATAAGAATAGACAAGCACATTATTACAATAACAGACATGCAGAATGAGACTAATGAACAGGTTTGTCAATTTTTTATAGGGCAATTAGCGGTTTTCACTTAGAACTGGAACTCATACACTATATTTATTTACGTAAACACGATTCATGCCCAACAAGTTGATTTAAGCTAAAGGCATTTAAGAAAAACAGTGCGTCCCACTTTTTTGCACCTCAGTGTATATTCAATATTGTACTGTACATTATAGTGGATTAAAAAAGTGTTTCGTTTTATCAATCATGAAAATAACAAAGTTTATTTTGTAAAGTTGTATAGCATGGCGAACAAAATATCATTAAATTTAAGTTTATCTTTATTTTAAACATAAATTACGTTAGAGACCGAAAACACAATAATAATACAAGATTAATTTTTCCCTGATTTGTAGGACTAACGGGTGTAAATTTGTAAATACACTAGGTGGTTTTGCAGATTTTGTGCCTAATATAGTTTATAGAATATAGAAATTTGGGTTTATTACTATAGATTTAAGATTCTAACTGGGGTTTTCCCATAATTTAAGAAACTTGGAACTATTGTTGAAATAGTGTGGATGTCTAATTAGATTATTTATGTTTTACTAATTTACTTTCCTTATTTTTCGATTATTTCATATTTAAGAAGACTCTCCACTATTGATGAAAATATTTACTAAGTTTAAAATCCTTTTTACCGCCTATCCAAATATACTAACTACTAATATTTTAAGGTATACTAACTAGTAGGGTATTCATCTTATGATATACTGAAGCCTATCTACTAGTTTAGACTTGGAGATTGATATAAAATGTTGCTATAAATATCTACTCTCCAAATATTGATTTGAAATTTTTACATTTAACTATCAGTCCAACTTTACTATCCTTGTTTGTTTATATACAGAGATGTGTCTTTTGATGGTATGAAACTAATGTAATTTTAATGACGGATATTACGTTTGGCGGCTAGTAAATATTAGATCATCTATCATTTAATAAACGTACAATAGGTAGAACAATACGACATACAAACTTTATACAAACTGAAAACCTTGTACCTTTGAGAGTGAACACATAACTAATTATACAGGCTAAAAATAAAAACACTTTGAACGAATACCAACAATTTTTAAATGGTGTTTAAGACATTTCCCTGAATAATCTCAAGGGAATGTTAAAAGAGAAAATCACATTCAAAGTAAAAGCGTTTTACGAGAAGAGAACGTGTTTCGCCGATGACGAAAAGCACCTCTGATATTATTCTCAATAATGTTACAGATTTTCCATTCAGCCCGCACTTTCGCTTAAAGGGGTATCAACAGGAGGTAATCAAGTTTCGGCTTCAACGACCTGTCAAATATTGTGAAATCTTAAAGAAGGTAAATTTTGTGAGCTTTAATAAAAGCTACAATTGAAGACAGAGAGTTAGAAGATGGAGGTGGGAGATGTGCGCAATGGAGCCTGCGCAGAGGACCGGCGGCTCGAGCCTCGTCAGTGTTGTGCGCGCCGCCGTCCGGGCAACTGGACGTGTGAGAAGCGGTGGTCCTGTAGTCCAATACATTCAGCTGGTGATATCTGTGCAACCGACCTCAACTGATTAACTCTAGTGAATATTTTCTGTGACTAATCTGGAAACAAATCGTATTCAGTTCAAAAATGTGGGATTGCGGAGGAGAAACAGTAATGTGATAAGATCGTTGTACGTTATCAATTAAAATATTTTATGATGAGTTTTGTCAAGAAATCTCAATTATTCAGACTGTGGAAGCCATCCATCAAAGACAATTACGATGGAGATAGTTGTGGTTAAAAGTGCTATAGTTGTTTGTTACAAATGATTCAAATGGTTTGATCGAAGTACTGTTGTATTTTAAGGTAAATACTGAAACTTTGAGTGCATACGAATACACGAATTTGTGGTGAAACACGTAAGGCACTTTATCTGGTGGATTGGAGAAGGCAAGTTTTTAACTCCTGCGCCCATCCCGGTAATGTATGGTCCATTATTCCGGCCCCGCAAACTTTCCGAGAGTTCGGAGCGGATTAAAGAGATCCCAAAGTACACTTTTCTTCCAAAAGAGGCCGAATTAAATTACACGGAAAACTTAACTGCCGAGTTAACAGAGTTCATTCCTCTTCCGGTAAATTTATGGTAAAATTGTCCTGTCAACTTGAAATGTTCCTTCCTCAAGGCTAACTATTAGTGTAATTTATTTGTTTTCCTAAAGAAACCAAGGTAATGTTGTTGACCTCGTGTAGACTGTTGAATTTAGTGTTTCTACCCAATATTAGCACTGTTGTTCTACGAATTTCATTGTTATGTGATATGTTGTTGTGACTTAGACTTTGTACACATTTTCTCTCTCCGTGTTCTTGTTAAATTTGATAGCATCTTCCAGTGTTAGTGTTAGAGGTGTTTGTGCGATAGTGTAACCATGATCTTCAATATATTCTTAGTCGTCTCGACCTATTTCTGCATGACTCAAGAAGGCGTCGCTGCTTCAGGGGAGGATTTCCTTTCAGAACTCGATAGACCAAGTAAGTATCTGATAAGATCTGTGTTGTAAATGTAGAAAGTCAATGCTGAAAACACTTATATTACGTTAAATTAATTTCTCTGATATAAATTATTTTATATGCCACGATTTCAAAGTTAACCCCAAAAATGTTTAGAGTTAGCAACTTACTGCTATTTGAAAAATGAAAGCAGCTCATAAAAACCAATTTTTTTTATTGTCCATCTTTCGGTTATGATTATGAATCATACCCTCAAAAGGGTGGAACCCTTAAAGAAGCGGAACAAAAGTGGTTATGTATAAATTTATGATACTATTTCTACTTATGCATATGATTTAAAAACCTGTTAATTTACTTGTTTCCGTATGTGCAATCTCCAACAAATAGTTCACATACAACAGATGATTAGTTTATATAAACTGAATTAATACTGTTAAATATTACTATTAGGTAAAGTGTATATAAGCTCACGTTCCGTGAGCTAACTATAGGTTGTCAAAGCCTTTTATTCCAGTGAATGTAATAATAGTACAATGTTCCTTTATGAAATACACCAAAAAAGAACTGTGAATCGAATACTCATCTAAGTATAAAGCTAATAGTAATAGTTTATTTTACATTATTTCAGAAACACAAATTAATTTCACAGCTAAATCTTATGCGTCATTATGCAGAATAACACATTAAGTTAGATTAAAACATAAAACACATTTATTTAGAAAAAATCACATTTAAAATCCATAAAATCACTACTTATAGTTAAAAAATTATTACTATTTGTACTAATTCTCAATTTTCCTAACAATAATTTATTAATTTTGTAACTTTAATACGTTTTTGAATGATAATACGGAGATAAGACATATAAATGTTAATATTAAAAATAATTGTATAAATATTTTGACATATGGTGATTATAGGTTATTAGCTCCATACATTCTTTTATATTCGAATAGGATGTATTAGCACCGTGAACATTAAAAAACACAACAATAATTAGACATTTAAAAACCAACATAGAGTATCTTCAGTTGATGCATTCGTTTAAAAATATACCCTTAAAATGTTTCTTGCGAAGGAAACAAGTATACACAGGATAGTTTTATATTATAAAATTAGCTTTAACTGTTTTGTTTCTGAACATTTGTCCTATATTATCAAGTAGCTATTTTAATACAAAACTGTTTCTGATCATGCATATTGCATTCAATAAAGTTAAATTTTATTAATTTCAAGTTTTTAAATATGTTAAGGTAATAAATCAATGATTAAATAAATTTAGTCTATGGTGGTGCCAGGTTAAGATAATCTGTACATTTGGTCAAAAGACAGGCTTATATAACTATAACCTTATCTCTCCAATAAAGTACTGTATAGTTAAAGAAATTATTCTGAGGGCAGTAACTTACTCACAACACAGAGTTACATACTATAATATCGTATAGGATCATTTCCGTAAGCTTATTTTTTTAAATTATTAAATAGCTTAGTTTAGTACTACGCATTTAAACACAAAAAAATATTAGTTACTCCAGCAGCTGTGTTTTATTATGGAATTATCGAATAAGATACAACATGATTTATACAAAGATTCAACATGATTTATACATTATAACAAAACGGTTTATACAAATGTATTTCCAGGTAAAAAAAGTAACTTAACTAAATGTGAAGCGGTTTTCTAAAATTAAGTTTTTGTTAAGTTAATACAATAATATACCACATTTTTGTTTTTATCGTTGGGAAAATGAAGAAATGTTGGTATGAAAGTAATACTTAAACACTGTTATTTTAAAGAACAGAATTCTATAAATGCTATCTTTGTTTTATGGACACTGGAGTTATAGACTTTTCAATGAGAAAAATCAACGTTTATTTGTAAATTATGGCTATTATTAAAAATTAAAATTCGAAACTATGCAAATAAAAACAATCATGCAGTATGAAAAGTTTTATGTTACTTGGATTTAAAGTATGAGAGTTTTTAAATAGTCGAAAAAAATCACGTAATGCATATGGACATAGACATAGTCATCTTAATTCTGTCTACATATCTCCATTAGGTAGGCAGTTCAAGATTGTCGTGAATTTTAAGCCTGTTTGAAACTCATATTGGTTTTGATTTCAAATCCTCATTTGGACGGATAATGGATTAACAAAACCAATGTATATGACCCGTCGTTACGTAAAATAGTTTCAGCTCTATTTTCAGGCGTCAAATCCCCAAAAAATAAGCCAAAGAGTTATATTTATAAGATTAAAAATTTGACATTATAAATTTATGTCGGAAACTCTAACTTTGGGTGTTTCATCTTCATGTTTCTTTACAATAAAAATGTTCGCAATCGCAAAGTTATAATTTAGGATTGGACACTTGAAGAAGAGTCCATATACCAGTTGTTGAAATGTATTTTCTAGTATAATCTATACTATTTTATAAATCTATGGTGTCTCTCTGTTTATGTGTGTGTTTCTCAATCAAGTACAAACTACTTCACCAATTGTACTAAAATGTTAATTTCTTAGGGTCTCTAATAAACACATAGGCTTATACATATTTCGGAATTCCCTCCGGGCTACGCTCCACTGGTATTTAAAACTCCATTGTACATTGTATTTATGGGCTTAATCAGCAGATGTTTGTTGTTATTCATCTGTCAAAGTCAGAAACAGTTTACAAATGTCATGTTACTTTCAGATGTCTTTCCCTGTCTGGGTTTGATTTATTGGTATTTTAATAAACTACTGTAAAACGCTATCAATTATTACATCATAAATGTGTAAACTGAATAAAGGGTCTTCGATTTGTGTATCCCTTTCAATTGAGAATTTCTTCACTCTGGCCTAGAACAGTTCAGTCGTTAATGAAATCATGTGAGCTATTCAATAAAATATGATGAAATATTGGATAGAAATTTGAGGAATTTCAGACATATCTAAAAAATATACCAATATTCGACTTTACGGTTCTATCTTTAAACTTAAATCCAAAACGGAATATCTTTCAGTGACTATCACTTATCTCAGGATTGTTTGGAATGTCTAAAATAATATATTCAAGGTGTCCCTGTTTTTTTTTTTTTTTTTTTTTTTTTTTTTTTTTTTTTTTTTTTTTTTTTTTTTTTTTCTTCTTTTTTCAGAATGAAATTGCACGTGAAGCCACGGATAGCTGCTTTCAATAGCTGCTTAGTAACAGGATTTAAAAAAATCCTGTCACTAAATTTTGGAAGTTCTTGAAATATGAATTAAATTTGGCACTCTTCAGATTAAATGCACGAAAGAATCATCGAAATCAAACTCTTTGACACTGTGGAAGATTTGGTGTTTTCTAATGAGTATTCAATTATCACATTTATAGGAAAATGAATAGGTAAAAAAAATCCATGCAAATATCTCCTAAGATATTCCTTTGTAAATTTCCTTTGCAATAGGTGACCGGTTCCTTGTATCAGCGATAATGCTAACATCTAATTTTGTTTTTACATAAATTGTACTAATTGTGAAGAACCATGCAAATGGGATGTGTGTGAATTGTGACTGTTTTTAAGTCATATTATTTCAGTGTGCCAACATTTCTCTCACATGCGCAGACCACAGGTTTGATGTGAACACTTGATTTTTGAGAGCTGTACAGTTCGTGGTGTCATTGGGCAATAGAAACATTAGTAAGGTATACGAGTGTGAGTTGTACAAAAGGCTTCGCAGAGTATTCATATATAATCGTATCGTAATTTGTGAAATTTTACTAATAAAATCAAATGCTCTCAAATATAAAACTTTTAACAGTAATGTTTTATTTGAATTAATAACAGTCATTTTACGATAAATATTAACAGTTAATTTTACTGGAGAATACGTTATCTTGCAAAAGTAAGAGATTAAACTTTTTAACTTGGTTATCTTTTGTTATGTTCACACTGGAGTTAAGCACTGTTTTCATTGATTATATTATTGAGAGGCTTCGACATCGCAAAGAACTGTTCACACCGTGTCGCGAGATTGCTGGCACTATTCAAATCTTGAAACTGGATTCGGCGTGATGTTAACTGGACAACCTAGATGATGACCAAATCAAAATTTACTCTCATGTTAACACTAGATCCCAATTAATATTTTAGTTTTGACTGAAACATAATCTGCAGTAGACATGGAGAAAACCATGCAAAAACATGTCCATCATTCTATTGAATGTATCATGAAATATAATAATCACTGAAATTACAGTCAAAGGCATGATCATCACGAACGAGATTTATAACAATGCAATACTACATGTTCGTCAATTTCATTACACAGATATGTATTGGTTTGACTAGAGAATATTTTGTTTACAGAGATAAATAGTTTTAAAGGAGGTTTTCAGTAATGGGTTTTAATACAAAGATGATTTAACACCAAATGGAAATGCTTCCATCCATAACTGTACAGAAGTACTCGCCTTTTTAAAACTCTAAATTGTGTACACAAATAGGAAGATTTAAATATTTGTTAATGAAATACGAGTAAGTATAACAAACAGATATAGTAAAAGGATTAATCCAAAACAATAAAGAAAAAAATCAACGCCAAAGCTTTGAAGTCGTTTTCAATGAGTGCATACAAATGTTATTGTAGTTAAATATATTAAATATTTGTCACATATTTAGTGTACAATGTAGTGTGTGGCTTGCAAATAATAATAATGTAAAGTAAATTATCATAGCTCACTAAGCAATATGCGGTGACTAATGTTAATAAGTCCAATGAGATTTACATACATTCACATAAAATTGAAAGCAAGCCTGTTAAAGTTAAATAATTTTAGCAGCGTACTTCGTAGAAATCTCTGCAGAATTATATTTGTATTTCTAACACCCTTTAAAATAGTTTGCATTAATACATAAACACCTTTATACCGCACTTTTCTTGGAAGTATCATATTATCTTAACGTCTGACAAGGCTTAAGAAAAAAACATATCTCAAATTCTTACTTGTATATACTAAACAGTTTTCTTATTACATTTTATAATAGCAAGTTATTATTATAATTACTTAGCGTTAAATTATAATGATGATTAGTTACAAAAAACATTCTTTTCCTGTTTTTCTAGTTTTGTTACTTTGGAATAATATGGGCTTCAGACAGCACTGAAGGGAAATAACCAAAGCGTTTGTTTGTTCAAAGTACATAATACACATTTCATTCACATGTTTGTATTCAGAAAATTCTTTAGTTAATTAGATCCTTACAAACCTATTGGCATGGACAGAGACTGTTGAATTTAAATACAGGATAATACACATTAAATACTGTATGTTTAGATTATAAACAATAATTGTTTTTTATACATTTTCTGGGATTAAAATTGTATAACAATTGTATTGAATAAAAATGATATACATATTTGTGTACTTCACTATATAAGTTAATCTCGAGGTAAACTGATGGACCTCAACAATTCCGGCCACTGCAGTGCTGTAATGCAGGGTATCTGTGGATAACTTCACAGAGGTATCAAGTGGATGTATGCTGGGAGTTTCAGTGCCCAATCCAATCGCCACAACAATGACTGAAATATCCACCAACCCACAATAATTTCCCAGAAGCTTTGCTGTAAACCGTGCTCCGGCCGCCTGGGCCGCGCGAGAAATGGTGATGAGATTTTGATGTGGATTAAATTCCTCTCTTTGTATATTTCTGACTGATTGGCGTATAGATTTGTCTTGTAAAAACTTTCGCAAATCAAGTTATACGTTTTTATTCATCCATAGCTTTTTATTCTTTAAACAATTTTCAATTTAGATATTATGTAATTAAAGATTATTATCTACGTCAAACATATTTGCAGATTCTTATATTGAGTTTACAATAAAACATTTATCTATTTATATTATCTAATATTATAGATAAATTGCTCGATATTTACAACGTACGTTATTTAAGTATTTAACATATTTGAAAGATGTTACATACATACCTTTATTTTCACAGATTTAATAACGTTTGAATTTTCATTTTACACTGTTGACTATCTTATTTGTAAAAGTGCAAGAACACTTTTAAAACTCCTTTAAAATTGTATTCTTATACAGATTTTTAAAAGTAATTCATTAATTGTGCTTATGATTGTTGAAAAAATAAATTGTAATATTTTTCAAAATGCTTTCCAATGAAAATGTCAAATGAGCAATGATCTAACAATCAGTAAGCAGACTCTCTTCTTAATTTCTCGGGCCATCCCTAGTATAATGGGTTTTTTAAATCTGGCATTATGATTCGTAAAGACTATGCCACTGTGCCATTAGTTGGCCAGATTTCTCTTGTTGACCTCGTGGATATTTCCTTATAATGGGAGGTCCAGCTAATGTTTCAATGCCATTTTAGAACTAACAGCTTTTGGTATCACAAACCATGACATTTAGTTAAACCATTACCTAAAATACAAGGTAGGAGTACCCTTAATCAAAACAGGCTTTGCTAAAATTGAATACAAAATTTTAAGTCTATAATTTCATTAGACTACACACGTGTTACTGGGTCACCTTTTAAAATGACATAGTATTGAGTCATGGTTACCCATAAGAGCAATGTACAGAGATGTTCGTTAACGATGAACCAAATCCCATGGAATGACATACACCAGCATCGACTTTGACGCTAACTTTACATAAATGTAGCTTCATGCTAAATTGTATGTCTACATATAAGATTGTTTTCGAGATATCGTGCAGACAGTCAAACGCTTAGACATAAATAAAATCATTTGTGCCTCGAGTGGTAGGCGTCGCTAACCCTTAGCCAATGATTACAAAAATAATCATAAAAAAAATTCTACATAATTTCAACATTAACGATTAATATAACAATAACACAAAATATTATATTCGACAATTCACTTACACATCCCACGACTTCAAAAATACTTACTCGGTAATTTAGATCGTCACTTAAGATTATTGTATTCGTATTAGTATTTCATTTATTGAAATTAATCACTAAACGCTTCCTGAAATTTACACGTGTCAGCAAAACACAAGCAAAAAATCAATCCCTTTTAATCAGGTCACATTGATTAAATTATACTCCTTCCTGGAGTATACCTCACTTTATGTGAAGGTATTAGTTTAATGTTCTAATTTACCTGTGTTAAAGGAAATCGGACACGTTTACTGATAAAGTGAACGGGTCCTGTGGAACGAGTAAAATGACGCAGTGTGTACGATAAAATCAGCGCCCAAGGCAGGTAGAGGACCGGTGTTCCCAGACACGCAGAGATACAGACAGGACGCTGAGTCCTTGGGGACCTGTCGCTACTAAACGGTAGTGACTACCTGTGCAGAGCGCGCGCGCGCCTCTCAGCTGTCCTCCCTCCCAGCGAACTGTACGTTACTTGGCTTCCATGATGTAGATCAGTTTTTGTTTCTTCTTCTTTATAGAATAATACATTGGAAGATTGTTATAACTGATTATTGTTTAGCCGTATAACAAGACACGTTTAGAAGAATAAAGATAAAAAAAACACAAATCGTGAATTAGACACGTTTACTTTTTAAATTTTAAAATTGTCTATATATTTTCAAGAATATTTTTACAACTGTACAATATATACACACAATATTGAAGTATTGTATTTAATGCAAGAAAAAGATTTATGATAAAGGTATTTTCTTAGTTTAAAACACTAGAGTTAAAAAAAAGTTATACTTTATACGTTTATATTAGTAAATTTATCTATATACTATAATAATTTATTAAAAACAATACAATTTACTAAATCGTCTTAGTTTAATATCTGTAAAAGGGATAATTTATTTTTATTTTCGTAATGTTAACATCTGAAACATTCTAAGTGCGATGTATTTATAAGTACTCATCCCATATAATCATTGGCTAATAGTTTGGCAATTAATTGTGTTAGTCAGCACCAATGAAAATAGGCGTTACACCATTATTCTGTATAAAGGTTTATCTTCGGATATACTCGTACATCCCTTATTTACGTGTTTAATTTCTGGGTACTTTTTAAACCTGTTACAATTTCTGCAATATTTATTCATGTCAAATAAATGCGTTCAATGTCTATTTTCCAACATCTGCATCTCCAACATTTTTAGATTTCCAGTTGTACATCAAAACTTGTTTACCATAGATAAAATAAAGCTGACCTTTATGCAAATTAATTAAAAGAGGTAGAAAATAATGAAAGTTTCAAGTTTTCTGATTGAAATTCAAAACTATATACAGACACATTTTAGATTGTTTTCATTTTATACAATTCCTATAAGCTTCCTAATGAATGTCGCACTGCCTGAAATACAAAAGGTAGTCAATTTGTAGCATTTTGAAGAATAATAGTAAAATATAATTAATATTAGAGTATACCATTTTATTTTTTCTTAAAGCTATAAAACTAAAATTCTTTTAAAACTATTGAGGTTTTATTTCAACATAATTATAAATAAAGATTTAATTAGGAACGTAATCGCTATGAAACAAGGTACGGTTTTCATTTAATTGCACACACCTATTACTAGTTAAATAAAAATTCGCAGAAGTTCAGTTAACGGTCAACTAAAAGTCTATACATTCTAAATAAAGTAACTCGCTTTAATGCTCAGCCACTAAACCAAAACTACTTCAGCCCAGACCATCAGCACTTCACTGACAATAATGGAACTAGCCGCTGAAGTAGTATTGCCGCATGAATCTATCTCTCTGTTACAGATTTCAATATTGTCATGTCCAATCATCTATTAATGCTTAGATATGAAATTGAGGTAATATATATATATCAATAAGATTTCCAATACTGTTCAATGAGAATTAATTATTATTTAATTGGAAACGAAAGAATAAGAATTCATTATTATTGTGTTCAAACGTAGATAAGCCATGGTTTTGATCATAAAATACATTACAAAAATCATGGTTGTTCCTAAAAGAATATTAAAGCAGGATAATAGACTTATTTTTTGTTCAGAATGTATACGCTCCTTTTTTTAAACGCCCTCAGAATCATGGGTTTAAAAATGTTGATTTCTATTGTATGATCAGTGGACCTAAAAATCAGGAACAGGGTATTTTCTAAGCTGATCTTAATAAAATCGAGACAGTTCATATGCATTGTTATCACTTGAGTACTTAAAACCTTCTGCTAGAGCACTTTCAAGTTATAATGTTATATACCTATAACAGGGGCTATGAAAAAAGATTCATGAAAGACTAAGAACCTAAAGATACAACGACCACGCTCAATGTAGTTCCCAACCAACTACATTCAGATAAAGACACAAGTTCGGATGTGAATGACTCCGAACTGTGCTGAAGGAACAGGAAACGGCTCTTGTTTAAATGAAACTATTTAAGTTACTCTCCACTTCCTTTTAGCATTAAACAAGAATTACTAAAGATTAATAAGAACCCGCGCATTTATTCTCCAATACATTTTAATTTAAACAGTGTGGTGTTTAACAAGTACACAACTATATAGTTCTACACGAATGATCTGTTCTTTGAATTTAAAATTAAACTTAATAATTAAACTGTAATAATTAAATTAAATTATCTGTGACTTTATTCTTGTTGACACAGAGAATGGAATAGGTAATCGGGAAAACTTTGAGCACTTAGAAGCAATATGTAATAAACATTTCCTATAGTTAATGTACACGCAGACTGGTGTTTTATTAGTACAAAAACAGTCGTTATGTCTAAATTGTGGATATAATGAGCTAGAGCCACGCATTTGTAAATACTGTCTTTAAAATTTGTTCTTCAGTTACAAATCTTACATAACACCTAAATACACTCTCATTAGGTGTCGTAGAAGATTAGATTAAGGTACACGTCCCAATTATGAGGAATTTAAGTACGTTAAATCACAAGAAAAGGATCATACCAATAGTTTAGATCTAATGCACCAAAAATATGACTGATAGTGGAGATGGAAAGGAATGGAATTTACCATCGTCGGCTGAGAAAGTATATCGGATGACGCTCCTGAAAATCATTACTGGGTATCATTATGCGGTTAATACATGTGAGCAATGCTTTGACATGTCTTGGAACCTAAGCAGTTGCGCCAACGCAAGAAGACCAAGAGGTTTTGGCCTAGAGTATTATAATAGGAATCACTCTCAATGATCGTCTTTATCTATAATGTGACATCTCACAGCTTAAAGATGCATTATAATGCTCCTTTTAGAGACTTTCTGAGTCCGCTGTGCTAAAACTGAAGAGCTGTAGAAATACATTCGAAGATAGTAAATAATTTCAGTCTATGGCACAAAATGTATGTAGTTTAAAAAGTTGTTGATATCCTCAGCCAAAATCAACACCCGTTTGTTTCTGCCATGATCAAAAATCTAGTATTCTCATCCTTGCCAAGAAGACAAATTCTTTGTCTAAAAATTCAGAGAAAACCGTTTAAGACTGAACCGTTTCCCAAAACAATATAAAATGGCATTTATTCCTATATACAATATTTTGTCAAACAACTTTTTCCTATTTGTGGCCTCAACTAAATGTACCTTTGGATGGTAGCTTTGGACTTGTACTTCCCAGAAAAAACATATAAGAGATACGTGAAAAGAATCAAACAGATATTGAATTACAATTATATCCTAAGAAAAAAATTACAAGCAAAATACAAATGGATTCTTTGGTCGATGACCCCTTTAATAATAAAAGGAGGAGGTCCAAACACATTTTAACAACATAGGTTTCTTTGTGATAACTGTGTTATATAATAAACCTTTGCCAGAAACGAACGCCAGATCATACTAGTACGCGGTCATTACATCCCATCGTATGTAGGAGTAGAGCAAATAGGACAAAGGAATGATATAACGCAGATTATACGATTTCCTTGACCCTGGCAGTTGCCTGGTGCACACATTAGTTCAGTATGCTAATGTGTGCCTGTAGTTGCGATACCAGACTCCCGCGCTCACCATAGATTGTTACTTTATTGCTCTTCCTTCCTGTATATTTCATCTGACCATTCACTCCCTGTTTATATTGCATTCAATGATGAACGACCTAACTATTAATTTGATTTTATTTACGAGTAGCCATAAAATACACGCTGAATATTTCCATTAATATACAAAACCCTTGAAATTACTTCCCTTTGTGATGTTGTTTACATAATATTAATTAAGAATAAAGTGTATTTGTATATTTGACAAATATAAATTAGGAACAGCTTATAAGGTATATGTAGTAGATTCAATTCTGAGAATATTTCTTTAAAGTTGCCGATTTAGTTTATATCAGTAAATAAACATAAAGTAAAAAAGTTAATAACATTTACTTTATTGTTCTAAAATGCGCGTTTTACAAACACACATAAACACACACACACACACACACACACACACACACACACACACACACACACACACACACACACACACACACACACACACACACACACATTCGTCAACTACAGCTTAATGTTAACCTGGCTTCAATACACTAGATATTGGATTTGAAATCTGATATTTTAGCCTATTTATTACAAGAAAACATACACGATGATAACGGTTCTATACCGTTTGAGAATTTATCACGCATAGAAGTAAAACAAACGCAGTTGTCATTGGCTAGAACTTGAGTAG
This sequence comes from Homalodisca vitripennis, assembly GCF_021130785.1. Taxonomy (NCBI): domain Eukaryota; kingdom Metazoa; phylum Arthropoda; class Insecta; order Hemiptera; family Cicadellidae; genus Homalodisca; species Homalodisca vitripennis. The sequence goes on along the minus strand of NC_060207.1, from coordinate 151,417,206 downwards.
ACAGAAACATAACTCCTCGTACCGCCGCAAGGAAGATTCTATAAGCGATTATGAAACAGTTAAGGAGGAATATTGCAATTATCAGATGACAGAATTTCTTTCATTGCGCTAACAATTTCTCAGTATTTCTAAGTTGAATCGATTAGGCTAGTATAATACTTACGTAATGGAAGTATTGTACAAGCAAGAGTTTTATCGTTGTAGAGGGTTCTGATGTACACGGGTTGTGGGGAGGGGGGTTATCACAGTCTGCACATTAGGGCTTCTGAAATCAAATCACCACCCCAATCGCACCGCCCTCGTCAATAACTATCTTTAACCTTCACTGTTTGACATCACAGAACAGTGAATAAGATCGTATGGGTTTATTTATGATTGGTTGTGTTCTATGTCCAAAAGTTAATTATCAATAATTCGTGAACAACGCTGTGGCGGGAACTCAAGCTGACATAGTTGTTTGAAATATAATGGTTTCCTTTATTACAAATTTTAGTATTACATATTTAATTTTGTATTGGTGTTCAGATTTTGTAAATAGTATTGTTTAGTATGTTGACTTATTAACATAATACCTGATTGGTATCGTAGCTTTTATACAATTTTACCAATGTCACTAAATAAATTAACGAAGTTATAGGTTTTACTGTAAAATAACTAAGTGAGCAGTGAAAATGTATATGGAAATTCACATTGCCAATAAAAAGTGTTGTAGTACACTTAATTATTAGGATGAGTAAATTAAGTACTGTACATTCATTAATCAGTTGCCAGGTTGGGAACTTGTTTGCTCAGAAATTGTGTAACAAAATAATGAATATAAAATGTGCTTTAAAGGAAATTTATGTCTTAATAACTTTTTTGATATTTAATGAATTCCATTTATATTCGTAAAAGTAATCTAATATTTGTAAAAGAATCTTGAGTGAACTCTTTTCTGTAATTACGATTATGATTCGATAACATCTTCCATAAAATAGTCTTTAACATTTCCACCCCTCTACAATTCTTCTCATGGATTGATTAACAAAATTCACAAATGAAGACAAACTAACCAGCTAATATTGTATGATGATCTACTACTTCAATATCAATAATAGAGGGCTTAATAGTGGACATTTAGGAACAAAAGTAGTATAGACATGTTTGGGATTTATATATTAAAGATGAGGTTTTATATATTAAAATACTGTTGATTAATTCTCAATTTTATAATAACAAATCAACTATAACTTCGTGATTCATGAACTAAAATCGCTTAATTGAAGTTATATATTTGTGAACTATTAAGTGGAGTATTAGATGCATTCGAAACAAGGACATATATAAAAGAAATATCCCTTATTTGCTATAAGCTGAGCTATTAAGATAGGTATACCAATCCGCCATTTAGTTGGTGAAATTACAGAGGTATGTACTGGCAACTGTCCGGTGGGTAAATTGAATCTTAGGGGGGACGACGTTACGTAATACAACCTGGAGACATCTGTGACTAGCACTGGAGATCATTACGCTGACCGACTACAGGCTAATGTTCCAATCAATACAATGCTCTACCTGCACACGCATCCGGGGATACAATCAGACCTTCATTTACCCAGGCTTGTGATATCCTTAATATAATTGCTGTAGATTTCTGTCCTGTAGGAAACGCTACCTGGAGACATCTGTGACTAGCACTGGAGCTCATTACGCTGACCGACTACAGCCTCTCTACCTGCACACGCCTCATAGGATACAATCAGACCTTCATTTACCCAGGCTAGGCTTGTGATATCCTTAATATAATTGCTGTAGATTTCTGTCCTGTAGGAAACGCTACCTGGAGACATCTGTGACTAGCACTGGAGCTCATTACGCTGACCGACTACAGCCTCTACCTGCACACGCCTCATAGGATACAATCAGACTTCATTTACCCAGGCTAGGCTTGTGATATCCTTAATATAATTGCTGTAGATTTCTGTCCTGTAGGAAACGCTACCTGGAGACATCTGTGACTAGCACTGGAGCTCATTACGCTGACCGACTACAGCCTCTACCTGCACACGCCTCATAGGATACAATCAGGGCTTCATTTACCCAGGCTTGGAATATCATTACTGTAATTGCTGTATATTTCTGTCCTGTAGGTAATGTTACCTGGAGAAATCTGTGGCTATCACCAGAGCTCATTACGCTGACAATCTTCATCAAAATATTCCAATCATTACAACTTACACGCATCAGTGGATACAATCAGACCTTCATTTACTCAGTGTTCCGTTTCCCTTAATTGGATTGCTGTAGGTTACTGCCCTATAGGAAAGCGTATATGGAGACATCTGTGACAATTACTGCAGCTCATTACGTTGGCCGATTACAAATTAATGGTCCACCAATACAATGTTCTACCTGCACATAGGATAAAATCAAAGGTTTTTTATTTAGCTTTCTGTTTCCCTTAATTTAGTTGCTTGAGATGTCCCTATATGAAATACTACCCAGAGATATCTTTGACTAACACTGAAGATCGTTACGCCGACTACAGGCTAATGTTCCAAATTATACAATGCTCTACTTGCATACGCATTTGAGGATACAATCAGACTTTCGATTAGTTTGAATTCCGATTTCATTAATGCAATAAGTATGTTATTAATGTTAGCTGAGGACATGTGTGACTAGCAAGTAACCCTATCTAAATACAGGCTAATCAATCATTAAAATGTTGTACCTTTACACGCAACAGGAATGATCAGACCTTCATTCTGTCAGGGTTCCGTTTCCTTGAATGTAATGTATGTATCTTACTGTTCTGTAATTTACCATCCTAAGGGTCTGCTCGTTATGTAATATAAATTTTGTGTGTTACTTTTATACTTGTGTAATAGAATGATATATTGAAATATCTATAAAATTCACTAATTTTGATGCTTATATTCTATTTATATTAATACATCGTTTTTATGATTTTAGTGCTTAGGAACTACAATGTTAATTCAGTATAATAAATGAGTTTATCAATCAGTGCTATTAATATTTATTTTATATTTATTAAAACTATACTAATTAATGTTTGCAAAATATTTGATTCAATACACTTATAATTTTATAAGTAACACCTTTCTTCTTTTCTGAGGATATAATCCAAAATGGTTTACACATTCATTGATACTAGCTGTATACGATATTTCGTTAGGTTACGAGTTTGTCCTTGTCCAAACTACAAGCGGTACCTGCGACCACTAGAATGATAGGGTGACACTAGACCATCAGCTACCAGGCCATCCATCAGCTGCAGAAACTGCAGTACTATCTCCAATAGTGATACATGCTTATCATTTTCCTGTTTGTCATATCAACTTTATCTTCCATGCGATAGTAAATCGAATTATTATAAATTTCCTGGCTGTCATTAAACATACTTTGCTACAACAACGCTTAAAGTATACTACAGTACTTTTGTAGCTAGGGAGTATAGGCATATTATCTTTCAATTATAATAGTAGACTGTCAACAGGCTTCACCTGATAGAAAATTAATAAATTAAATTAAATTAAATATCATTGCAGACATACATAAAATGCAATTAATAAGCTCTTTAAGTAAAAATATATATAGAGAGTAAGATTTGTCAATAGTAATCCTAAAAACCTAAAACAATAAGTCTTCCAAATTAATACGACGTATTATGACATTAAATTTAATTATAATTGTTGAAATACAATATTTTGTCTCTTAGATCATAGCAAACATTCTTGTAACTATGAAGGGAGAATAATGTGAGAAGTAAAATAATTGTGATGTAAATAGAAGCAACTTTATAGATATTCCATGCATAATAAATAGAAAATGTATTTCTTTTTTAAAGTTTGTTTTTATTTCGTAGAAACTAGTAAATGAATATTTACCAACCTAGTCGAATATGATTAGTAGTATATTATATTCTAATACATTTACTTTACTTGAATACAAATTATCAAACCTATTCAATTATTTTTTGTACTTGCGCGAGTATACACGTTCAAACATTCTAAAAAAAAAACAAAAGTTTGTAATTGTATTTCGTGGTTATCGATAGTGTTGTCGAAATAATAAAGCATTTATGTAATTATCATATTGTATTTAAGGATAATGAATACTGATTATGTATGATTTGTACTGCGACTTTAACAGCACGTAAGAAATAAATGGTATAAATGTTTATAAACAAAACAATATTTGACACATTTCCAAAATTGTGCTTAATTCGTCGAAGATTACGTTAGGTTCGCCTTATTATCTACTTTTGTAATAAATACATGCGATAGGTGTTATGTAAGAGATTACAGACACAAGCATTGATTTTACTTTAGCCTTCGATAAAATAATATTATAACTATGCGCTGAAGCTGTAAAAACCCGCGTATAGTATTTAAAACCTTTGTGAACTAAAAAATTTAAGATTTTGGACTTTGAAATTAAGGGATACTTAATGCTACCCACAAGAAAAGACAACAGATTCAGAGATAAGATGCTGAAAGTCAGAACGACCAATATACCTATAGCTAAAGAATAAGGAACTTAAACAAGTATAATATTACAGATCCAAAGATAGGTACTAATATTGGAAGATATAAATTCAATCTATATGTTCTGAAAAGCAAGTAGAACTATCTCAGGATGAAAATCTGAATACGTGAAACAACGCAAGGTGATAGTTAACAGTTTGCAGTTTAACAAATACAGTTAATGAAGTTACTGTATAAAGCTCAGTTCCTAGAAATTTAGAAATTTATTTCACTGCCACTAATAGCGTTGAGTAAATATAAAACCTTGGAGTAACATCCCCTTAATCTTTATTGTAATTTATTGTAAGTAGTTAAACGCTATAAACCACTATGATAAGTAGATTTAGAGCATTAAAAAACCAATATCGCATTATGTTCGTTTTACAATCAATCCGTAAGCTTGGATTTTAATGGATTGTAAACGTAGATAAAGTTTGGAAATGTTAATGAGCGGCAACATCATTCGATCTCTCCCAATTAGTACCTGCTGAAACAATTAGTAGAGCCTAATGAAAGCTATTAGTGGGTTATGGGAAGATATCAGAGGTAGTTAGTGTTACACTCATTAGTCCTGATCCCAAGCCGCCCGAAGACTAATAGAGGCTTTTATCTTTCGGAGAATAAATGATGAATAGAGCCTCCAACAACCAGATGGAATACTTCTGACAATACAACAGGGTTCCTTCAAATCTGAAACATCCGAGGAGACTTTCATATAACTGGAATAATTTCATTGTAAGTAAAATACAATTAAGATGAAGAACAATTTTGGTCTTTTTGATTCTTACCAATCATATGTTAATAATAATTAACATTTTATGAATTGTATACAAAATGTGTATAGTTTATTATGTATTATATGTATCATGTATTTCATATTAATCTTACACAGTTTTGGACCATCATACTCCCTTAAAGCCAGATGGGACATTTCCACTGGTCCTCTGGTCACAAAAACTGATGTAAGGAAAAAAGAATGTTTTGAATCTTGTGACATGACACATCTGTTAGAATAAACAAGTGCTCTTTGAATTTCATACATAAATTATACTATTATTATTTATATACTAACAATCATACGATGTCATGTACTTTATATAATCCTTGATACTTAAAATTTCAACATACTACTTAAAAAACATTGATTTGGAATAAAATAAGAACTTTAATTTAAATTATGGGGTGAATGATGATTGTAAATATTGGATGAAGTTTTGCCCTACTAGGATGCACTGAATTGTAAAAATTGTCTTTAACTGATTAATTAGGAAACATAAGACAGTTTTATTCCAACCATGGAGACTTTAAGGTAGATTTCTTAATCCAGCCTACAATTAAACTCCACCATTTCACAATTATTAACGTGATGACATCGACACTTGGCTTATTGGTATAAGAAATAAAATTATAATTTACTTTATTTTGAGGAGGATTTAGGGCTGTTATAGTGTATAATAAACTTAAGAGTTAATCCCTTGATGCATGATTTGTTTAAATCGTAGAAAATAATTTTTTAACCACATTGGTTAGATGAAGTAAAATAATATATTTAAAAAGTAACCGTTAAAACAAGCTTTTTTGGTTTGTTACACTAGAGTTGCATATTGCGTTACTCAAAATTTTGTTTTTTTTCTTCTGTTAAGTATAAAATACACCACGTGTTACCTAAAAAGGGTAACGAAGAAGTTACATATAGAGCAAACTAATTAATGGTACATGATTTTTAAACCTCTCAAGTTTTAGGTGACAAACTTTATTTACAAGTTACAAAGGACATAACCAACATATGTTTAAGTGTAGTATGAGTTATAATAGTTTTTTTAATACAAGCACAGCTTTAGGTTGCGCTTACTAAACTTTACATTTGTGTTTCCTTTGCTATTATCCATTTTGCAACGGATCCTATTCTCGTCCAAGATTGGCCCAATGGTTAGTTTGGTCCTTGACTACGGGTACAGGAATTGCTCATTGTTCGGGGATGACGACATTCCTCTTTGGGAGTATCCTTCTTACCTAAACATTGAGTGACAGCGAATTTTTTTCTTAATTCCTTTTGATTTAGTTTTTGTTTTTTAATTTCATGCAAGAATGAAAAATCCAAGAGTTAATCGCAGCCATGTAAACAAAGTAGTATAGAAAACGAAAATTCCATTTCTTACTTTTCATTAAATGTATGTGGTGTATGGCAATATGGCAGTCCATTTGGTCAACACCACACTTGTACTTGTTGTAGATTTTCACTACAATCAGGTGAGGAATGTTCCTTATCCTTTCTGTCATACCTCTTTATCTTTTCAAGTGGGAGAGCTGCGCAATAACTAGAACCTAACAACACAACCTAGGTGTCATGCCAAAAAGTACTATAGTTACATAAGTTTCATCGATAACTGTTATCCACTTACCACTAGTTCCCTTCGGACTCATTACTGATTTTCTTCGAAGAATATCCGGAAGTCTGTCCTTGCGAAATGTACCCAGCATGAATATTCCTTCTTTGGGGATGTATAAAAATAAGGGCAAACTGGATTAGTAGTTGTCACAGTAGATTGTAGAGTGTGATTTACATTTAATGGGACCTCTTTTGCTTACCCTACTTCAAGATTTTCAGTAGTACCAAGATCAGGTTCGTCACTCAAAGAAGCCTCTGTTTGACCTGTGTAGTATATTTCATATTTGTAAGCAAATGCTTTGTCATCACAATTAACGTAAGTGTTTAGCCCCATGCATGGGGTTTGTTTGGGTTATACAATCTTAATATTTTGTCTTTGTAGCACATGTATGCTCTTCAATTGATAATAAGAATGGCTCTCATTTGGATAGATAAGAATTTCGAATTGAGATGATCAATAACTGGCCTCGATCGATAACTGGCCTCATTTTATAGATCACGATTTGGTTCGGTGTTGCTTCTTGTTGGGAGTTATCTTTGAAATGAAAATTTCAGCACATGTTTTCCAAACTGTTCAAACCCATCCAGTTTTTGATCGCTTCATATTCTCAAATAGGGTGCCACATATCTCTCAAGCTCGTATAGTTAGAGTACGAGTAGATATTATGACTCGTAAAAATCTTTCTATATCTCTATTAGAATAGGGTTTTGGTTTGGCTGGAATTTTTTGTGTAGAGTAATGAAGAGTCTCAGCAGATGTTTTATGGATATTGTAATTTAGTCAAAGTTTCAAAAATATAATAACTTCCTTTATATTCAGTTTGTTCATCATCTAGTTCAAAATACGTATCCATGCTTCCAAATTTGAGAAGATCTTTTTTACCGGTTTCTGATTTATTTTTAGTGATTTTTTGTTTAGTGTTTTTTGGAACTCTGCTGATTACCAGTACCTATAAACAATTATGTTAAAAAATCATTGGTTTCAGGTAATATAACATTGGTTGGTAGTGGTTCAAGAGGTTTACGTACTATGTCATTGGTATCAATAGAAACAGCGTTATTTAGCAGTTCTAGTTCATCTGGTACATTTGAAACAATATTGTTTGGGGAATAATTACACATATCATTGATCCCATTATTGTTTGAAAGAACAAGGTATATTGATAGGCGACAAAGTATTTAATTTAGCTTGTCAAAAAGCTCGTCATCCATTATTTCCCTTATCAACGTCAATGTCGTTCTCATCGATGATTTCTCCAAATTCGTCCTCACCACTGTAGGGAAAATTCTAAAGTTTCATAATTTAGTCTGTCTCTAAATTTTAATCCATGATATCTAAAAAGAACCGTTTGTGTAAATTACTCACAGTTATACAACAAAGCTGTCCTATAAAATAAACACAATATATTTAAATTAGTCTGACATAAATTCATGAAACAATACATCCTAATGTTTATGCCACTTTCACCATTGAAGTTCACAAGATGTAACTTGTAAGTTATATTATTAATTATGTACATGCATATAATTATGCACAATGCTGCACTTGAGATACAAAATTATTTCAGATTATAACTATAAAACTATTAAATCAGAATAGTTACCCAAATAGTATTTATGAAGTAGAAATGTCCGTGAAACTGAAAATATTTATCATTGAAACTAATACAAGTGACTAAATGAAATTCTTAAATGTTTCACAATAACCTCCACTCCGCTTGGTCCATGGCTGGTGCTCACTGGAAATCAGAGTTGTTATTCTTGTTTGAGAATGGGGTTTAGTTTTAGACTAAATACATGATAATTCAGCTCAGTTACACATCTTCGTTCCCAATATTGAGGACAAAATGCGCTACAATATCAATGGCAGATTATGTTACAGTATGCATCAAAAGGTTAATACATTGATTCCGATATAATGCAATTTTTTTATCCTTTTAACTTTCCACATGTTATTTTAGAAATTAAAATAATTTACTTAGAATCAAACTTCAATATTTGTCCTACTACTGATGTTTTTATTACATTTTCGTGCAGACTGCGTTGAATCCACAAGGTTAAAATGTAATTGTTTTAATCGGGGACCAATTTAAAAGTACGGTTCGCAGAGAAACTAAGCTAACAATTCCGAACACTCCAGTGAATGAAAAGCCCGCATCTGGTGATCCAGTTGCATGCAATGATACACAAAGCCGAGTACCGGAGTCATTGTGAGCCCGGGATATGTAGGCTTCGACTGCTCACTTGCTCTGTTGAGCCTGGCTGCACTTATGTATGCAGATTCCATTCCAAACAGTACACGGATATGCGCTAGGCATAATTGAGACTTGTTTGTTTTTTGATATAGATTACTTGTGTCACCGCTGATTGTTTAATGTTTTTATATCATAGTTTTATGTATTAAAGAGAAACGTCGTGTAGAATTATTTCATATTAAATTCTAATGACGATAAATAGAATTAAAAATAACCTATAACTTGATTATATGGTACGAAATGTAAAATATAGCATCTATACAGGGTCAGTTAAAATTATGGATACACTATGTTTAGTTTTTTATGGATGAAGATGGAAGGATGTAACTCGGGACAACTTTCTAGGAAATAGAAGTGAAATTTTTAGTCACAAATACAACTTTGCCCATTTTCCCAAAATGGGATTTTCTTTGGGGGGGGGAGGGCTCTAAATTTTGATTGTAAAGACCCATTAGGTGACACTTAATTTGAAAGATCAAACAGAGTGTATCCATACTTTTAACTTACATTGTATTTAGTCGTGTGGACCTTAAAGAAGTATGCCGTTAGGTCTTACATGGTTTTAACTCTTCACATATGAGATCAATTGTCCAGTTCCAAACTATTCCAGGCCGATGACGTGTTGACTAGCTCAGTTTTAGAGTGGTGTCTATCCGACCAAAGTCCACTCTACCTATGCGTCTGTCATGAATTTTTGTACTTAATATAAGTTTGTTTTCAGAGGTTAAGCTTTATTTCTATTCATAAATAATTGATAGTTTTGTAACATAATGCTTGATGGTCCATATTAGACACGATATTTTCAGTAATTCGCGTGAAAATTAAAATGTATAGTTCGCTACAATAAAATAAATAATAATAATTGCTGTGGCTGGATGAAACAAATGCTCTTAATAGTCTAAATAGAAAGAACTTGAATTATCTCTAATTTAACGGATGTAATGGGTAAGGGTTTTCCCTTCTGGGTTACTTAAAAGATGGGTATCCGGCTCGGTGGAGCCCAATTGATGACTTGAATGTAATAAGTGTAGTATGATGTAATGTATAAAACAAAACTAAGTTATTGCCATACATATAATAAAGCTTTATTGAGTTCTCCAAGACACATCAATACTTAGGCGTGCATAAATACATTTCTTACATCACACCCAAATAAGGAAAACTTGTCTTGTATTTAAAAAAAAATTTATTAGGAGTTAAACCTTGTCAATTAAAGGGAGCTAACTAACTTTACTTCAATGTTTTATATGAAATATATAATCGGAGTATGATAGTTTTATTGAATTTTGTAGGAACTACGACGAAATACAATTAAGATGACAATTAGAACTTTTGCTCAATATAGGCACCTACTAAAGGCACTAAGTGTGTAATACAATAATTTATAGTAAATTCGTCTGTCTGTGTTTTAAATATATAAATTTATTTTCGTTGAGAGTCATTGAAGAAGTTAATTAAACCATTTTAATCATAAAAATGTGCAGGATTTTAAATTAATTACAGGAAATGAAATATATTTATCATGAAAAATGCAGAAAGTATCAATACATTTGCTGTGGCTGGATTAAACAAATGCTCTCAATAGCCGGAATAGAAAGAACTGGAATTATCTTTAATTTAACGGATGTAATGGGTAAGGGTTTTCCCTTCTGGGTAACTAAAAAAATGGATAAATTTAAACTGTCTATTTAAACTCATTTAATATTAAATCATTTTAACTGAGAAGAGGAAAATAAAGGAATTAATAATTTATACATAAGGAATTATCAAAATCGTAATGACACTGTAACGGATTTGAGAGTTCAGTATGTAGATTTGCCTTAAGAACACACTATTGGTATAGCATTCCGTGCCATCAAGCCATTCATGTGTAAAGCCCTGTAGGGGAGCGCTGACCTAAAGCAACTATTTTCGTAGTAAAAAATAACAAGCCATTGCAGTTATTTACACATATAGCATCATATGTGTCTCATGCTATTTGTAATCATAATGTGTTATTCATTACTCATAAAATGCTTAAGTTCTAAAATAATACGTAATTGAACTTGTTTTGCTGTTTGTGTCTATAAACAGGCCATTATATTTTCAGTCATTATGTGAAATTATGTATTATTTGGGATAATTTGAAATTTGTTTAATACTATTCATAGTCCAAAGATAGCGTCTTATACACATAAGGAAATTACCGACATAAAGCTAGTGTTATTTCCTTATCACAATGAGATCTTTTAAATATATATGCGTAAAGCGTTGTAAAAACATTTTTAATTTTATAATATTTTTAGATTTTTTAAAGCCTAACAATATTTTATATATATATATATATATATATTAAATTGTATAAATGGCAATAGCCTTATTTAATTTCAATAAACATTGAATCACAAAAAGTACTTGCTCCCAGCGGAGCAAGTACTTTTTGTGATTCAATGTTTATTGAAATTATATATATATATATATATATATATATATATATATATATATATATATATATAACATTTGGAAACTGTGAAGAATCTTGAAATAGATTTCATTATATTTGGCATTTAAAAAATCTTTCTTTACGTTGATGTACAGAGGGGAAGGAACTCATACATTTAATCGTGGATAAAGTTTTATACTATTTAAACATTCTTAAGTAAAGAATCCAAATCTGGTTTTGTTAAAATAATAAGTACGAGGACAGTCATGTATTCAAAACAAAATCTGACGTATATTAATTTCAAGTAAAGTGTTGCTTGTAAGCGAGTCACGTAAATTTATCATATCGTATAATTTTATTTCGTACATTGTAATTATTGTACACTTTTTATCATTTTCAAACTGTTAAAATAATGCTTCATTAATATTTAATTTGGTATAATAAATAACGAAACTATAACTAAGACTGCCAGGGAATAGTCCTTTTTTGTGTGAATGAATATTATTAGATTGTGAAATTGACTTTTATTTTTCTTAATTGAGGTATGGGTATTGGAAGAAAATGCCTTTTTCTTGCAATATGGCATCACACCATTTTATTTTAAGTAGGGGTATGATTATAATTCTTGCCTATACGTTGAGATGATCCCAATACCTCATGATCAAATGTCCCTATCCAAACCATCGCGTATAATATATCACTCACCACGGGAGCATCAAGTAGGGTATTATCAGCAAAAATATTCTGGTTTCTATATCACTGTATTTTCTCGTAATGGCAACAGACAAAAATCTTCGCACGCCATTGTATTTCCCATTGTATCGTCATTGTAACTCTGATTCATCAAGCACGCTTTGTGACACAAATAAGCTTCAATGAAGCACTCTCTCAAGTCAGACTACTAAATAATCTTACACCCAAGGCTTTCAATAACATTGCAATTTTGCACTGGGTTAGTCATGAAATGGTATACATAACAATACTTAAAGAAAAATCTTTACTTTGAGGTTAATGTCATCAACTATAGTATTTTATTGGAGTTTTATAGAACAACAGGTTGACATCAAACCTGGATCTATTTAGTAAACTGTAATCTAGGTTAGTCACTTAGTGCTTGTAGTTCCGGGGAATTGAAACAAAGATGCCATTATTCTCCATGGATGCCTGGATCGCTAGTAAACATTAGTTTAGTAAATTTGCATTACTATCTGTGTTGAATAAGTAACGAGGTTCAACTTCTTTTTGTCTGCAATATTAAAAATGATGTAGACTGACAGACAACCTTTTGTAACAAAGAGTATCGTTAAACTGAGTAAGTCAAGCGAGAAATTACCAGCAGCAGCTGCTATTTTATTCATAATGGATCTCATTGTTCGACCTACATTTATTGTTTGTGTTGTTTTGGAATAATCAATAGTACGTCTCGCAATTTAGAAGTGATGTCACCGAAAACGCTCAAATTGTTTGTTGTTACCTTATGCTTCAAAACCATTTGCAAACAGTGCAAATAGAGTGTCACAGAAAACCTGTAGGTATTCTAGGAATTCACGACACAAAAATGCTTCTTTGAGAATCTCCCCATATCCGGATTTACTGGATATCCGGATATAGTTGTATAACAATACATATCTATAAAAGAGTACGAGGTATAAGAAGATTCATTAATAATTGAAACCATTATATAATGACTTTTCTGGAAAAGAATTTACCCGTTTTTTATGTATATCTAAAAAAGGCCAGTGGGTTTAAGTCCTGTATTTGAAAAGGAAAAACAATTTCCTAGTAATCAAATATGCGGTTACCTGCATGACAAGGCAAAACTTCATAAGTTCATTTTTTATCCTAAGACTGAAATAGAAGATAATGAATGATTTAAAATAAGAAGGAGGGGTTTTGAAAGTGGATATCACAGCCGTCTTAAAGGTGCCATTCTGTGTTAGTATACATGTTTCTGAAAAATTAAATCTAATTTTAGCTGAATAATGTATGGAATTTTCCATGTAAATTGAATCAATAAATTTAAGACAGTTTAACACTTAATATTGATTTATTTTAGTAATATTCTATGTTGGTTACAGTTTAAGTCAAATTGCACATCAAAAATTAACTTTTTGGAATCATGCCCATACTCAAAAGTTCAATGGAACGACCCCTAAAGTACTATACTAATTTAAAGTTAAATAATTGAGATATATCAAATAGCAATAATAATCACTTAGTAATGTATGTATTTTCTTGGAAAACGTCTGACAAATCAAAACAAGCCTTAAATATATATTTTTTAAAATTTTTGTTTTAATATAAACATTCTTCTTATGAGGGTTAACAGCTAAACGTCATTATTTAGGTGCACCTGACCAAACAAAAACAAGCCTTAAAATATATATTTTTTAAATTTTTTTGTTTTAATATAAACATTCTTCTTATGAGGGTTAACAGCTAAACGTCATTATTAGGTGCACCTGACCAAACAAAACAAGCCTTAAATATATATTTTTAAAATTTTTTTGTTTTAATATAAACATTCTTCTTATGAGGGTTTAACAGCTAAACGTCATTATTAGGTGCACCTGACCAAACAAAACAAGCCTTAAATATATATTTTTTAAAATTTTTGTTTTAATATAAACATTCTTCTTATGAGGGTTTAACAGCTAAACGTCATTATTAGGTGCACCTGACCAAACAAAACAAGCCTTAAATATATATTTTTTAAATTTTTGTTTTAATATAAACATTCTTCTTATGAGGGTTAAACAGCTAAACGTCATTATTAGGTGCACCTGACCAAACAAAACAAGCCTTAAATATATATTTTTAAAATTTTTGTTTTAATATAAACATTCTTCTTATGAGGGTTAACAGCTAAACGTCATTATTAGGTGCACCTGACCAAACAAAACAAGCCTTAAATATATATTTTTTAAAATTTTTGTTTTAATATAAAACATTCTTCTTATGAGGGTTAACAGCTAAACGTCATTATTAGGTGCACCTGACCAAACAAAACAAGCCTTAAAATATATATTTTTAAAATTTTTGTTTTAATATAAACATTCTTCTTATGAGGGTTAACAGCTAAACGTCATTATTAGGTGCACCTGACCAAACAAAACAAGCCTTAAATATATATTTTTAAAATTTTTGTTTTAATATAAACATTCTTCTTATGAGGGTTAACAGCTAAACTTCATTATTAGGTGCACCTGACCAAACAAAACAAGCCTTAAATATATATTTTTAAAATTTTGTTTTAATATAAACATTCTTCTTATGAGGGTTAACAGCTAAACGTCATTATTAGGTGCACCTGACCAAACAAAACAAGCCTTAAATATATATTTTTAAATTTTTGTTTTAATATAAACATTCTTCTTATGAGGGTTAACAGCTAAACGTCATTTATTAGGTGCACCTGACCAAACAAAACAAGCCTTAAATATATATTTTTAAAATTTTTGTTTTAATATAAACATTCTTCTTATGAGGGTTAACAGCTAAACGTCATTATTAGGTGCACCTGACCAAACAAAACAAGCCTATAATATATATTTTTTAAAATTTTTTGTTTTAATATAAACATTCTTCTTATGAGGGTTAACAGCTAAACGTCATTATTAGGTGCACCTGACCAAACAAAAACAAGCCTTAAATATATATTTTTTAAAATTTTTGTTTTAATATAAACATTCTTCTTATGAGGGTTAACAGCTAAACGTCATTATTAGGTGCACCTGACCAAAACAAAACAAGCCTTAAATATATATTTTTTAAAATTTTTGTTTTAATATAAACATTCTTCTTATGAGGGTTAACAGCTAAACGTCATTATTAGGTGCACCTGAACCAAACAAAACAAGCCTTTAAATTATATATTTTTAAAATTTTTGTTTTAATATAAACATTCTTCTTATGAGGGTTAACAGCTAAACGTCATTATTAGGTGCACCTGACCAAACAAAACAAGCCTTAAAATATATATTTTAAAAAATTTTTTGTTTTAATATAAACATTCTTCTTATGAGGGGTTAACAGCTAAACGTCATTATTAGGTGCACCTGACCAAACAAAACAAGCCTTAAATATATATTTTTAAAATTTTTGTTTTAATATAAACATTCTTCTTATGAGGGGTTAACAGCTAAACGTCATTATTAGGTGCACCTGACCAAACAAAACAAGCCTTAAATATATATTTTTTAAATTTATGTTTTAATATATAGATTTGAAAACGTATAAAAAACCAGTACATTAATAAACAATAACATTTTTTGTTTGTATTTACGTTTACACTGAGCTTATCTGACTGTAAACAAGAAAAAAAGGTGTAATAATTCAGTTAATTACTAAAGACAGAAAAATAAATACATAATACTATGCAGAAAGTAAAACTGAGTATAACTAACATTTGTATAAATATACTGCTTATACGTGACTTAATTTAGGTAAGGTTATTGTTCAATATTGTCCAACAAACGTTTCCAGAGAGTGAGCACTAGCATTTGTATAAACATTTAATCGGTACTATTCTATAAGTTAGAGAAGAAGTTAAACGTGATGTATAATGCATTAGCAATTTCAAACAACTTTCAACAATAACATCGTAGGAATAAGAGTGAATACAACCACTACCACAATTTCTTATAGACTGCAACCAAAACTGGCACGATGATATTTATTACGAAAGTTTTCAAGCCACATCTACTTAAAAACTTTTCAGTACGATGACTCTTTATGTTAACTCAATAAATACTTTTTGTACGTGATTTTAAAACATACCATAAAATTAAATAAGTTTATGCGTTGGGATTTTACAATCATTATGCAACAATACTTATTTTGGAGTAATATCAAGAATAGATATCCCAATAGATGACATGCTTTGAAACCTTAATGAAAAAGAGCGAACTTCTTTACATGTTTTAATAGCTCTTATGTTGTAACAATTATTTAGATATTTAGAGATAGGTTTCAAGAGGATGAGGCCTATATATATTAGCATGACAGCTAAGGTTCTTAACAGGAATAATGCTGTATAATGCCACGTCTATAACAATCAATGTATCTTCTGTTCTTTATATTTCAATGGGAGAGTTGTTTTTTAAATAATGGTTTGAAACATCACAATTATTTGTAGAGTAAGCATAATTTTAGTCTTACTATCTTTTTCCGCTTGGTTGTTATATTTCAAGAACCCCATCCCAGAATCCAATATTTTTGGGTTTATAGGATATATACACATGCAACTAGCTGTGGTTAAGTACCCAACGATGGCCTCGACTATACAGTGTTGTAAAAAGATATACATTCAAGATTATTCATAGCTGACTAAGAACCTGTAGGCACAAAACAACAACACTAACAGGATTATAGCTACATACGTCCCTTAAGATAACACAAACAGCGGAATCAAGCGAGTAACCCTGTCAGCTCCTACATGGTGATAAGATTGTGCCGTTAACAGACAATAAGGAAGCACTTGCTAAATATATCACGGAGATTACATCATGGGCATCTTGGTTTTTATATATAGATTGTATGGTAAGTGACCAGTTGGGTATGGTGGCTTACTACAACACTTCATATAAACATCAGAACAGACCTTCTAATCCCTTATTGGGCTATAGAGAAATAAAAACGGTCTTTTCCCCCAACCCACCTGTCACATTATATTAACTTAAGAGTTTACGTTTCAATAATAAGAAACATAATCATGTTTCTTTACGTATAATTTTATAATTTGATCTCCAGTTGTCATTTGAGTTCTGTTAAAGTTTATCAACTGCTATTTTGTTACTAAGGCTCCAAAGGTTATTATTTATTTATTTAACATTTGACCCCACCTAAGATATCCATTCTTTTCAGAAGGTGATATTTAATAATTTTCTTTTATATACAAGTATTTTACTATATTATATACACTCTTATCGGCATAATCTGTGATTTTTGCGAATATATATAAGATATTAGGCGTAAAATAAATTGAAAGATGTAATTAATTAATCTAGATAAAGATTAAAATATGAATTTTGTTTAATAAAAAATTTCAGTTTGCAGTATTTGTTAATTTAAATTATTCAAAAACATAATAGTCTAATAATGATTACTGTAAATGCTTATGGGAAATGTGACAAAAGATCCCACCTGCACAACAAAGTTTTATATTTCTTTTCCATATTGCATTTGTTGCATGTCCTACACACTATGTTTAGGCATTCTTACAAAAGATTTAAAGAGGATAAATACCACCCTACCAAGGAAAAGTGAAACAAATAAAGAGTAACGGGTTTCACTTTTGTTGCGAAATACGGAGCGCATTAAACACATACTGCGCCAGGAATGACTCGATGCACGCACCTGTAACTGCTACCTTCTGGGCTAAAATATTAGCAGTGCGGTAATATACTTCCGTGTGTGCGTGCTTGAAAACTCTGCAGCTTTATCTCCTGTACCACTTGTAGGACGACTAAAATAATGAAGTGTTTAGTGTTAATTTTGCTATACAACGTACAGAATTGCTTTAATTAAAAGCCACGTATTGACAATTCTTATGACTAATGTTTGTATTTTATGACTGTAGTTTATTCTTTGTTTAATAATAATGAAAAATATTTACTTACTGATATTTGCCCATGACGTATCTCACATAAACGTTAAGTTTCACCTTGTGTAAAATCAGAAGTAATCACTGACATAATAAAATGGCAATAACAATATTCTCACTAATTAAACCTTTCTTTTTACATTAGATTATACAGTTGACCTAACTTCATGTTTAAATACGTATCTATACTAGGTAGAAGTACGCCAACCACGTGTAGTAACAGGCTTGACTTAGATTGCATGAAAAAATGTAAAATCTATACCCCATTTCATTCTCGAGATAGAAAGCCACAAAGACAACAATACAAAAAAGAAGTTTTTTGTAGAATTGAAGTTTCATGTAAAATTTAAAGTCTGCTTATAAAATCTTTCTTTACATATTTTTCGACATGATACATGATTCAGATATTTATTTCATTATATTTGTTTTCATATCAGTTTTTAAATAATGAAATTCTACACACAAAATTCACTTTAAAATTATGTTTGTGTTGGAATAGTTAGGCTACATTTGTTATATTTTACATTTTTGCGTTTCTTTACTAAATTATTTATTCTACTATTTTATCGTTACCATCTTGGGTATCCATATGAACTATGTAAAAATTTTAATTAATTATCAGTTAAACTCCATGTCTCCATTTCGAGAAATCGTGCGGAAAGGCTTGAAAGATATATGATTCACTAAAGCTCAGCGAAAAAGGCAAAGCCATCATTAACTTATCTGTAATTTTTTTCTAAATTCCCGATATCTCAGAAACTTTGCAGTGGTTTTATGACTTACATAGTAAATTAAAGTATTACAATAAAGACAAACAAGCCATAGGAGTTGAGATATGGTTCCTTCCCTAGAATAGCAAAATTTTGTTTTTTCAAACTACCCGATGTCCTAGAAAGATGTAATTTAACACACATGTGTCTTCTGCTCTCAACAGGAAATTAATGCATTTTAGTGAAGATCTGCCACCTATATCGATTGAACGGTTACATTCAGGTATAATGAATTAAAATATTAAAGTTAAAGTATAATTCTTTTCTTTGATGATTTTCAGAAACATTTTATGGTGTAGAAGACTAGAAATTTATTATAAATTGCTACTATACAAAAGTATTTCTGATGAAGCCGAATTACATTACATTGGATTAACGTTTAATGAGACCTAAATGGACTGCCATGTTCACCATCTATTTCCGTCCACCAGTTTGGGTATTCGCGTGCGAAAGATCGTTTTCCACAGCGGTACGTGTTTATTATCAACCATTATTTCACTGCGTAGAACCCGCATACTTGAACTTTGACCTTGTTTGTTATAATCGACTTGTATTACACGTTAGGTCTATTGCTCATGTTTCTTATAAATTTTATTGTGCTTTCATGCACCATTTATTTTAAAACGTATTTGTCAAATGTTTCTATGGTAATCTGATAGGTAGATAGATAGTATGTGAAATTATAGTATCTCTTACATGTATTAAAAAAAGCTATATTTTATCATTTTGTGTTTATTTTTAAGTTGTAAACATAAACAGATTTATTTTTTCTAATTGTTAGTGTTAGTTTGAATATCAAACCATGATTAATGCTATGCTTTTTAAAAACAATTCTAAAATACCTACTCTAGTGTGTAAAAGTAAACATTCTCTGTCTATATAACAAGTGTGATCACGATTTCTGTCGAGATTCTGAACGCATGTTTATGAAACTTGGTATGAAATATTTATAAGTCAATGGTAAGATGATGTTGTTTGGGTTAATCTAACTAAGAGAGGCTAATCCCTTTTCTCCACAAGCAATAAATACAAATTATAGTAAGACGTATTTGAAGAAACTTTGGATCGGACATTCTAAGTGCTAATGATTACCGTAGATAAAGTCTCGTTCCGTTTTTGAAACAAGAGGTTGGAGCCCTTGGGCTGACAAAATTTACTAGCAATTACGGTGGACCATAATTGGCACGAAGTAATATATAATAATAAATAACAAAGGAAAAGGAACGGAGTTCTAAAATTAGTTCTGCAGTATGTACAATTACTGTGAACATCTTCAAGTTGGATTAGTTTTAATGAAACTTTGTGTATAAATTCTATATTATACATTTTATACCGACAGGGTTTTTGGTTGCTTATGATTCAGTGTAATAAAGCCCTTGGAGAAAATATTATATGATGTATACAATTTTAATTAATCCCTTTGCGAACAGTATTTTAACCATAAATGGTCTGAACGTTCGTAATGGAACTATTCATGACACAGAATTGATATTTTCCAAAAGAAAGGAAAGCAAAGCAGTGTTTTAAAAAACTGAAAGCTCTCACTAAACTGGACTGCGAAAAACCGAAACTTCTAGGGATTGGAATATTTCAGAGACCGAGAGCTTACAGGATCCCGTTCCTGCTAGAGGTCAGGTCTTCCTTGAGGCCGGGAGCGCCAGAGGCCGCGAGGATTGAGGCCGGGGGCTGCAGATAGCTAGGCCCTGAAAAAGCTGGGACGTCCTGAAGGCTAAGAGCTGCCAAAAACCAGAGTTTGGGAACGCCCAGAGGCTGGGATCTATTAGAGGCTAGGTAAATCTGGTAATTGCCGCCACTTGCTAGGGGCTGGGAAGTTCTAGAGGCAGAGGAGATCTCAGAGGCCGAAAGATTTAAAGCGGAAGTAAGTTGATTTCTGGTATGTATAATTTCAGTGTTAATGCAAATTGTCAACACAAATTTATATAATTGGTTTTGTGTACCAGGAAAACAGTCATCCACACTTTCACATAATATAATACGTTTTAGTTTAATTTACTTATAAGGCACAAATGACAAGTTCACGACCCAACAGGCTTGCTGTCTTTGTTTGTATCCTCGATATTCTTTCTTGGAAAGTGGGAATATCTACAAACCTGATATAATATAGTATAGGTCCTTACTTTCCCACTTCTGTTTGCATTAACATCCTCTCTCCTTGGTTCATTAAAGACATTATATAAATTGTATTTACATACTAACAGCATCGTAACCATTTTCAGAGCAAAAATGGATCCGCTACCACCCTACTCGTTTCCTTATCCTGATAGAATTTACTTTTTTATGTTGCATCGCTGGAAGATACAGTTCAATTGGTCCCTGGTTCACTAAGCTTGTTTCGTCAAAATGTAATCAAGGCACGAATATTTCGTAGTTTATTTTTTATGCCTACAAGTATTCATTTTGTCCCACAGTGAAAAAAAATCTAACTTATTATAAGTACGTATTAAAAAGTTTTGTTTTTAATTTTAGTTTTATTATGATATTTAGTTACATACTACCAGAGGGAAACTATGATATATTATAAGACAATAAAATATTTTCACGAACTAACAACAGTTTTTATATTGCGCAAGGCATTGTGCGTATACTCTACATTTCAATATTTTTATAAAAGAATGAAAGGAGAGTACCATATAATATTTGTATGGCATTAATTTTTTTTAACCAGGCAGCTAATATTAAGTTTTTTAGTCGATTTAAACTAAAACACAAGAAGCGTGTTTTTGTAATCACCTGTTTTAAGTCAAACAAGATCAAACGTCTCATAAGATTAACATTGAATCTTAGGAAGCCCGTGAGGTAGAGCCCTATAGTGGGATGGAGAGATTGTAATAATTTCTTGTCGTTGCCAAATATGTATAATAAATCATACTCTTAGATACCTGAAATCACCGCACCGAAATCATAAACTCTTTTAACACTGTTGATATTTACTCTATACTTATAAATATACAGTTTAATTACAAGTAACTTTTGGATGTTAGTTGCTACTTATTAAAATGAAGACTTAATGAATTTTCTGTTTGAAATGCCAATTAGCAGTTTATCTTTATGTTTTGATTAACGTTAAATATCTGTAAATATTTTCCTTATGAATATTAACGTTATAGCACACTGATAATGCTGAGAGCAGAAATGTATTATGTATCCATTCAGTATTACTATTTTGCATTATTTAGTACGGAAAATAAGTTTTTATAATATAATGGTATTAGTTAATTTACATAAACAATATAGAGGGAAGAATACACATAAAGCTAGCTACACAATTGATACCATTTCATAAAACTATATCTTTGTGTAACACAGACCTTTGTTTATGGTGTAGTTTCGAATAACGTGCATTGTAACCCTTTGAACAACAGTTAACTAATTAGAGCACTGTTCGGTCTTTCAACTAAATACATTTAGTAGGCTCTTTTTGCATTAGTTAGTATCGTTATCATTGGCCAGAATTCATTAGTAGAGAAACACACATAAGTATAGAAAATGAAATATTATTCTTTAAAATTATACTGTATTTATTAAGGGTAAAATATACAGCTGACTATTATGTAAATAAAGAAGAGTAAATAACACATATAAATGAAAATTCTTTGCTGCGTTTGGAACTCAGATAACGTAATGTAAAAAAGACATCAATTAATAAATAACTAGAGTTTAAAACACCATGAGAGAGGATTTTGATTATTGAAGATCATCTGAGACCTCTTTTAAGCTATTGGCAGATAAAAAGATTTGGACTTAAAAGTTTATCTCTAGAGACCATTTACGGAATATTTGAATAAGATAACTTTTTTATATTCAAATGCGGACTACCTAAAATTGTGTAAAGGTTGTTAAGGAGATACTACTCAACAAATGGATAGATAACGATCAATTCAAACATACGAAGATAGATAAATAGAAACTCAAGATTATGTAAAGATAACCAAGATTAAACTTTGTGCATAGAACATTTTAAAATACATCCGTCATGAAGGAGGAATCAAAGAATAAAAAATATCATTTTGGTTTCCGTGTGATATTATAGTTGAAGGAGAATAATATTAGGAATAACAAATCACAATTAAAAAGGTTTTCTCCAGAGCCTAATACTGACACGTTAGTCCTCATTTTCTAAACCCGTACATTTGGGCATGCCTTGTATAGCACCAAAAAATTTAGATTTTCCAATAATAGATCAGCACATTTTGTACCAACGCAAAAAGACTTTTGAAACTTCAGGCTTACCAATTAAAATGCAATCAATGTCAAAATATTAATACTTGAGATGCATTATTATAACCAATTTTAACCCAGACCATGGTGTGACAAGGCAATGCAATTATTGCTATCAAATTTTACGCCCATTAAACGCAACTATTCCCTATTCCGACAAGATAATAATAGTCATTCGGACATTTTCAGCAGACAACGTCATAGCAACATTGACACAAAAACTATTGCATTTTACTTCTAAATGCTCTAAGACATACATCTTATGGAAATGCCTGACTACTAATGCTGATGTGATCTTTTAACATTTTGATAAAATTCTACCATGAACTTAAATATATATCAGTAAGTGGGTATAAGCAGAGGATTAAAAATAAATCACAACACAGGAGAAATATCTCTAGTCACAGATAAAGACCGAGGAGGAGAAGACACTGGACCCTCCATATAGTTGGGTACTCAAATACCCAGAAATCCGGCGGAAGAATTTTGAAGGGGTCCATGTTCCACTTTAGGACAGTTCGGGAAAAGAGTATTAGTGATAAGGTTGGTGAATAATAGTGAAAAGGAGTGTTTTTTAAGGTGCGAAAATTAAAGGAAAAAGAGACAAATCATGCCGTCGAAGTATCATGACAAACATATTTGAAGAAAGTGTGATTGTTGGTCAATAAACGACAATAAAAAGCAGCTATAATTGTCACAGAAATTATTACTTTTATTTACACCTTTTTAATGTACCTTTATTGCTTAAAGCCATAAATACGAGAATGCTTATTTACTTATTTATATGAAGTAAACCATTAGGAAGTTTTGTACCCCTATGGCTTTTCAATAGAAATTATTTGGAAAAAGTGCTTTTTCTCTTAATATTGGAAAGAAGTAGAAATTCAAGTAGCAACATTACATTAATAACTTCCTTTCCGTTAAATTGTCAGTCAAGAATCTCCTGCATTGCTCACCCATGAAAGACGTGTTTCCTTCAAGGACAACGCAAACTACCGGTTGCAAATAGCTTCTAGTAATGAAGCTAGGATCTCTATCCATGGCAAACCACTCAGGTGATTGACAGCCATTCTAAAAATAACTGCGGAGAAACAAATCAAACGGTTAACAATTCTAATGTTTGAAAACATTCTTTTTATTTCTCATTACGTAGTCATATTTGGCAATATAAAAACGTCCCGTTGCCAAAATGTATTAATATAAGACGGGTCGAGTCTTCTAATTGTTTTATTAATTTTGGACACTAATATTTATAATTCTATTTAAATCACGTTATTACTGACAATTACTCTTTCTTAAACCTACCAATACTAACTATAAAACGTTTCATTATTCTATATTCCGGTATGAATTAAATGAAACTAGATTAATATTAATAATAATATTTCCTGATACAGTTATTCTAGTTCGTTAGATAACCCTTCGACACATCGGCATAACCCAGCTGTTCACTAGAGAATCAATTGCTGTTTTTAAACAAAACTACTCATCTAAAATAGGTCTTTGTCTATAATCATTCGCGCTGTAGTTTCAAATAGCTTGTTTATAGTATTGCTTTGAACAAGTTAATGTCTAGTGTTGTGTTACATTCAGTAAAATTGTTTTCTATAGTCAATATAATTATGATTAAACAAATACATAATGTTTTTTCATGTTATTGACATTTTGTTTTGAGAAACATATTTTATGAATGTATTGAAAGACAGTATATAAGATATAAATTTAAGTACTTACTGTAGGGATGCCCTATGCCTTTTTACTAAATTCTTGGGCCATAGGCTTTAATATGGCATATTTGCGAAATATAGTATTTTAAGTATCGTAATAGTAAATTTACACACAACGAAAGGCGTTATAAATAAATTCGTAAAAATGTTTTCTTTTTGGGATATTATAGATTTTTGTGTTCAAATAAACGTGGGAGAAAAACTCAGGATTCTTGATACTATTTACAAAACAGTTTTTACCTGATATCTAATACCTGGACATTTTACATCACGCTATAAGTTATTTTACCATATAAAAATAGTTCAATTTAATCTGATTTTCAATAGATTATGCAATAAATTCATATTGTAAAATGTAGGATATGGAGTACTTTTCGTAAAAACTTTTAACTGTTTTAGCAGCGGTTTAGTAAATAGGTAAACCTATATATATATATATATATATATATATATATATATATATATATATATATATATATATATATACATTCCTTTTGTATACTAAGACAAAATATATTTTCACTCGTTTTTTTCTCGTATCATACCTTACCTAGATTCAAACAACAAAACTATGCCTTCATATATAAGAATGTAAATGTATGTCATTATTTGCTGTGTGGAATCTCTATACAAAGCAAAGGACTTTTACATATAAATGTTCAAATCACTCAGCCAGCTACTAAGCGGCAAGGGAGCTACGTAAAGCAAGGAAACTTATATTTTTTTTAAATAAAATGAACGGATAGGGCCATGATAGCATTTGTCTGAAGGATCTGATATTAGCTATTCTATTTCTTTCAAGAAAATATGAAGAGAAAAGTGTATGTTGAAATATCCTGACAATGAATATATTTGTCATGGATAAAGTTTAAAAGAGACAGGTTCTTGCTAAACTATACAAAGAACTAACCAATAAATCCTGAAAATTTTAGAAATATTTCTTAAAGTATCCTATAAGATAAGAAAACACTAAGGTTGCATGTAACGTTTAAAGTCTATAGCAAATTTCATTTAAAAAATGTCATTTTGACTGATAGTCAGACATCGTACAGGAAAGACGTTTGCATCCCCCGGAACAAAAAACCAAACTATGCCACCCGACTGGGTTTCTATGATGCTCGGCCAAATTCCATAATTATGTGTGCACTAACTGATTATTTTTCTATGTAGAAATGTAGTTTCATCCAAAATTTAAAATCTGCAGCTAACACCTCTCGAAATATGACACACATTTTTTTGATAAGTAATTTTTAGGCTAATAGAACTTTACAATCTCCTTTTTTTGCTATATGAATAGGTTCCACTTGTTAAAGTAGTCCATGTTGAAATCCCACAATATACTACTACCTGTAAACAGCTTGGTTACAAATGTACTTATTCTGCCAGTTTTCTCATTGCCATCGTCGTTATTCATAAGACCAACGATAAAATATTTGATAACGTTCAGCCGAGTCCTCCATGACCTATCATTGAACTCAGTGTTGCCTAAATAGCTTTATGTAGATATTGTGTGGACAGACAGAAATTCAATTATCAAGCCTTGCGAGTGATAGGACTCTCTAAGGCAATAAAAATACGATTAAAATCAATTAAATTGCAAGTAAAAATAGTCAAATTAATTATCTGACTGATAGTAACCCTACGCTAGAATCCTCCGTAATGATAATATCTTAAGAAGAAAAGTAGTAGACCTTAGACTACATTGAGAATCTATTACATTGCAATAAGACAGTTACACATATATAAGTTAAGACAATAGTAGTGATGATAATAATAAATATGATAATTCACAAACAAAAGTAAAATAGTTTTTAAACAATGTTTCCTATTCAGGAACTGATATTGAACAAGTTAAACACAGTATTCTGTTTATATACCATATGTTTAGAGGAAGCTATGTTTCTATAATGTATAAGAAGACGATAGGCGGTATCAGGTTATCACACAAAACGGTTTTCGATGGGGAGGGTGCAGCTGTAGATTGCCCCACCTTATATCACGATTGGCTTAGACCCAACCCTTACTGCTTATCGACTGCTTTCAGACTAAAAGAGGGTTAAAAGGAAGTGTTTGTACGACATCGTATCTTTTGTTTCCTTTTTTTGATAAGCGTCCACAGTTTTGTTACTAATTTAATTGGCTATTAACTAATAACTCCAGCTAGTCAGATAAAGTACAGTATGCAATCTAAAAACTTACTAAGCGAACAGGTTTAGGCAACTGTAATGGGATTCCTGTAGCCAGTGGAGAAGGCCCTTAACACTGAGAAACCAATTAAAATCCTTAATGATGAAAAGGTTTCGCTTCATGTTTGTTGTGGTTAATGTCCCTGTAGGTTTATCCGCACATTGGCTCAAGAACAGTGATCTACAGATTTAGAATGCAATTTTGTAAATTGAATAATAAGGCAAAGTCGGAAGTTTTTAATGTACATCACAAACCAGAAGCAAAATCTTCCGGGTTTGTCTTATTATCCACACATATATTTAGGAGAGTTTGAACGGAAGATTTAGGATGATTAGCATCAAACTTTGGCTATTAAAAATTAGGAAGACAGATCCGGATTCAGGATTTTTTACATCATCCAAGACCTAAGTAGATTAAAATGGCTTTAAGTCAACGCTTTTTTATCGAAGAAAGCGTTGGCTTTTAGCCTTCTCAGACCTACGAATGTACGTAATTTCTTGATACAGGCAACAAATCAAAGTAAATTGTGGCGCTGGAAATATGATTCATTTGAACTATCGCACACACTCAAAACTGTAAAGGATTATTTTGTCGAAGTCATTTTGTGAAGCCTTTTACGGGAGGGACTTATCTCACTCGCATTCCATTATGAAAATAAAACTTATTTTATGATTTTATGTTCCTAATTTCTCAAAATAACTAGTGAGTGAATGTTTCATCTGTCTTACAACAACTATGGTGGTTTTATAAAAATGTTAATCTTTAATTGCTACCAAAATTGAAAGAGTAACATTAGAGAACTCTAGTTTGTGCCATTCGTCTTCATTTTATAATACATTTAAAACGGTGGTTCCTATTGAAAAACTTTTACTTACTTCCAAATACCCCTTTTTTGGAGAGAGCGTAAAATGAAATAATGATGAAATAATGAAATAATGATTTATTCTTCCATAAAATTTCAAAATACAAAAATATACATAAGTTTCTTAAGAATAAGCTAACCACGCTGCCAGTAATGTGGTTAGCTGCATGTAAATTAAATTCAAAGTAATAATACAACTTGTTGTGAGTTCAGTTCACAATAAACAATTTAATAAAAAACAGCCAGAATGCCACTCTCTGGGCGCCTAATATAAATACCTATAATACTATACAATACAAGATGCAGAATATCATACACAATATCACTGACAGAATAATAAAATATTTTCATACGTCAAAAATATCCTCAGTTGGTCATATAAACATCCCCCAAAGTAATTCACTCTATGCCAATTCCTAAGAAAGTTAATAGTGTGAGGGCGGGGGGTGGTGGGACTTTTAGAACATCCCCTATAAAGTTTACAAAACAGCGGCATAACATTTTATTTAAATATCATGTTATTATATAAAATAAGAAACTGTCGTACTGTACCGATATTCATACATACTTTTCGATTTTATCCATCATCCATTGTTTTTGAAACAATACATGTAAGAAAATAAAAAATATTGCCTTATTAACCAAAATTTACAGTTATATTCCTTAAACTAAACATTTTTACGGAACATCGGTTGTAGTGATGAGTTTGAGTTTGTTTAAATATTTGTTTATTCTGCTACATTCTTATTGCCATCATGGTTAATGTAATCAGGCTAATGTAATGTTCGCTAACGCTCAGCCAAATCCCATGAGGTGAAATACACCATCATCGAACTCATTGTCCCTCATATAGAAATATAGCTTAATGCATAATTTTTAAGGTCAGGTAGATTGACAGACATACAGAACAAATGTTTTCCAGCCGCACGTGTTATGCTTCGCTAAGGCTCAGTCAATTATGTTACTAACGCATTTGAGATAACATTTAAACAATTAAAAGATTTATAAAAAATATTGCTGTTATTTACAAACGCTAAACACTCATCTTACGAACTATGCATTAACGTACAGATACCGTAAATAAACGTAAGAGTTTTGTTATAATTGATGTTTCTATGTGATTATATTAAGATTTTTACAGCTACGTTCCTACCAGTGTTGTAATATTACTTTCAGTGAAACTAATTCGGAATTTTAAAAAGTTTTCATATTCAAAATTGTGACTTGGAGGAGCAATATTATTATTATAAAAATAGACTGTTATTGCTTTTATGCCACAAACTAAATACAGTGGATTAAATTTGTACCAATTTAAGACATCTTATGAAAGAAAAACTCATCAGTGTGTTAAATTTTACTGGCTAAGCAATAGCGAAGTATATCACTTTAGTAGCTGGAAATGTTTAATATCTTTCGGACTGTCTATCCATCAGTCTGGCCTTACGATATGAAGAAAATGAATCAAACTGTAGATTTTAAATACTTCACATGCTTCATTTATATACTGCCAACACTATACTCAATGTCACTGGATGGGATTTCGCTGAGCTGAATATTTTAAAACCGGTATTGGTTAAAATTGTGATTACAAAAAGAATTATAGCAGAATAGATACATTCGTAAATAAGACGAGTACAGTCATATAAGATTTGAACATGTAGCATATTAACCCACGTACTCTAACCCTGCCAATACATAACAATCATCTTTGGTGACTAAGTGTCTAGACTTATATTCCTCAAACAGTGCTATGAAACAAATGTGTAAATATATCAATTAACAAAATATCTTGAGAAAATCTCCATTTTTATAATCTCCATACCGGAATGAGTCCTATGAAAGTGAATGTCTAACCGTAGAATTTGGCTTGACGCCATTGACATCTATAACTCAATAATTTCTCTTTTGCCTGCCTGAAAGATGTACATATGTATTTTCTTTTTCATCGTCTATCTGTCTATCTGCCTATAGCATATCTCAATGATGCAATGAGCTATAGACTTGAATATAACCTCAGCAACATCTGTTAAATATA
Source organism: Homalodisca vitripennis (assembly GCF_021130785.1). Lineage (NCBI taxonomy): Eukaryota > Metazoa > Arthropoda > Insecta > Hemiptera > Cicadellidae > Homalodisca > Homalodisca vitripennis. Next base: position 151,387,187 of record NC_060207.1, on the reverse strand, counting down.
CACGTCGTGTGGCACTCTCATTTGTACTTTCTCCTATATTTTGCTATATGGTTATAAAGTGGGTTATAAAGCTATCAAGAGTAAATAAAAAATAAATCTATCCGAAGTATGTTTTGATGTATTTCTTAATTAAAATCTATGATTATTTTTGGCAAATGTTAACCATGATCTCAAATTTCTTGAACCGAATGATTTAAACGAAAAGAGGAAAAGTTTTATACTGGAATTCCGTTTTTATACTCGCCATCCCTGTGTGTAATTATTCCACATAGAATGAGTGTAAGATAAAATTCTAGATTGGATAAGAAAATACTGTATGGGTGTATTACATAATAATATTTAAAATAGTAAAAATGTAGGTAATATCGACCTACGATTATTTTCTCAACTTCTATATGCAACCGTTCAAAAGTTACCAAAAGGGGAAACCTAACGATCGTCGTACATTGTTTTATTTACCTCAATAAAACATATAGTAATATTAAGAGATATGAAGTATGAAAAAGTTATAAAAATGTTGCTTATTCTGGTTACATAATATTATAGTAGGTTTTATATTCGTAAAACTTCCATTATTGTTTAGTTACAATTTTCTTTTTTAAATGCCTATTTTTGACATTTGGAGATTATAAAATCTCATACACAATATTTTTTTCTAGATATATACATTACATATGTATGTCTTTTAAAAGAGAATAAAATTAATTTTTTCTAATAGACATTAAAATTTATGAATATAAAATTTAAATGTAGTAAAATGATCTGGTATACACAAATACTAAACGTAACTCGTATCGCTTATTACAAGCAAGCCAGATATTCTACTAAACTATAAAGATTCTGAATATATAAAATGATAAGTTAATATAATATTGGCAGTATGAAATTGATCAGTTTCGTAGTATTTTTTTATATGTTTATCACCTTGTGACTGTTCATAAGAGTATCCACGAAGAAACGTGTTTGAATGAATTCTTAATCGTTAAAAAGCAATTCTGAATTATTTGGACTACTCGTCTTCTTTAGAAGTAGAATATTTTCAAAATAAATTATTGTTTTGATTCACCTAATGAATTATTGTGTGAGTAGAACTTAAAATAGATTAATTAACAATGATACCTGTTATTCTTTTGTTTATATTGCTGCAGTTTGTGTTAATCAACAAAACTTATAATCACTATCCAATTGTTTTCATTCCACAACATCTAACATTGTTGAATATTATTCGTCCTTTACCAAAAAAGAGCGATCAGTTTTTATCGAGCTTTGTCAAATATTGTCATGACAACAAACAATGGTACATTATACCACTTGAATTTAATGATTTATTGATTGAGTGAAAGTTATATTAAATCATGCATTTTTATACAGTTGTCTTTTTAATTTAGTAACAAATATTGAAATTTAAAAAATATAGTTTCTAAATTTTAAATCTCCTTGATTATGGCTCATTTAACATGGGTAAATTCGAAGAGTTCTTACCTTACAGAAACTTACAGACCAATTTGCCGATGTTAATTATCCAATAGTAAAACAATGACAGTAATAATTACAGTAACGATTTTCCAATACAAATAATAGTGATCCTTCATATTGATTTTATATAGCTAAAAATAAAGTTTGACCTTCTTAACATATTATAATTTATATATATATATATATATATATATATATATATATATATATATATATTATATATCATTTATAACACTTTTTCGTGCTTTAACAGAAAATAAATAATATAAAAAAAATATTATTAATATCAAATAATGTGATTAAATATTTCAAGTCAATGTGGTCCAGATTTTTACTACATACTCAATATTTTATTTGCTTGAGAATGAAAGGTTCGTAAATTAAAGAGTGTTGTGAGGTTATTTTGCATCGAAACAGCGTAGCGCTCCACAATACTGTTAAGCCTACAGCGTTGGTAATTAAATAATGACGCTGCGGGGCCCATGTGTTCTAATTGGATGAAAAATGTACTAAATGGGAATCCAGCATTGTGCTTCAAACGGCTTCATTCAACGTTTCAGCTTTGTTTATTTTGTTAGATTACGCAAGTTGTCGACACCACTTTAGTGTAACGTTTGTTAAAGAGAAATACGCTTTGAAAATTATTAGCTGCAGTAAAGCTGAGATTGATTGTTAACACATGGAGAAACTTATTAATGTATTTGATTTATTTTTAGTTTCAAGTACGCCGAAGCTAAAACTTCATAAACTAAATTAATTTACGCGATTATATTATTTTTAACTATTTAAATTTTTAAATATTGACAGTGAAATCCATTCTGTAACCTTAAGTTTCAGTGTTGCAAGAGATGTGCTTATGCATATCAAGTTCATGACGTGATTAACGAGTAAAGATAATAACTAAAGGTTTCATAATAAATATAGTTTAGGAAAGTCAATATTTTTTAATAGTTTTATAGGAGTATCAGTGAATAAATACATTTTAAAAATATTATTATGTTGAATGGCTATGGAAAGAATTATTGTGACTATCTTAAATTATCACACAGTGATATTGTTATTGACTATACAGGGTGTAACTGAAATACACCGACAAACTTCAGGAGGTTGTTCCTGAGGTCAAAACGAACCAAAAAGTTCCTATAAATGTATGTCCTAAAATGCATCGTTTTCTGTCTGTCCGTCTGTTTGTGTTTATTACATTAAATGTTTTTTCTAAACAACCATTAAAGGTACAAAAGTTATAACTTTTCAACATATGCTAATCTAGTAAAGGTTGTCAATTTAAAAAAAAATTGAAAATTTTTACTCAACAAAATTCAAAATGGCGGCTAGTTAAAATCTTTTGATGGTGAATTTCTCAAAAACTACTTCCTGTATAAAAAAATTACTAGAATATAAAAAAAATATAAATTTATTTATAAAACAAACGGGTACCTCATTTTTTGAAATCGCTCAAGAAATAAAAAAGTTATGGCATTTTTTCTTAAACCTAGTAACATATCACATTTACAAGTTTTTTTTTCTTGTTTCAAAAGTTAATGTAAGTATTTAGGCAGTATAAAAATAAAACGATATTTTGGGTTTAAAAAACTTTAAACATGGTAATTAGTATTAAATTTTAAAAACAACATTGTAACAAGCAATCTACATGACTCAACTTTCATGGTTTTTTAAACAGCTGAATATGTTTTCATGTTGAGACACAGCTGATTAGAACAACAATGAATTCAGATAAGTAAGTCATTTCCGTTTATTTTTGACAAGATATGATCTGTTACTTTCACTTGTAGAAACATTATTAGTCGATAGTGCTCTTATTCTATTGAAGATGGCAGGTTACCCATTTAGCCATCAAGCTGACATGATATTTATGTATGGAAAAGCTAACGGTAATAGTTGCCTAGCATCCCGCCTGTATTACGAATACATTTCCAAATCGACAACAACCTACTCATTCAACATTTGCTGCTGTTTTCAACCGACTTCATGAGACTGGCACTTTGTTACCTTCTACTGCAGACCGAGGTGTACAGAGACAGCGTAGAACTCCTGATTTGGAAGAAAACATCTTACAGCGAGTAGAGGAAAGATCCAGGCGTAAGTACTAGGCAGTTAGGAGCAATACTCGACGTAGACCACATGACAGTAATGGCGAGTTCTACATGAGCAGATGTTATATCCGTACCATTATCAGCGTGTACAAGCCCTTGGTCCAGCTGACTTTCCATTACGTTTACAGTTTTGCCAATGGTTTTGTCAGCAAGCTAATAACCCTGGTTTTACATCATTAGTTGTGTATACAGATGAAGCTTGTTTTAATCGAGATGGAATAACCAACTAACACAATATGCATCAATGGGCTGATGAAAACCCACAAGCCATTCATGAAGGGAGACATCAACAGCAGTTTAAAATAAATGTTTGGGCAGGCATCGTTGGAGACTGTTTATTAGGTCCTTTTGTATTACCTGACATACTAAATGGTGAAAACTACAGACATTTCTTACAACACGAATTGCCTGAAATTTTAGATGATGTTCCCTTGGGTGTGAGAGAGCACTGTTGGTTCATGCATGATGGAGCTCCCGCGCATTTCAGACTAGATGTCAGGCAATTTCTGGACCAAACTTATGGGGAAAGATGGATAGGCAGAGGGGGACCTGTATCGTGGCCGCCTCGGTCACCAGATCTAAATCCAATCGATTTCTTCCTTTGGGGCCATCTGAAAACTCTAGTTTATGAAAGACCAGTTTAATACCAGGGATGACCTTTTACAGCGTATCACTGCAGCCTGTAACACTGTAAGGAATACACCAGGGAATACTTGAAAGAACTCGGCAATCAATGACCAGACGTGTTAATGCATGCATCGCATCAAATGGAAGGCATATTGAACATTTGTTGTAAAGTGATCCCTAATATTTTGAAATAAATGTTTGCTTGTTAAGTTATTTCCGTATTTCTTAATAATGACAGCTTAAAACTCTTTTGTTTAATGTGAGATATTTTTGTTTAATGTGAGATATTTTTGTTTAATGTGAGATATTTTTTGTTGAATGTTCTAAACAATTGTAGGCTACTGTAGTTTTTTTGAAACAAGAAAAAAAACTTGTAAATGTGATATGTTACTAGGTTAAGAAAAATGCCATAACTTTTTTTATTCTTGAGCGATTTCAAAAAATGAGGTACCGTTTCGTTTTATAAATAAATTTATATGGTTTTTTTATATTCTAGTAAATTTTTTATACAGGAAGTAGTTTTGAGAAATTCACCATCAAAGATTTTAACTAGCCACCATTTTGAATTTTGTTGAGTAAAAAATTTTCAATTTTTTTTAAAATTGACAATCTTTTACTAGATTAGCATATGTTGAAAAGTTTAACTTTGTACCTTTAATGGTTGTTTAGAAAAAAAATTTAATGTAATAAACACAAAACAGACGGACAGACGGAAAACGATGCATTTTAGGACATACATTTATAGGAAACTTTTTGGTTCGTTTTGACCTCAGGAACAACCTCCTGAAGTTTGTCGGTGTATTTCAGTTACACCCTGTATATTCCACCGGTAAAATATATTTATTTCGTTATAATCAACTCACATTTGTTCAGTTACGAAATAAACGGGTTATTCTGTTTATGGAAGGAATATTATCTCAACATTTTCAGGAATATTATATTCATTCCTAATAATGAAGCTTAACAGATTATATAAAGTATGCTTGTACTTTCTGAGAAAATATTCAGTTGGATGAAAAACACCAAAATTATATAAAACGGAAAGGTACCTTAGAATAATTTAAGAAAGGCGAGAATAAGGGAAAGCTGTTTTACTAAAAATCTGAGAGTTTTGTTTATGTTATACTTGCCAATGAATACTTTAAGAATGGAAGGTAACATAATGATGGGTATAATGAGTCATGCGATGCTTTTTGGAAAGGAAAGTTAATTGTGTTACTTTTTTAATTATTTGATTAACATACACATATTTATTTTGAAATAACGAGAGTATTTCAACCGCTTATACAATTCCATGCTACGCTTCACTTCAATCCATTTGACGTTTAGAGATATGTACAACAATTTCCTATTGATACTGTAATAATGTGTGTAGTGAAATCATATTTATAACTATTTTTCAATACTCTTATATGCAGACATTGTCACACTAATTCATGTAATAGGTCACAAACAGTGTAAACAATTCAGTACAATATTACTAAAATAAAATTCATATATCTGTAGATCCAATCAATAATCTAACTTCCCTAGTAGAAATTCGAAGTATATATTAATAGTTTGATTTCTTGCTGTGTCAATTAACATTTACCAATTCATGTTTCCTATATTATACGAATATCGCCAGAATTTCCACAAATCATTATTTCTTATAATTAATTAGTAAAATAATACTCACTGACAATCAACTGCCAAATGTTTACAAAACAAAAATTTTACTTTCAAGTAAACAGTACAATAAATTATAAGAGTAGATCACGTAACACGTGGTGCAGAAAGTTACACACATATTATGCTTATAATATGTCATGATAATATATATATGCTTAACCTACATATAGTTAATAAACTACTATAGTGATCAGAGCAAACTTACGTCTTTATAACAATGATTACTGAATTATGGGTAGAATTAGCGTGTATTTACAGCATGCGTTAAATTGTGAACATTAAACTGAACGTTAAATTTTGGTGTATTTCATTTAATTTCAAAAACACAAATGTATCAAATACTCGTGTTATTGAGATCAGCAAATTCACACAGATAATACGATTACGTTGTTGTTCCCACTCTTTGTGTTTTGTGTGTTTTAAATACAAGTTATGTGATTTGTCTTTTCGCAGGCAGTAGCGTACGTAAGATTGGACTAAATATGTGTCAAATGTACGCAAATGCGTACGTTCATAGACAGCTGATGTGACGATTCCGCGGTATAAATTGTTCGGAACCTAAATTCGAGGTTCCTCTTTTTAACAAATTATTACTAAGTTGTTTCAAACATTGTATTATCTTTTTATAAATCCATAACTGAAGAGATAGTAGTAATAAAACTTAAAAGTTGTATTTCTGATTACTTATTGTAGGTGCTCCAATTCACTGTTCACTGAACCTGGTTTTAGATTATATTGAGAGATTAAATTTATGTTTTTTCACGTGGAATTCCCAAAATATTTCATAAAGTCATTGCTAACAATCATTTCCGAAGATACAACTCTGATTCTAGATAGTTTTAATTATTAATATTATTGAAAAAAAAAAAAATAGAATACTATCAATTTCATTACGTAACTAAGAAGGTAGTAGTGCGTCACGTCTCATTTCGCGTAACAGGCTTCGCTGTTATTGTGAGGTATATAACCCAATTTATTGTCAAGATGTCTGCGGACTAATAGGAAAAAAGACACTGCACGAAAAAAAACTGTTACATATAACGCCCGACAAAATAGAAATTGTGTCAGCCTATTAATTGAGGTGCTTTGATGACGCGAATTTAATCTTTTTATATTTTTTATTCTTTTAACGTTAGTAAAATATATAAGTTCCTAAAATACAAACATATCTTTTCTTGCATTGTTCAATTATACTAATTTATTTATATCTGTAACAAAAGCCAAATATTTCTAATATCCGTATGTCCTGGAACCTTCAATAGGACCCTGGCATTCAGTATACAAAGGGCGTATGTGATATCGGGTTATCTCTCAAAGCGGTTTTCGATAGTGCAGCTGAAGCTGTAGATTGCCCAACCTTCTATCAATAGCTTGGCTCAGCCCCAACCCTTACCGCTTATCGAACCTTTTATACCTGGACCGGGCCTGGGAAATAAGGTCTCACTTCAGTATGTTTCAAAGTTTAATTAATTAATTGCGAATTATAAGCTAATGTTTTATCATCTGACCGAATTATAAGCTAATGTTTTATCATCTGACCAATGTTATTAATCAATCACTTTGGATAAACCATGGATTAATTCTTGAGATTAGACTGTACCTGAAGAGATGCATCTATATGTTTCCTTACCCTTGAATACAGTATAGAAATAAAAAATTCCACATTAAAGAAATAGGCCTGTTTTATTAGGGTGGTGGAGTTAAATTTTGATGATATTATAAGAATGTAAGAAAACTCCTACATTTAAAAATAAAATGCCAATGTTAAATTGCGTATTGCCTCAAAAAACTTTATAAAAATAAAAAAATTCAAATTTTCAAATTGTCTTGAATAAGTTTTTCAATGAAATGGTCCACTGAGTGACGGGTCCACCGATCGCCAACCGACACTTGGCCACAAAATAAACTGCTTTGCTAGCTACAATTACATTACTTCACGAGCAGTAAAAGAATGATGACGCCCCATTATTAAAATATGATTACTGATATAAGTGGGACATTATTTAATTTAAAACTTTTGCTTGTAAAAATAATTTATATTTTCTTTAATGAATTCTGCACAATATATCATGTAACGTAAAAATCCATAGAGACAATGCCTCTACTGACTTCAAGAAAATTATAAATAAGTGAGAAAATAATATTTTCATAAATATTTTCACTTTGTAGGGTTTTATTGTTTTGAAGTGAAGTTTTTTCGTTAATAAAATTGGAATTTCCTAAAGTCCTCAATTTGGGCCGAATTTGGGCTAGCGGTTCCAACCTGTACGACAACGAATTTCTAGCCGTTTATAAAGTCTTATATACGAATTTAAAAAACTGTAATTGTATCTGTATTTACATTATTAGACGTTCCTACTTCCAATGATTAAATAGTTAATTATTTTGTTCATAATTTACTTAACAAATTTGGACCGAAATCTTGAAAATTCATTAAAGTTTAATTGCACTAATAACAATAAAATAAAGCAAAATATATTATAAGTGCCAATAATTTCCTTTAACATTGAATACATGTAAATGCATTTTACTAAAAAACTTTTAAAACAATTTCATTTAAATTCTTTTTGGAGGCTAGATAGTTTTTTTTCATGCAAAATGGTTACAGTTATAGAAAAAAGTTAAAGGCTTGTTTTGTGTCTATTATTTTCTGTTTAATGGTTTTTTTATCGCATTGTTGCTATTTTACTCATGATAAAAGTACCATGCAATGAAAGTTTTATTATAAAACATCATTAATTATAATATCTGTTAACATTTGTAGATAGCGTGTATGGTTGTACTGATTACGATTGACAGTATTGACTGATCACGTTTAGGTACAGGGGCTCTATTAATGGAGGTCACAAGGTCAATAAGGTGAGGAGGCAGCACCTACGTGCATTAAGGGGTGACCCCTCCTACTATCCCTGTCTGGAGGCGGTTATCGGAGCAGGTGATAGACTTCCGTCATCTGGCACTATCGGCTCAGATAGGATTAATCCTCTACTATCTAAAGTTTAGCATGGATGATTATATTTATTACGATTTACCTAATTACAATAACATGACATAGAAACCAAAATGATACTTCATAATCCATACGATAGTAATACCAGATAGTTTCAAAAGTCTCAAAGATTGCTTATGTCTATTACAACATCAACGCTTAACTACTTCTGCCTGATTTACACAAGTATTTCTCATACAAATACAGTACTTATACATTTATTCAGGTCCCAAAAATCCTAAATAAAATATACTCTCAAGGAAATTAATTATTTTCAGCAATTATTACAGAATCGATCTCAACGACTCTTCCTACGGCGATTTTATAAATGCCTCTAAGGATCAATACTTGAGTCAAGTCAATGACCGGGAGTGTCCTAGAATGAATACAGTTAACAAGAAAGTTATGACTCTTTAAACTTCACAAGGGTCAATATCTCAAATCAACATCGAAACAAAGCTATGACAACTAGTGAGAATGAAATTTTTAATATTATAAAATTGAAATAAATAGCTTTTAAAAATGGAAATGTCTGTAAAATCAAAGTTTATTCAGCTTGCTAACATCAGTGTTTTCCTAACAACCGCCCAAACTGCTCTCCGTCGATCCTAACCTGTTGTAAATCCGAAAGTGGCAAGTTATATGGGTTCCCGCGGAACTCTTGAATACCTCGCATAAATATGCAAGATTTTTTTACACTTTAGTTTTTATTTATGAACCATGTCTTTAATTTGGACCCACACATCCTCTTCTACTTTTCCAGTGATTGGGAAAGGTGTTATCTAAATACGCGCAGACATCCCGACCGTAATACGGAAGTGCTCCATCTTGCAGGAAACAGACTACATCGAAGTTATTAGTTGCTTACGAAACATCCGGAATTGCCTGCTGTTTCATAAATCGATACAGTAAGGTTTCCTTCAATTGAAAAAAGTAAAACAACTATTTATTTTTATGGACACTGAGTAGGTCGCTTTGTCATCCAATGAGGGTTATCGTGTGATCAATACTCACATTTGTGTCGGCTTCAAAAGAAATTGTATTTAGTACTATTGTATTATTATCAATATCCCTCATCATTCACTTTCAAAATTGAACTCGACGATCTAATTTTTCTTAAGAAAAATCATAAAATAAGTAGATTTTGTAGGTTTAGAATTAGCTATTGTGCGAAACTTTACATGCTAACACATACTGAAACTATAATTATGATTTAGAAATAGAGTTGCGATTTGGAAAAGCATCATTTCTTACCCCATCATAAGATCTATCCAATATCCATAACAACGCATCATTAAAATCTTTATACGTTAATTTTCATAGAGGTATACACTGCACAGTAAGTAGAAAACTGAATGTATAGTTACTTCTTAATTTTGTGAATACCATACATAAACTAACAAACGTTCCCTTGAGTCAAACAAAAGCTGATAAGATTGTAGACCCTCGTTTATCGAGGCAGGTCAAAGTTTGCTGGAATAACAATATAATAACTAGGTTGCTAAAGTAAAAGTAAGTTTTGCTCATCGTTAAATATAGATTATAGAATATTGATATTCATTAATATTTTGAGATAAAAATATTCTAAATTTCAGCCATTTTGTACTCGATTTAGAGTGGTACATAAGCGTTTCACTGTTATTTTCTTTCATAAAGACATAATAAGACTATGTGTAAATCGACGGTGGTTTAGTTTTAAATTTTATATTTTGGGAGCAAGGCAAACTTGTGATACTAACCGAAAAAAAATGCAAATTTGTATCCTTCAGATGCATACTGAGTTTAGTTCTCCTAGATGCGGCCATAACATGTGTATATCTATTATTAACTATGTATTCTAATAAAAATTGTTATACATCTGAAATACCAAACATGTTTATGTTTAACAAACATTTATAAGAAAAAATCTGTTACGAAACATAGTAACTTTGTTTTGGATTATACAGTAAGGGATTAAGCTTTATTTACTTAATTATTGTTTTTAATATAAAAAGTTGAAATACAGTAATTCAAAAGTTTATAAGTATTAATGATAAGAACGTTACGTGAATAAATGTTACACTATCTAAATTGTGCAAATCTTTACAAGAAATATTATTTATAAAAAGGTATTGGAGGGGGACGGAGGGGGACGTTGATAAAGACTATATTATCCCGACTGGTGAGTGCTTTCTGCACAAGGGCGGGATGTAATATCGGGTTATCTCACAAAGCGGTTTTCAATAGTGAAACTGCAGCTATAGATTGCCCTAATTCCTATCAATGGATTGGCTTAGGTCCAAAGCATAACACATTCCAATCCCTTGATATAGAAAATGAATTTCTTAAAACAGATACTTTGAATTCTTATTTTTTGGTGTGTTTTCAATTCCACTACCGAGATGTATTTATTAGAATAAAAATACCACGACCGTTTGGACATCTATATATTATTAGAAAAATACTGCTACATAAACTTTTTGAAAGGACTACAGGTATAATACAAAAAAGTTTAAATTTCTGAATTTCTCAATGAGTATACCAAAATTGCATTAAAATTAATATTTTTTAATGTTACAGTTCTTTGTTGACATCAGAGAAGTACAAAATAAAAATTTGATGCAATAACCTGTTACGGAGAAACAAATCATAATTCACCTAAACAAACATTAACACTGTCAGGTAAACAACTAAAAGAACCATTCAGGTGAATTAAGAAAAATATTTAGTAAATTTCTTAATATCTCGAGCGCGCTCGCGCGGGTGTGTGTGTGTGAACATAAACAAATTTACAAAAATACTATTGAGAAGTCTCAATAAAATTAAATTTTTAGAGTAGAATAAAACAAGCTCTGTTTGTGTGATCATACCGATACATCAGCCGTTTTTCACAATCGTTACAGTTACCAACTCTGTTTATTGTTCAGATCAATGACTTCTCCAAATGCCCACCCGGCAACACGAATATTATATTGCAAAAACAATTTCATGGCTTTAGAATCAAACAATCCCAGTTTAAGTAAGAATAACGATACATTTATAACAACCGTTACTGGGACTTGATCTCCAGTTAATGTCCCGATGATTGGCTTGTCCACACGCCTACCCGGATGAAGTACTATAACACTGTAATACAACGACATAGATGTATAACAAAACAAGGTCTGTTTGAGTAAGAAAAAGATACATCAGTTGTTTATAACAATCGTTACTGGGACTTGAGCTCCAGTTAATGTCCCGATCATTGGCTTGTCCACACGCCTACCCGGATGAAGTACTATAACACTGTAATACAACGACATAGCTTTATAATAAAACAAGGTCTGTTTGAGTAAGAAAAAGATACATCAGTTGTTTATAACAATCGTTACTGGGACTTGAGCTCCAGTTAATGTCCCGATCATTGGCTTGTCCACACGCCTACCCGGATGAAGTACTATAACACTGTAATACAACGACATAGCTTTATAATAAAACAAGGTCTGTTTGAGTAAGAAAAAAGATACATCAGTTGTTTGTAACAATCGTTACAGTGACCAACTTGGTTTATTGTTCCAATCAATGACTTCTCCAAACGCCAATCCGGTAACACCAATATTATATTGTAAAAACAACGCCATTGCCATAGTAAAACAAGACCAGTTTGAAATAAGAATAACGATACATCAGCCGTTTCCAACAATCTTTACAGTGACTTGAGCTTGGATTAATTTCCCGATCATTGGTTTATCGAAACGCCTACCTGGATAAAGTAATATTATGATGTAAAACATCGAAATGGCTTTAGAATAAAACAAGGTCAGTTTAAATAAGAATAACGATACATCAGCTGTTTTGTAACAATCGTTACAGTGACCAATTCGGGTTATTGTCCCGATCCAAACACCCACCCGATGGCACTAATATTATATTGTAAAAACAACGTCATAGCTTTATAATAAAACAAGGCTACTTTGAGTAAAAACACAGATACATCAGCCGTTTGCAATAATCGTTACGGTAACTTCAGCTGGGGTTAATGTCCCGATCAATGGCTTCTCCAAACGTTCCCCCGGTCACACTAATATGCTTTAAAAACAACACCATAGCTTTATAATAAAACAAGGCTACTTTTAGTAAAAACACGATACACCAGCGGTTTGTAACAATCGTTACAGTAACTTCAACTCCGAATAATGTCCCGATTAATGTCTTCTTTTAACTTTCACCTGGTCCACACTAATATTATGTCGTATACCACTTACTGTAACCAATAATTTATAGGTTAAACGTATAACGTTTTATATAGATAATAACATTTAAGAAGTATGTAATTATGTGTGGAAATTTATTTCGATACACTATTCTTAATAAGCAAGGAAAAGATTTTAATATGACTCGTAATTCCTTCTAGGATAAGGTTTTTGTTAATTTCCAATTAAGAAAACGATGCGGTAGGTTAGATTTTTATAGCTTGCCTATCAGCATACTTTTTGGATTAGCAAAGAATGTACCTAAGAAGTAAAACTATTTTGGATAATACAATTTCCCAAGTTGAGGTTGTATTAGGAACAAGATATATTCTTATCATAACATTCTTTAATTTTAGAAAAATTTCGATGTATCTTTTTTGGAAATACTATCTTGTTTGGTTTCTCAACTATAATATAAAATGTGGGTCTTAAATTTAGTTGTATTGCTAATTAGCAATATACAGTCGTTTTATATCTATACACAAAGTTTTAAATACTCTTGTTATATAATTAATAAAAATAACTAATACATTAATAGAAAGTAATTTTATTCTTTAATGGAGTAGATGGAACAATAGTTAGTATGCTAAAACTTTATCAAGAGAACCAATTTAGCACAATATGCATATAACTTATTATTAATTCAAATTACAGTCTATTACATTATCAACAATAACTTAGTAAACTATTTCATTAACGTTTGGAGAAAGCGTATCCAACAGAAGTATTCTGTAATAAAACCTAAATTATTACTATTATATTAATCATATATTTACTATCATAAGCAACCCTTAACTTTAAAAATTGTTAAAAATATTATATGCTGTAAGTATTAGTTTCTTTTATGATGTAATAGTATGGGTTTCACTAGTAGAATATATCATCAGCACTAGGAATCCTACAACACCATTCGGATTGGGCTTTATTTTTGCCCACCTACTGACTTCCCCACTAATGGTATACTCGTATTAGTGAAGGAGGTAAATAATATGATATAGTAATTTAGTAATACATTTTTAAATTTACTTTGATGTTATAGTCAAATCAGTGATATGTTTACTGTAATTTTTCAGGTAAGCATTTACTGCAATAATTCATCAATGTTCAGAAATTCGTAAGTATTTTAACTTTAGCTAGTCTTAAACATATTTAAGGAATGCGCAGTTAAATTTTAATTTCATATTTTATAGACGTAAAGAAATGGCTTGGTACAATCATTTGGTCCCTTTTTTACATATATTTTCGTTTTAATACTTTTATTGTCGCTTTGGTTGGAGTAAGTCAATCTCATAGGACTATTTGATAAAAGGCCTAAGTTTTTAGATTATTCAGTAATACTATATTCATAAATATAGTAAAACATCAATTTTAAAATAGCATTGATGTTTTAATATAGTTTCCTCTAAAGTCATGGTCCATTCCTCTATTGTTTAATCAAAGTAATTTTTAAGCCTTTCCTAGACAACTACTTAGGACAACCTATTATTTTGCAGATTTTGGCCAATCACGGTGAAAAAGATACATGTAAATAATTTAAAAAGGGGATAACTTATCATAAACCTTGAAACCAAGAGTGTGCATTTCAGGGCACAATAAAGTTTATATAAAATGATTTAAATTATAATCTGATTATTTAAATAGTTAAGTTGTTCCTTTCTCCTTTACACGAGGTGGATGGGGCTCCATAGAAATAATTAGCAAAGCGATTCATGTACTGAAACTTAATAATCAACTTTATTTATTGGGTTGGTTTAGCATATTTCGGTTAAGCCAGATAATATTCAAAGATAAATAAAATACTTAAATACTCAAATGTCCCGTGCTTGACATCAGAATAAAATAAATAATAAATAAAATACACTCCTGTAAGAATTTACCGTATACAGTGACATAGTGCTTTTATAAATATGTTTTCAATTTAGTACCTTTTGATGGTACTTCAGTACTTATTTTCTACTGGATCTTATTGATCAACTAAGGGTTGGTGATGAAACTCGTGTACTTGTAAGGGTGAGCAAAACTTTACTTATTAGCTGCGTGATGGTTTTACTTAAGTGCATAAGTACTGAACTTTTTGACACACGTAACTAAAACGTGTAGGTGATGTCTGTAACGACTCTTTTACTGATCGCGATTGACCTTTAAGCGTCGCATGACAGAAGCAATAACAGTCAAAGTGTGTAATGGCTTAAACGTTCGATATTCATGTTATGTGTAAGAGTCGGGATTGGGTATAACTGGAACGTTCACAGCCACCAGTTTGTAGTTTTAACTGGCAGTTGTAAAAACTAGGCTCAAAAACAAGTAAAACTATATACAATGACAAATTGGACATATTACGATAATTACAGTGGTTAATCACAGGGTTAATGTCTTGTAAAATTTATCCTCGCACAATCTTTTATCCAAAATCTAAAAAAGTAAATCAACTGTTTTTATCGTGACGCAACCTCTAAAACACTAACTTTTAAATCCACAGTGTAAAATAGATATTCCATTAAATATATTAACAAATGACTTAATGTTGACTTCACATCATTCTCAACGTCGAAATATCATAATTTTTTATGTCACTACTAAATTGATTACAAAGTTTTGTGGAGTTTATATTTGATCTACTTTAAATTTGAAAGTTTACTTTGCCAAGTATTTCATACTAGTAAATATTATAACGTTTATGAAAATAGTGTAAAAATTAGAGTTTTATAAAATATTTCTCAAATATTTCTGTATACTTATGAGATGAAACTTTGCGGGTTTTTGGATAGAATGCGTACTCGTAAAAATAATGTTATCCAGGAGTTACTGCTTTATTGCCTAGGATCTTCGGTTATGTAATACTACATTACGGAATGACGAACACCGATTGTGGTTTTTATCATAACTTAAAAAACGTTGAAAATAGATAACCATAACAAAGTAGAAGTACATCAAACCACGTTTCGCGTAACAGGCTTGGCAGAGCTTCAAGCGTACGTACACCTATATGTGTTACTATACCACGTATTACAATGTAATATTATTGTACATATTGTTCACAACATTTATTTATTATCTAATTGTATCGTCGCCTCCATGGTTACCTTAAGTCCAATATGTTCAAACACCGTAAAGTAAAACGCAGCTTCATGAAACTCTTAGATGCGTATAGAAATTAATTTTCATAAAGAATTTCAAGTCTATAGGTCAGTTCTTTTTCAAATAACGGGTGAAAAGAGAGACGCACGTACATAAATGAACTCCATAAAGAAATATTACAATAACATGATATGTAACATGTTATATTAACAAACATATGCAAGGCCATATATAATACATGAGTTAGTCTACTATTTATAAGATAACCCTAGCGAGAAATCATATGTAAGCTTCTCATGAAACATCAATTATATACAGATTACAATGAGTTCTAAGGTAATGCGAGCCTATCGATGGAAATTTGGCTGACTGTCATTAATGTCTGTCACTAAGTATATTGACCCAATTGTCTTTATCTTAATTGTGATTTATCTTTTGTCTGCTAGACGTTCCAAAATTAAAACTACGTGTGGACTTGAAATTTTTTATGTAATATCAGCGAAGCCTGTTACGCGACACGAGGTGTGTCGCACCCTATCTTGTTTATTATACGGTGGAACGACAGATTGAAAAGTTAATCGAGTTCAAATATAAATTTCTCACCAGTTTGTTCCATCAATTACTAAGTAATTCCAATATGAGGCGCTGATAACAGAGCAGGTATACATATTTTGCCTAATTTCTCTGTATAATCTACTGTCTGCTGGACGTCACAAAAATGAAAATACATATATACTTGCAATTCCTTATGCAATCTCAGAGAAGCCTGTTACGCGATACCAGGTGTGGCGCACACAAATTTGTTTATTATACGTAGAACAACAGATTGAAAAGTTAGTCGACCAGTTTGTTCCATCAGTTACTTGGTACTCGTAATTCCAATCTGAGGCGCTGTGATAATTTTGAAAAGAAAATGTATATTTGAGATACATATTATTTAAGTTTTCAAGCGAAATTTAGACACATTTATTGTACCTAGTAGTTTTAAATTATAGTACCACAAACATTCCGTGCAGTTCTTTACTTTCCAATCTATGTCCCTTATATTATCTTATTTGCTTGGTAAATTTTCATAGTCAAAATTCAACTGTACCCAATGTTGCGCATTTTACTTGCCTAAATCATAATATTGTTTATTATGTCTAATTTAAATTATTGTTAACATAAAATGCAGAATATACTGAACATTTTCAGATTGTCACGAGTACTATACATGGCAAAAATTCAGTAATACTATTTTCATTGGAGTTGCATTACAATACTACCGTTTAAGATCTTCCGTTTCCGTTGTTCTCCAGAATTCGGACACATATTCCCAAATGCCTTTATACTTGTTCCCATATAAACCTAATCTGGGTTATGAAGGATATAAAAAATATGCACATCGGTCCATCTGTTAAGTGATGCTCCTTCCAACGAGAAAATAAGAGTAATTCATTTTTATTTATATAGACTATTCTATTGCCACAAACCTTCTATTCGCAAAGTTCAAAATCTATATTCTGCAGCTGGGATAGAAATAAAACGAGTTAGATGGGTGCTAGTGATATTTACAATTAAACATTATTCTATACTAAGTCAATACTCTATAACAATAATTATTGCAGTTATGAACATAAATCGTATTACTAATCTGTTTTACAACACTACCATATTATTCATCTCGAATGAATATGCTTATTGATTTAATTACTAATCAATTTTACACCACCATATTACCATATTATGCATCTGGCTTGTGTATGCAATTGGTCTTATTTTTGAAATCAGGTTTACACGTTCCATTATTACGATATATTTTATTGAATGAACGCTATAAATATGAACTAAGTTAATAATACCACCAGATGCCAATAATATAATCCCCTCATCAAGTAAACGTAAAATAGAAGAGAGGGAAAGGGCAGTGGTGAACAGGGAGACTTGGCACAGAGACCCATCGTCGTGCCAACTATGCCATTGTGGCGTTTATGACACCCTTGTTATTATTATTTATCCCCTGTAGTTTATAGCTTGCAAGCACCTGGCTCGTAAATTATGGTCGTTCCACTTGTTGGTACTACTACAGATTTAAACCTTTGTACAGTAACAATCCGATAATATTTATTAGTTTCTTTTTGATTACGAGAAACTTTAAATTTTTGGAGAGGAACATTTGCATGATTCTCTTCTCTGTGTAAATGCACTTAATAATTGTGTTTTAATTTGGGATTACCTTTTCCTTAAAAGCTAATAAAAAATACAATTTTTAGGTTTAGTGCAACATTGTTTGCATTAAAAACCCTCTGCCTTGGCCTAACGAAAAGTAACATAGAAGTGATCACATAGAATAATTTAACGTTATTATTCTATGTGTGATCGCATGTTGATTAAAAGGGAGTTGAACACATAAAGTTTATTTACATACGTACAATTTACCCGCACTACAGGAATTATTCCTGTGAATAATAAGTATATAAAAATTAAATAAAACTGAATTTCTCCTTTTATTAAAAATCTAATTATAGTAAATATACGAGTATATACATGTATTCTAGTAAATATATGTATATGTAATATAATGTATATATACACATATATAATAAGCGTTTTATAACACTTTGTATTGCAAAAATATATATTCCGCACAGACAGCTAGTTCTTTTTTTCCTCCAATATATTTTTTTCATCAAGTACAGTTATCAAATACTAATTTCACCCTTAAAAATTTTACATGTAACTGGGAAGTATATACCTGGTCATTTTGACTACTTCTAAAGTATGGAAATGTTGAGTATACATCTACGAAATTCATCTTAAATTATAATTTTGTAAAATAAAGTTCAGTCATTGGTCTGGTAATTTTGTTTGTAATATAACATGAAAATATATCCCAAATATCCCTGAGAACAAATATTGATCAGGAAATTATTCATGTATGGTGAAAATACATATTTGCTTTTTATAAAACCACACTTCATTTATAAGAGTACCATCTCCGCATCTTATCTCATCTTCCACCAACTGACCTGGAAACTCCAACTCTCTTAAGTTTATCCAAAGCCTTCATACTTACTCGATTAATATGAAGTATATAATGGTAGGTGTACTAAAACAAATATACATAGAGATAATTAAGTTAGGATTTTCATTAGTAAAATAAGGTAGAAATGTGTAGTTTTCCACTTCTTGTTGGTAAGTATTAGGTTATATTCCTGTTAAATGTTTTAATTATATTTGAATGTCAAACTCACTGATTTCAAAATCAGAATCTATTGTGTAGATTATTTAGTAACTGTCTGGGGTTTAACGTTTTAGATTGGTTGTGTATACAAATTGATCTACTGCTATAGCCATCATAATAGCACACAAAAAAAATTGACATCACTTCAACAAGATGATCCCCAGAGACTAAAACCACTCACAGTTCTAAAATTTATATAATTTATGCTATTAACGCGGCTTGTGGAAACAAAAACAAAACTACGAAATAGCACAAATAAATTTAAAATTAAAAAAAAAATTATCTTATAAATACCCCAGGAATGTTTGTCAGCTTGATGCACCATTGCGTTGCAATGTACCAGTCCCTTAAATACAAAATAATCACAATTCCGTTATTAATGTTCTTGAAGAAAGAGTAAACAAAGATTAATTTCTTACAGTTTGTTTTATAAATAATATCATGTATCTTAAGGAATTTTAAAAATATTAATTACATTTAAAAGTCACTAGTAAATACTGAATCAAACAAACAAATTAAAAGTAGGTTCAAACATTTATCTTTCAAATATTTCGGGTAAGCTCGTAGGCCCGCTTGGTACGCCATTTCGTTATAATATGGCGATCAGACCATGACTAAATTCTGAATTCCATTACAAATGGTTATTGAGATAAATTGGTTTTACAATTACAATCTTGTATTAGTACATTATTATGCATTAATGTTTCAGTAGTCACAAAATCTGCCTACTTCTTTAAACCGAGCCAAAAAAATAATTATTATATGATTATATATTATTAGGTATCCTATTAAGAAGAATAATACTATAGAGATTTGGTACCCGTAGTTAATTTATTTCATTAAAACATGTATACATGATGATACAATTTTAATAACAATGTTCAACAGATTTTTTAAAGGCGTTATTTTTAAGGTGTAATCTGCTACATTAAATTAGTAGTTTACCCTATTCGTTTATTGTATCTTACGTGCTCCAAAAGCTCATGCAGAATTAAAGTTATATGAACGACAAAGAGTATAAGCAGACAGTATAATAGCAACCTCTACAACACTGAAACACTGAAATACTTCCTGAGAGGTTACTCAATCGTGTTTGTAGCAATCGTTAACACTGACCCGGCCTAGGTTAATGTTCCGATCAATGGGCACTACATTGGGTCACACAGTTAACTTGTCTAGAGGCTCGGCAATAACTTTCATCAGGTCCTTCCCGTTATATACCTGGTATAGTAAAGTTCCAACTTTAACTATTACTTGCATGTATGAAAAACTACAGATAGTTTAAACCTGTGTAGATGTTTATGAGCAATATGGTTTCTGAATAAAGATAAAGATATCTGATCCAGTGCCTAAAAATATGTTACAAAACTATAACATGTTAAGTTTCAAAAAGTTTATAGTTTATTACCAAATATCAATATAATAAAAATATACATTGGTAATTCATTGAGAGGAGAACAAGCGCTAGTATTCTTTATCTTGATCAAAATTTCTTATAAGATCTTGCTCTAAGATGCAGTGTTTGAAAAAATCAGCTTTTTATCCACTATTATCCACTTTCCACTATATTAGTTTATTACAGTCCTTACAAAATAAAATTCTCGAAAAAGTAATAAACATAAATTCTAGTTTCGTAAACTAGAATTGTATTTTTACTCTAAGAAAAGGGGGGTTCTTAAAATTAGACACCACAGAATTATTTTAGGTAGCATCAACTTTTATAACAACTAAAAATTAACGTATACAAAACCAATATAAAACATTTATGGAATAAAATAAAATTGAGAATGGAATGCTTAAAATATTTTTACGTGGATTATGTATACAATGCTGTCATTAAGTTACTTTGCTAACAAAATACATTATATCTGTATTTTATTCATTATTTTATACAGCGTTTGTTAATAATTTCAAGATATGTTATATATGTAACTATGTAGTATGATTGGAATAATCTTTTACAAGTAGTAACTAATTTTGCAGGGAACATAATAACCAAATAAACGAGTAACGGTAATATCGATTACATTTACTGTTTTACTGTGTTACTGTGTATTTTTTGATGTTAGAATATTGTTAATTAATTATATAACATTGTTCTGTATAACTGTTAGATTTATAATACACTGTCTATAATCTCGTATGTTTTCAATTATGTTGTATTATTATTTTTTTTCGTTTAAAAATCTATATTATTTTCAAGGTTTTAATATTATCAATATATTACAATTGGTAATCTAGCATAAAACATGCTTGAACTTGAAAACTTAAATTAATTATGACACAATTTTCTATACCACGTATTGTGGAACTGTGTTAAAAGGTTTCTTGGTGGATATTCTTTCAAACGCCATCTCAAAATATTTTTGTGCAAATAAAATAAAAAATACAATTATCTACTCTCAGTGGTAAGAATTATGTCTTTAATGCACACATATATTATACTTATCTAGCTTTATTATCAAAATGTAATAGCCATATTTTAATAAAAAGCAATATGTCCATTATCTCTACAAACGGGATAAGTAACCTATCTATATAGAGGCTGATGGTGATCGTAGTGTATCGAACGGCTAAAAGGTTTCAGCCAAGATGTTTGCTTTCTCTTGATACGCGTAGAGTAAACATCTTCCATATCCACTTTGGCATCACTACCTTACTTATTGACTACGAATCTCTTTTATCCTAACTTTATTCTTACTCCGTTTCCTTGTGCTCAGGACGTCGCCAAAATCAATACAAACAATCCATATATTGCCTTTAACAGAGTAGTTTCGAGAAAAAATATGCCTCATAACGTATCCTTATGAGTATACTAATATTAGGAAAATATAATTTCAATATTTTAGTGATTTTTTAACGGGTCTTTATTAAATATAGATTTCTTCTAAGTGCATTATACATTCTTGTGATTCTTTATAATTTAATAGACGTATTTTCTAATAAGTAAAAGAATTGGAAGGTATTGTGATGTTTCAAAATTGTTAGCTATATTTATATGTTTTTATACGTGTCTATGTGTGTTTTTAATTGTAGCTTTACAGGTAAACGAAAAATGTTCTATATTATATTTTTGTGCTCCTTATTTACAGTATATTTAATCATTTACTTACTATATTATATTATATGATTTTTATGCTTTTTGGTTACTTGAACAGTTCAGAATATTACGGCATTTTCTTGAATTTCACAAAAAGCAGATATCCAAGTGTTGTTGCCACTTACGTAGACAGTGTTCACTTTAAATGGAATAATATGTCGTATGTGCCTGATTTTAAGATTTAAAACCATACACTACAACCTGTCAATGCGATACTATCTCTTACGAGCAAGATATTTACTTATATATTCTATTTATTTTATCACAACAAAGTACACACTACGAGTCACGTTATAGGCTTTGTTAATGTTCAATGCAAAATTTAAATATATAGATATAGAGTTGTATTACAGAATTTATTAGTTTTGATTTCTCGTTGCCATCATGGTTATACATAAGGTCAGTTATAAAATGTTCACTATAGCTCATCCAATTCTCATGGAATGACAAACACCAACATCATACTCGATGTTACTTATATAAAAAGGAATTTTAATGGTACATTTCGGCTATAGATCAGTTCCATTATCGTACCGACCCAGACGGATATAATTTTCCAACCCCTCAAGTAGTAGGCTTTGTTAACCCTCAGTCAACATGTAAACATGTGTTAGATTCAAACATTATAAACTAATAATGACTAAATTTCTTTGTTGTATGAGAATAAATAACAGGTAAAAACCCTTTCAGCACATCATAACCATATTAGAACGCGTTACAAGTATTACTCACATGAAGGAATGTATACTCGTGTACCACCCTATGTAACTGTAACTAAATTAAGAGTGTGGAATTTAATATTTGATTAGTTTTTGATTATCAGGTTCAAAGTACGAAAAAAAACGATCCATTTAAACAACAATTTTCCCTCTTTCAAAGAATAATTCTTAATAATTTCATAGAGAAAAATTATACTCTATAAATTGGTGACATAAATTCCGCTTCATATAAAAAAGAATAGTGAAGGAAAGTTACAATGGATCATTATTTTTAAGGAAGAACATTGAATAAGCAGAAGCGGCATTCATTCAGAACAAATTTCCTACATTTGACCACTTCAAAATTAATTTAAAAACATTTCCTTCAAAGTACTATTCATTATTACTTTTACTTATGTATGTACATGATTAGGTAAAATATTTAAAGGGTGATATTCTGCGACTCTTTATTGAAAAAGGTGACTCCTTATTTATGATTATATAAAGGTAAATCGCAAAACTCGCAGCCTAATTTAATATCAATAAACATTGAATCGCAAAAAGTACTTGCTCCGCCGGGACTCGAACCCGGATTTCTCACTTGCCGGGCAAATGTGCTACCATTAAACCACAGAGCCCTCACTTTTTACGATTCAATTATTTTGTATTTGGCCGTTTCTTTCACATATGTGTTTAAATAACCAAACTAACATATGATCGGAAGACCAAATACCTGTCAAATGATTTCTATTTACATTCATTAAATTTGTATAAGTGGCAATAGCCTAATTTAATTCCAATAAACATTGAATCGCAAAAAGTACTTGCTCCGCCGGGACTTATATATACATGAAAACGTAAAATTGTGACATTTTCATGAAAAATCTCAAATTATTGTAAAGTAAAAAAGTCATTTTCATACTTCCTGATGACTCATAATGAATGTAGAATACAATGTACAAGTTAGAACGTGCAAAAGCTGATTATTTTCCATTATAAATACTAGGCAAAAAGTTACTCGTACTTGAATAATTGTACACTAATGGTATACTGCTGAACGTATAGAAGTGAAACTCTGCGTATAACGTATATGATTTTAATACCTATAAATACATTAAAGATTATTGTCAATGTAATTTCCATTCACGACCCACTTTTTATACGGAACCAGCGATAACAGTAGGTTTCGCTCTCCCCTGTAACTGTAACTGTCATATCGTAATGCTCTATTAACCAAAAACAAAGAAATTAAATGTAATTTTCCAGGAAGGTGGTTATCGTTTTCACGATATCGTGTATTAGATGTAATCTTTATAAGTAGTATTGCACATTGTAGTATTGCACATTAGCGTAACACTTTTGTTAAAATCTATAGATAAGAACAAATATAAAATAATAACATAAAATATTCCCTAATTGGTGTTTGTCATAAGGTAATTCCTGTGCATTTCCCATGTGGTCCCTAATACCTTTCTGATAATGTTTTAATCGCAGAATTGTAAACGGTTGGTTAGTTGTAGTTAGGTTGTTATCCACCCAATAATTATTAGTTATAATTACTAGTATTCAGTTTGCTCTATATAATTGATATTATTTTATTATTATTGTTTTTAGTATTTAAATGCATTACTCACTAATAAAACTTACACTCAAAACTCAATAATATACACCTGTTTCTGTTTAAATAAATTTAAAATAGAAATTCTATTCCATAAAATGAGTGCTCAGAAATGAAGTTTATTGTGAGCTCAAATAACAATCCGATGCGTGCTTCATTATAGCCGTGGCTTCCTGTACTGGCGCGCCATGTTTGGCTAAATGACTCCCCATTGTTAACGGGTTATTTATGGGGTTGCAACACATGAGGTACACAGTCCTGGGTTAATTTTGGTCCCATTACGTCATTAACATCCGGAAGGGTGGATTGAATTGGAATGCGAATTAGATAGCTCAACCATCACGCGCGTGTTAGTGTGGATTGTTTTGGTATATTAGGTGAATGAAATTTTTGGTTAAAACATGTTAAAACTACTATTATTTTAAGGCTATATAGGCTACAACTCATATCTACACAATGTTTTGTTTATTATATTTTATTAGTATGTTTACACATTTATATCTCTTAAAACTTTAATAATTTAGACGGGATTTTTAGAATTTTCATTAACAATTTTTTATGTAAATTTATATATATATATATATAAACTTAAAGAATGTTATTAAATTAGTGTGTAAAATGTTTTCAGAATTGTGAAGTAGCTTTAACTGATGAACTATATAGCAAGCGATATATTGTGTTATCTCACTTTTGAATCTTTATAGTATAGGAAGCAGTGTGCAATATTATATATTATAATATAATACTATATTAAGACCACTCGTCCAACTGTTGAATCATATATTTTACTCTTAAAAGCTAAATACTATTATTTTCTTAATTATGTATCCTGATATTCATGTATTGTTGGAAAGTGTGTATTTTCAAAACTCTTAAATTGAATATTTAATAATATTGTAGGTTTTGGTTTGGCTAAGTTTACAGAAAAAATTTTAACTGCAGCATATGAATGTTTACAATTATTCCTAGGTTTTGCGATTTAACTTTTATATCATAAATAAGGAGTCCCTTTCTTCAATAAAGAGTAGCAGAATATCTCCCTTTAAATATAGTATATGCCTATATTTTACATTTTATTAGAAAGAATATATTGCAAGTTTACGAAAAAATATATTTACAGGTTATTCAGAGAGAAATAAGTAAATATTACAATCACAGTAGGGACACTAATTTCTTTAAAATGAGATTCGCAAAGATGATTTGCATCCAAATAAACTCTATTCACTCTTTGCCGTGAGCGAACAGATTTTACACCACCCATTAGATTTTAATGAATACAAAAGAACCTGAGCATCTACGATGGTCGGTTTTGACTCACTAACAATGTTTTTTTTTATTGAATTTGATACCTAACCTAATACGTACTCGCAATCTATGTTAAAATAAAGAATTCGTCACATAAATAATTTACTATTACCCTCTTGTCAGTTGACATTGGTTTAGTAGTTCAGTGCAGAACTATTTTGTCCTACATTCTTATTTTGTTCTGTTTTACAGTACTGTTTGTTATGACTAATACTTGTCCCAACACTCTGGTATGTCACAACTAACGAGTTTCATTCTTTGTTAAATCTTCTGTAACTACAGATAATTTTATTAATATTTATTTCAAAATCTATTGAGCTTGGTCTCCCAACGTAGTAAAACAAAGTTTTGGAAATTTAGAAAACCACATTACACATACATTGTGTTGCGATACTATTTGAACATCGTAATTACTTTACAAATGTTTATTTTATTTAGTTAGTGGTAAGAAAAATTGTACTGTTCTGATAAAAGTAACTAGCAGTAATCCACGGCTTTACACGATTTCCTATTGAATAAAAGGTACGTAATAGGTATATACCTTTAAATGCTGTAATAAAAACTTTTAAATTTATATAATATAATCAAGTAATTATCACTAGATGATATTCAGTGGTGTCATGGTAGAGTTTACTCTGTTACCACAACCAAAACGCATTGCACACGCGGTCTGAAAAAGTTACTGTAGTTGAAAATTGCCTATTTTTTGCCTTTATCATCATATTTCTGTCTAAATTATTACAGATTCTCCAGAACCGTTTGTATTGGTGACCAAGAAAGATATTTACATAGCCTTAGTATCATTTGTAATGTTGCTCCAATTAAGGCACACAGGTCATAAAATGCTTCTTCGATCAAAAGTGACTATTTCCCGTTCAAGCCAATTGTGGTGATCTAATAGCGTTTTCAATGATGCATCGATTAACAAAAAAATATACAAACGTTAGTCTACAAATTTTTATTCTCGTCAAAAAACGTCTACATATGGACATTGTAATTATCTGCTGGTCTACAGTAGGTGCAATTTCGTAGCAGTGTTTGCATTCTTGGACAGTGAGAGGTTGAAAAACAGAATATATTTCTTATAGAGGTTACAACCCTATTTCATCCACTATGTACAGTGTATCTCTATGAAAAAATCTTTAAATTGTCTGTTGAAGGCTTAAGCCAAGTATGTTGTAAAATATATCTTTCCAGACCATTGGAAAGTTAAAAAAAACATGGTTGTTATATGAGTTGCAACCCTCTTTGAATCACTTTGGTTGTTTGATTTTTATAAGAATGCTTTTGGTTTGTTTTACTATAAAACACGTTTCTGTAATATTTAATCTTTCCAGGACTTAGAGAAATTGATAAACAAACAAAATATAGGTCTTGTAGGGGTTGCAAGCCCACTTCCCCTCAATGGGTGTTTGGTCTTTGTGAATATAGTTTAGTTTCTCTATTTAAGTCATGAGGCATACGTATCCCAAATTTCAAACTTCTATGATATAGAGAAGTTGGAGAATTAGTGATAAGTGAGTGAAGGCTTCGCATTTTATATATAGAGATTGGTTTAATTTGGACATTCAAACATGTTAGTGAATAAAACCTGCAATGTGATTGGATTTGTAATTGAAATTACTATTTTTATATGAACCTGTAAATTTAAGTACTTAAAAATTATGTATAATGTGTTAACTATAATGCAGTAAAATTAAAACATTTCATTAGCCAATTGAAAAATACCGTGAAACACTAAATTTTGAGATAGCCGGAATAAATTCAGAATATTACTTATCTTATACATTAATGTTTATGCGTTTTTGATTTCTAACCGAGCTCCTATTTTTTGTAATTTATATTGACGCCACAAATCTCATTAATGTTTTTAATGTTTCTTAATTTGTTTACATGTTAGCAATTGCTTTTTACGTGTGTGAAACTTAAATTATAAGACTTTTTATGATGAAGCAAATAAATTTAAATTTTTAAATAAACAAACGTAAGTAAACCTGGAGCTGAGACATTGAAAGTTTATATAATAAAAAGACTAAGACTTTTTAAAGTAGTAATACTGTTACTAGCAATATATTAATTTTCTAAATGTTTTTTACACAAACGACAGTGGTTAAAAGAGTTTAATTACCACGGCACGAGTGTAAGCCAGTTTTACCAAGGTTTCTTGCTTCTTGTTAAACTGGAATTAGTTAATTAAAACTAGCTTTAAAACTAGTCCAGATAATAAAAATGTGTACTTTATGAATGTGTGTAATTAATAATGAAACGCCAATGGTAAGCGTATTTTCTACTCTCTTTTTATAACTCTCTCTCACCACCTTTAATAATGTACTAATTACAGAAGTGATATCTTTTTCTCGCACATGCTGTGCCAACATGCCTATTATTTTCATTAAATGAGCATTAAAGCTTTTATATACTCTGAATATTTAAGTTATTTCGTCTCTGTTGAAAGTAAAGGAAATATATATTTACCGTAATACACTAAAAGAGTATAATTGGCTATTATTAATTATATTAATTAATTCGTTTATATTATATTAATGAAATAGTATCATTAATTTGATAGAAACAAATTAATCCCTACTAATATTACATTGAACTACTGAAGCAAAAGTGGTAACCCTATTTTTAATTACCATACTGCGGTTAGAAATATTGGGGTGAGTATGATTTTAAATCGCAAAAAATGGATTGTGATTTGCGCATGTATTATTGGAGAAGTTCATGCCATCGTTAAGACTATACAAAATAGTAAATAGCAAGTAACAAACTAAAACTTTATAAAACAGTCTTTTAGATTTGAACGACCTACAATTAGAAATATATGCAATCGAAGGAGATAATATAAAAAATATAAGCTGAGTTTACACATAAAAAAGGTTTCAATTAAAAAAGATAGTATGCTTGTATATTGACTCTAAATAAACTGGTGAGTGAAAATGTTTATTAATATTACTAATACTACCACATAAATGCATAAAGAATGTATACAATACGTAAATGTACTTTTTAATCATTTTCTCTAGAATTATCTATTTCATTCTATCCTTACGCACACACAAAGACGACGTTATCAAATCATTTAAATTAAGCATACTAACACATGTGAAACCCTTGCAATTTATCGTATTAAAACACATAGTACAAACTAATACAGATTCATAAATAACGGAAATACAAATTAAATATGATTTAGTATAAATTGTGCCATATAAGTCCCAAGAGGGTTTATTGATTTTGTAACCATTTCTAATAAAGCAATAAGACATTATATATTAATATTATATATAGAAACCTATTTTTAATGCGATTGTCAGGTTGTTGTCTCATCAGATGGGACGGCTCGCCAAGAGTCAGAAGACAATGCTGAATTAGAGCATAGGACGAGATGTACATTAAGTTAAATGTCGTTTTTATTAGAGCACAATGCCGCAAACCGGGCCTCAAACGGATTACCCCATCCAAATAGCGGAGTTAAAATTTTTTCTCTTGAATTATGTAAATTACTATAACCCATATTTTTTTATTTATTAAATATAACGTTAATTTACTGTACTGAAATTAGAAATCAAGTACTTACAAGAACAGTAAGTGTTCAAAATGCTTTCCAAGTGTCTGTTGGCAATATCCCATCTGTTGTAGAAACTAGTAAGAACATTGTGTAACCTAATCGGAGGTATTTGTAGAGTTTTTTTCATTTATGCAAAAAATTAGTTCTTGTCTGTTGGCATGATTAAATAATTAAGTAAAATAATTTTTTTTTGTTATTTTTTTTTTATAACGGCAAGAAAAATCTCAAGAATTTGATGGTTGCCATTCTATTATATTATATTCTATGCTCACCAGTTCACGTACTTGCAGTGCATAATAAGGTGTTTCCCCATCCTGTAGATACCATACTGTACCTTATATACACGATCAAATGGACTCAAATATGGTACAAACTAATCGATTAATATTTAAATTTGATCAAAATATAGCGTACACCGTACTAACAATTAAAATAATTGTATAACGATTATTCAATCACATCAACATGAGCTGAAGGTGCTCTAACTAAATGACAGAAATTGCACTGAAGACGGTCATATCACGCAAGTCATCCACATTTACCACTTGGGAAATTGAGTAAAAATAAAAGATAGTGTTGATTTACCAGTGGACTTTCCTGCTTCCTTTCCCATCTACATTTTGCATTTCAATCATGTATTTTCTTTTTATTTCTAATTAAATAGACTTTTTAAGGGAAAAGTTTTATTTTTCAAATTTCTTGTGTAGACAGTATTCAGGTTTAAGCTGTCTCTGACGCATACTAAAACTCAATTCCTTAGATGCACACCAGTTCAGACAGAAGTTCTTGTTTTAGTTTGGTTTCAAAATTTGAACACCAAACTAATTTTGATAACTAATTTTAATTCGTGTGTGGCATCACATGATTTTTGAATTAGACATACGTTCAAAGTTTTTTTCAAAGTGGTTATTGGCCTGATACTAAATATATGTTTTGGTAGAGGATGATGTGAAATGACAGTATCAAATAATACAGTGGTTTTGTTTTCTAAGTCTTTTTCTGCAACAATAATACACGTTTTGAAATTACACAAAACGCGTTTAGAATTATATTAAACATATAAAAACCACGATTCAATACTATATATATATATATATATATCCCGTGTGCATAATGATTAAAAGGATTAACTCGTTGAAGCTAATAGTTTTAGTATAAAATGATATTTACATAGCAAGAAGGGAGATATTTCCCTTGAGCCATGTTTCGCGTGAAATGTTCATTCAGAGTTGACATTCATCAGAGGCACTAACAACATGTGTCAGCTCGCTGCCAGCCTGTTCCTGACACAACCACCGCAGTAACATCTGAGGAATAGTTCCCTCACATAATTGTTTCAAATGTAAGGAGTTTCCACATATGCATTTTTGGTACATTTCACCAATTGAACTCATTTTTTTCATATATTGTTATTAAAAATGTTTATAAATTATATATATACATATATATACATACATATATATATATATATATACATATATATATATGTATATATAATTACTTAATATATTGTTTAATATATTTATATTATTTTCCGCTATGAGCAGAATGTTCAAAATTTAAAACAAAACAATATTGTCACAATTGTAAATTAATGTATTGCACAATTTTAATATACTGTATCTTGTTTACATAGTTCCTTACCAGTCCCGTTCAGCTGGGTTATATCCTAAAAATACAACTAATAAAGCCAATACGGCACAGCTGTGAAGGAAACATAATCGTTATGCTTATCGTTTAATTATGTATTAATCACAATAGTTACAGCCAATAGTTCACTTAAATTGTAATAAGTTACATACGATATTGCGCATACAGCATTATAGCATTAGTTAATCATTTGGTAAATAGTCAAGTGAAACGTACTAGTAACTTGCAAACATAAATAAGAGTAATATCTTATCGCGACTACCATTCGTTCTGTGGCAGCTTTGTATTACATTCACAGCCGTCTTTGATACATGGCAACCGGTGTGGCACTAATCGTGTAAATTTCGTCTTTCATTTGTTATCTACATTCTTGAAGGGAGACTGCTGATTAAAATATAACAAAAAAAATATTTGAGGCAACACTTGCTCTACTTTTTTAAGAAGAGTATAAAGTCTTCACTCAATTTCTGTAGCAAAACAGGTTTATGTTTCAAGACATGTCCCCGGAAAGGAAATCCCCAATGGAAAATCGATAACGACATACTGCTTGTTTCTTCAAACTTAACTTTTCGCCTGCGACGCCAAGGTCCTTCAAATCCTACTCAAAGACTTGAATATAACATCAAAATCTCACTACAAATTTCACCTCTCCAAAAAAACCCACAAGAGGTAAAATGAATCACGTTATAAGTCGTATTTGCAAAATATAGACAGATAACTTCACAGCAACGCAACTTTGATCTAATTTCTAAAAATATTGTAACTGTCCTGTATTGAGTATAGCCAGCATCAAAACAAGGCCGATGACCATTTTCATTATAACACATTGTCAAAATGTGTGTGTACGTATATGAGATGTGCTTATGTCCTGTACTTAACGTCATTCTTTTTAAACCGTTATTTGACAGTAGAAATAATTGATACAACTAAATTTAAAATCCTTGATACAGGAGTAGTATCATATAAAAGTTATTTATAGCAGTTACTATTTTATCTATACTTATAACTAAGATTGAAATAAAATTAAATAATATACTCAACACTTTCAGCCTCAGGCGTTAGTGTGTAAATAAGTAAGTGTTAGTGTATTAAAGTGAGTGTTAATAATATATGATTTTTAACAATCTTCACATAGGAGTGAGAGTGTTAACATTGTTTACATTAGCTCGTCCAAAATTGCTATAAATCTAAATAAAGTTTTGAAATGCAAAAGATAAAACATAAATTAAATTCATAAGCTTTTACATTTATATTTGAGTTATAAGTAAATTTTTTACATGCAAACAGGAAACGAAAATTAAGACGTCTTAAACATCTTTAATGTTCAAGCGTTAAAACGATTAATCCAAATTAAGCAACTTTTTAATAATTAAAAAAATGGATATAGCGTCTATTCGGAAAAGATTAGATTCCCACATATTATATGTTCTTCTTTCATTCTATTATTCTATGTGTCTCATTAATTTATATTACATTATAAATTAAAAAAACACTTTGAATAAGTATCCTGATATTATCATGATGAATGCCGTGTTACTGTCAATTATCCTGTGAAGGAAAAGTATATAAGTTCTATTTTACCTCGTTCAAGTCCTGCATGTAGAGGTTGGCTCATGGCCAGGTCCTTGATTGGAGGGCGGGCTCAGGTTCTACCTGGGGTCAAGTACGTTTTATTCCTTTGCACAGTCTTATCCGTATATATGTTCTTCGTATCTTATTTAACGAACACACATTATACTTATTTTTTTAAATACATTTTTTAATATTATATATATATATATATATATATATATATATATATATATATATATATATATATATATATATGACAGTAAGTGTTTGAGTATATAGTATTTTAAATATAAATATGTTTATTACAATTTAAAAAAACAGCAGATTTATGACTATAACTGACAGAGATAAATCTATTAATATTAAAATATTAGGTAAAATTTCTCCGTATTCTTCCATGTAGCTATTGGCAAAATAATTTCCCCATTAATACTGGAAACAATAACTATAAATGTTATGTTAATATAATCGTATCTCCTTAAAAATAGTGTTATAGAAATAGTAAACATTGGTTTAGATTTAGAAACACTTCAGAAATGAAATGAGATTCCTCGCTCGTGCAAAAACTTTCAGCAAAGCTAACCGCTGATGTAAATTAATTGCTCCAAGTTAATTAATGAAAATGTAATGGGTACTGACCATCATTTTGATCCACATATAAATGTCTTAGTATGGCAAAAGGTTATTTCGTAATTACGCACAACACACACATGCATAGTATTATAACACACATAAGATTCAAAAATATAACAAACTAAATTATAAACTAATATATATATATATATATATATATATATATATATATATATATATGCTATATTTATGTATATGTTTGCAAGATATTATCTTCTATTTCGATTAAACAACCAATATATGGTTTCGTGTACATAAGCTCACCTTACGAACTGTTAATATTATTACGAATCACTAATTTAATTCGAAGAATAACGTTGTACCCGAAAAATATTAATATGTAACTAAAAACCAATAACTTTAAAAATCTATATTCATAAAAAATAACAAATGCTTAATTTGTAAGGCGAGCCACTTTACACTGAAAATAATAATTACATTTTACCTTTCATTATATGATAGAGACACCCGGTAAGTAACAGTTTGGCATCATACCTCAGAGCTCTGTCTATTGGTCAATATTTTTACCAAATTCGTAAAATTTATAACTTATAAGATAATGTCACTTTTCGTATCCACTAATCGGACTGCACTCCGATATATATATATATATATATATATATATATATATATATATATATATATATATATATATATAAGGGTTTGTAGATATTTCCCTTTCTGCTCGACTTCCAGGGAGCCCCGTACGCAACATTGTTGCGTGAGCTCCAACTCCGGGCCAGACCAGGGCATTTAGTTAAAATGTACTGAGGTAGAATTTGGACGGATTTAGTTCCTTTTTGACAACCAGTCTTGTTCCTAGACTAGTGTTGCTACCTTTTGACATTTTTCAAAACCATTTGAACAGGCTTCCATTGCTAAATAAATAATCTAATATCGGATCTCGAAATAACATGTTGCTTGCAAGTCGCACATTATATATACTCCCACCATTTTTTATCCGAAGGAACAAATATCTTGTTTTTATTCATTACTAAATAAAATTTAAGGAATGTTAAACCTATCATTTTTACTAACGAAACCAAAATGTTACACATTTTATGAAATCCTTAACGTGTTTCAAAAAAAGCTTACATATTCCATCTAGTATCATACTTCACTAACATTAACTGATTAATTGTTAATTGAGATACAGTACGTTAATATGTTTTAAAATCGGTTTTACTGTGTTAAGTTTTATGTGCTTGAGAAGGTATGTTTAGTCCAGCATAAAGTCGTAACAACTTTTCTAATAACCTCACCTAGTTTGATTATTCAGCTAAACAGACGTTCCGCAGTATATACGGTGTATTACCGGATGTGCACTTCCGGTTATAGCCCAAAGTGAATATTCAAAATGACTAGCTCTCTGGAATTTTTAATATGGTTTATAGACTTGTTATCACAAAATTTGAAGTACGTATAAATATTTGGAAGTTTTGTCCACAATGTCAACCCAAGAATAATCAGATTGTTGGTCAAGTGGAACAGTGATCGTCTAGAAGGATTTCTCGTAAATGATTTGTGCTTCTAGAATATTTAGTGTCCCTTCATATTTTCCGTGAATGCTGATGGACCAGTATAATGTACTAATTATGTTTATAATACTAACTTGAATACAATTGAGGGTTATACATTGATAAACTACATAGTTTCACAGAGTTCACTTTGAATATAAATATCATGAAACGCATGGCAGACTAGAACATAAAGATTATGAAACTGTCCAAATAACTCTACTTTAGAGGCAATTGACAAGTTTTTTTCTCTTCAGTATCTTTTTTTAAGATATTGAAATTTGTACACTTAATACCATTTAACCTGTCATTAACTAGGCTGCTACATAGTAGATAGTGTGCTTAAGATAAAATTGCAGACAGTAAGTTATACAACTTACATTATGTCTAAAGAAGATCTCCAGCAGAACTTTTACGGTAAACAGTCAATCATGTAAATTCAACATTTTGCATTCAAAGGTCGTTGATAGTACTGCATTCCGCATAGAAAAGTGGCTTGCCTTCCATGATGAGGCTGTGAAACCTGTGTTGAGTAGCAAATGGACGGCTTTCATGCATCCCTGACTCTTGTATTGTTGAGAAAATTACTATAACCTATCGTTTTATTTTTGTTATAAAACACGTCTCACTGACTGTGATGCAACCATATTTGAGAGGAAAGTAATACACAAGAGAAAAAATTGATTCGGTAATAGGGTAAAGAAGGCCATAAATAAATATTATTGTTATTATTATTTGAGTATTTAACAAAAATATGATCATTCCTTTGAATTTGAGTAACGTATCTTTGATGCTGTCTTACGATGTATAGAAGTGAAAACGCGAGAATGGTTTTCGATAGCGAGTAGAAATTGGCGATTGCCAGCCCAATCAACGACTTGGCTCCCAACCAGCCGCTACTTTTATGGCCTACAATGAGAGAGGAAACAGTTGTTCAACAGTGACTTTTGATACTACATTTGGCTAAATGTACTTAACATTTCAGTATCAAATACTCAATATCTATGTACGCTTGAGTTGTCACAGGTAATATTATCTATTTTACCATCTATGTGTTAATTTCTTATGCATAAATTATTAATTATACACATATACGTATACAGAGTGTCACAAAGACTTTTACAAACTTCAAGGTGGCAGCAAATGACGTCTGTTGAAAATGTTTAAAGTTAAATAAATAAAAAGAATAATATTGGTTAAGTTTAAAAAAATGTACTTTACTTCATATATTTGAATAATTTCATTACAATTTCAACAATACTCGTGTCAATTAAATCTGTCAATTCTTAAGCGAGCACGACCACTTTAAAGATACCCTTGCACAAGGCAGGAGTAGCAAACAAATGATACCTAAATTATGACATGTTTGGCGCTCCCGGCTTATGCAAGCGTACCTTTAAAGCGGTCATACGCGCTTATGCGTTTACGAGTTT
The DNA here is from genome assembly GCF_021130785.1 of Homalodisca vitripennis. Lineage (NCBI taxonomy): Eukaryota > Metazoa > Arthropoda > Insecta > Hemiptera > Cicadellidae > Homalodisca > Homalodisca vitripennis. The sequence goes on along the minus strand of NC_060207.1, from coordinate 151,350,698 downwards.
TTTTGAAAAAAGTACTGTTGGAATTGTTATAAAAATTTAGAAGTATTTAGGGTATTGTAAAATGTGTTTAACCTATGTAAAATAGTTGATGCCTATCACAATATAAATGTTTGATGCTACCGGCTTGTGCAGCACACATTAAAGTGGCCATACTTACTTATGCATTGACTGATTTCGTTAAAACAAGCACAGTTTTAATTGTTATTTTTTTAAATAGTTGGTGTCGAGTAAATTTTGTATAAGTATGCTGTATTTATGTTATCGACTTTAACAATTTTTAATATAAGCCAGTTTGGTAATGAGAAAGGAAGTAATACAACTATTTAAAAACAATTGTAACTTAAATATTGAAATCCATGTGCCCAGTTTGGTTATGGTTAACTAGCTTTAGAGGTAACAATGTGTTTGTAAAAATAAAAATGGCGGCTAGCGGCTAAAGTAGACATTTCTCAACCTATGTTTATATGTACTTTTTTTATTATGAGTAATATCAGCCACAGAAGTTTATTATATTCTTTTGTGAACACCCTGTATACATTACAAAGAAAAAATACTTCGTAATTGATAAAAATTTATTTTTCTATACTAAAACTTGACAACTCAAGTATTTTCACTAGATATGAAACAAGGCACAGTTGCTTGGACGTCCTTAACAAAAATATTACCAAAAGGAAGAATAGATTATCATACCAATTTTTTATTTACCCACATCAATTTCAATATTTGTACAATTATTATTGCCCAGATAATTAGAAATTGATATTGAGATTTAAAGAACACATGTATACTTCAAATTAAAATTATAACTATACAATTATAAATACTATACAGTGAAAAATATGCTGGTTATTTAGTTTCTGTATTCAATATTCAATATTTGTATATTTAAGGGATACTATGCTTTACGTTTTTTAACGTATTACATTGTACCTCTATGGTTAAGTATAATATACTCTATATCATGTATAATCTCTTACTTTATCAATAACAACGCTTTTATAATCAGTATTTAACTCTCAAAGGGACGGGCCTGCATTTATAAAACCCTATATACCATTCAATTAAGTTTTTATCAAATCATTAAATACATGGATGTATTATCGTTGCCTGTAGTGATATTATATGATATATAACAGAAATATTGGTTTTAACATATAAAATATGATTAAAAAATCAACTCCCTTTGATCGTGATGCCAGCCAATCCCAAGCCATACTACTGGAGTACTCTTTGATGACAATTAATGACAGCAAGTGATGACTGCACCTTCAGTGCTTGTGCGACATACATGCAAATCAGCGCACTATATTTGATGTTAGCCGAGAGTCAGGAAACACACAGAGAGGAGATTGATGTCGGATGGTTTGATTGCTCTGGATGATGTACAATATAAACTCGTAGTATTGAATAGCATCAATTTAATATAATAGGTACATAAATTACGCAAGGCAATTCAGCAATACGATCACAATTGTAGATTTTACTGCTTTAGACTATAACATATTGACTTACTTTGTTTTTGACTTAATCCCTGTGGTTGTGATTAAATTTTATATTTAATTCTTGGGACGATTTCAAGGTTAAGGAATATAATAGTTCTAAACTTGTACAGATTTATAGTTATGAGATTACGTGGAGAGCCGGAATAAGGAAATGAATCTCGCGTTAGACTACGAGTTTGTTCAAACTTTAACCAAACTGGAAAAGTTTTGTAAATATGTAGTACTACATTGACTTTCCTCTTACGTTGATTGGATCCGGCTGCCCTGATGGCCCTACATTTTACCTCTGTAAAAACAATATCAAATTTAAACCACCTTTACGCCCATGTGTTTCTAAAAACCGTGTTGAACAACTTTGAATGTTATTAATCGTTTTGGTATTTTAAAATTTACATATTAAAACATTTTACATATTCAAAAACCCTTCTGGCTTAGTCTCACTCGTTTAACTATTTAGAAAAATTATAAGACAAACGCCGTTATAAGCATCTATCTACATTTCTTTGAAAAATCATGGCATTTATTTAGATAAAAAAAATTGAAATAATATATGTAAACACGCCCACTTCCAATGATTCATCGTTACTGTGTATTTCTAAACATTTTAACCTTCATGTAACAAGGTGCTTTAAATTTCTTGATATTTTTTTAAGTGTCAATTTTTATTTATGTTGTGAAATACCAAAAATATACATTTTGTGCATAAAAGACCTCCATTTTTTAAACTTGTAGTGTTCATCATTATGTCCCTAATGTTACTGTATAGCTTACTATTTAAAACTTTGTACGGCCAATGACTGAAAATCCTCAAGAACATCAAGAACGATCAATATTGCAAATGAAATAAGAATTCTTAAACACTTTTTGGTTTACTTATATGATGCATAACAACTGAGCTGCATAATATCCTGTATCAGCGTTCGAACAACCAACACCTTAGAATCTTACGAAGTATACAAAAGTGTGCAGAAATATATATAATTTAAAAAAACTTCAATGTGTCTTTAAATAATTGTCATTTTGAAACTGAAGAATAAGAGAGGAAACATTTTATTAAAAATAATATGACAGCTATAATGAAACATTTGTTGGTTAAAATTAGTTAACGAACTCATCTAAATTATGCGCAAATACTGTTTGTGTACCAAGCTTAGTATGGATATATCAAAAGTTACGACAGATGTGTTCAACAGATGTGCAAAACCTCCACACATACAGACGGATTATGATTGCTCTAAAATCTGAATTATTGAAAATCAATAGTTAATGCAAAAGTAACTAACTTATAATAGTTCGAGTTTAGAATTATGTTTGATAACGATTTTATTGAACTTTAAAAAATTAATAGCAACTGTTAGTGGTTTACAAATTATTTATTACATGGCAATAACTATAACGCACCAAACTTTTGATCACATCACAACTACCATGAATCAGTGCAAGTTGTTTGAACAGACTACTGCTAAATTGGGGGGACTGATATTTGGTGGTATGGGGTAACTTTTCAAAATACCTAGATATTCAAAACGTAAAGAATGATTTAAATCGTCAACAGCAATAGTTTACCTGATAAGGCTTTTCAGTCCCTTAATTATCCTAAAAGTGGTGAGATGTAACCAAGAAAAGACTGAAATTAAATGAAAGTCCAGAACTCAAAGAGGGATAGTAGATCTGTATTTGAAATAAGAAAGAATATGTAGTATTAGTGAAGAAAAAATCCCTCAATACACTACTCGGTCAAGACAAACAATTGAATTGTAATCGCAAGAAATCGGAGAATTCAAATACAAGGATGACTTATTTGCTTTTTTTATCAAAGAGGGTAAGGAGTGTAGATGCGAAAATAACTTAATTTAAATCATATGCTTATTTTATGCAGTTGTATTTTTTCAGACTAAGAGTAGAATGTTTATATGCAAAGTATAGTGGCTCTAACTGGTAAAATATGTTTTTTAAGATAGTAAATAACATGGCCCGCTCGTGCTTCCCACCATGATGAGAGGGGGGGGGGCACAGGCAACCGTGTGTTCTGGTTGTCTACAATAGAGGGAGGACTATATATTACGTTGGAAAACCCACCAAAAAATATAATATATAAATAAAATATAAATATGTATATTGTTCCTCTAAAAAGTAATGTGTAAAACAAGTCTTGTGTAAGTACTTTATAGTTTTTTTCTATTTATGTTTTAAAATGAGAAAACATATTATATCGTTAAGTTGTAACAATAGTTTAGTTTAAGTTAAAATGTACCTTTTTTGTTAAAGAAATGTGTTCGAATGTGCACGAGTACTGACAATTAGAAAGTCTTGCAGCAAAGTTTAGCGCAGAGCAACCAAGTAGTTGAAGTTGTTGGAAAGGAAGCCACAACGTTTAATCATCGACCCCGACATCCGCGGACAGGTTAGTGATTAATTCTGATGCCACCGGCAGCTGTTTGGTCAGACTTAGTTCAACACTTGGTAGACCTACAGTCAGACAGACTCTCCATTTTCTTCACACACCTATTTTATTGTAATAATGTTCCATGGTGAAGTGACCCATTTCTTTAAAATTTACATGTAGACTTGTAAGTTTTTAAAAACTCTAGAATTAAGTTTCTAGATTACTTATGAATGAGCTTAATATTATTACTTGTATATTTGGAAATACATATTTTCATTTATTTATTTGCCATAATAACTTCATTGAATCAAGGAATAAGGTGGAAAAAAATCCATTGCGTAAAGCCTCAACACTTTTGTACATTATGTTTTTTTCAACGGTTGAAAAGATCTCTAAGTGGTTTTGTTCGTGTTACGTACTCATTCTCATGCACATTATATTTAGATTTGCATAAGTGGCAACTGTAATATCGAGATTGCAAACTACTTTCTGCTCTACGACAGCGTGCTGACCATACATCTTATCTGCCACCGGAATTGCTTTATATAAATGGAACTTATAAATGCATTTAAGTAATATAGGAGATATTTATAATATTGCCATGACCTCGTTCTCATCAACAGAATACTATCAATATTTAATTTCGTTTATATAATGTATTTCGTTATATGAGGATTTTTTGATATTTTAATATTTTCCCAAGGCTTTACATGCTTAGTATTACATTTTAATGAGCTTTTAGTTTATTTTGTAAAGCAACAGTAGATATATTAATAAGATCAAAATTATAGAACTAATAAAAACCTTTATCTACTTACGTGGATTCCCTAAATCGGCCAACACATATAAAAATGAACTAAAACTCTAGTTCACGACCTAAAACTTAATTATTGTTACAGGGTTAATAAATTAATAAATCCTACAATTGAAGTGGCAGTTGTTACAACACTCAGCCGGAATGTTCTATATGGTTGTTATGCTATATCTTGTGTGGACTGCCACTTATGTTTCATAATAGGACATGGTGTGTAAACCGATCTGGATTTTACATGTAAGCCAGGCCTCTCGTTGATAGTTCAATCAAGATCTTTATTAAAATAGAACAGTTATAGTTTTTAAAATAAAACTTTTACTCTATTGAAATTTGTAGTCTGATAAGTTGTATTACCCAAACCAAAGTTGTATTTAATCCTTTTTTGGAAAACTAGAGATCCTGCTAACCAATTTGTTTTCAAACAATCAACTATTTCTCTTAATTGGTTATTTAAATTTATATATATTATATAATATTTATATTATTATATATTATGGTTTATACACACTGGATCACACCGACCCCCACACCAGGCGGCTGCGGGATATTCTTCAATCTTTTGGTCTAAATTGGTCAGTGAACTCTCCTACACGAGCAAGTGCCACGACAAGTACAACCAACGACAACGTTATCACCAACATCCTGAAAGTTGACGTTGTTGTGTTCAATCCTGCCATCTCTGACCACTTCGCTCAGGAGGTTGTCATTAATGGACTTGATCCGGTGACAGGGCTTGCAGAAATTACGATCAAAAGATAAATTTTTAATACTCAACAAGAAACTCATTTAAGCGTATGGCAACGTGGAGTAACGGCACATATCTCGTGAGTGTTTATATCAAGAAAGATTACTAATGTAATAGAATAGCAATTATTATAATTCCTTCAGGACGATTATACCTCTTTAAATAACAAAACTAATATGATTAAAGTTATAACTAGTACAAATTGCCTTTTCAAAATACAGAAACCTAAATATTAAGTACAACCGTACAAAATAAGCTACTCTTCTCAACATGTTGAAAAAAATTCAATACATTTTGATTTACTAAACTTATATGCTACGTATGTTCAATAATCAGGACTTATATACATATTGTTGAGTGAATACTAAATGAACGATTCAAAATCTATGAGTATGTTTGGCTAGCCAATCACGACATATTGGTAGTACATACAATTTAAATTGGCTATTGAGTTCTGGCAAAGCAAACCTAAACAATACTGTCATATTGATTCAGACATGTACGACCATGATTATTCGTCCAACCCAACGTTTTAAGTGGAGTCGTAAGTGGTTATCCTGTTCGTAAATGTTTAGTGCCCTGATAAATCATGTCAAGTATTATTGATTTCTAGTTATACCTAACGTTACGTATTACCAGCTCGGGACTGGTACTTGTAAGCTGGTAGCGATTTTAGAATTTTTGTTAAACTTGCGTTCTATAAATGAAAGATTCAATTACATAAAGGTAAGATTCATGGGATAATAGTAATATTTTCTTTGAAAACTAATGTTATTGATAACTTAATACAACAAATATTATACAGATTCTAAATTTTATACAGAGATTATTAATATTACACGAGTTTTAGTTTGAATCAACATTAGATGTAGAGGCAGACGTTGAGAATTTCAATCTTAAGCAATAAGTAGATTTGTGGAGAACGAATACATTTGTAGTAAATACTGTGTTAATTAACATAATAGAAACATACATGTACGCATACATGTTTACGCATACATTTCCTGTTTTAAATGCTAATCCTCTATGAATAAGATAGACTACTATAATGAGTAAAACAATAATCCTGCTTGTAGTGGGGCAAAATGAAGTGTGTACATGTAGGAAACCAACATAAACAGGCTATTGTATTAATACATATTAAGAGGCAATAATAAGTATTAGTATTAGTACCAAGGAGCATTGTCAACCTACATTACACTATATTTTGTAGTCTAGGTGCCTCTAATGGTGAAACTATGCAAAACGTTCCTTTTGAGGTTATTCGTTGTCGAATGTTTTTAATCTTTCTGACAACCTGACTCCAGATTCCAGACGCTCTACTAAAAGGAAGATGAACTGGAGCTTAACTCAACTTTCTCAAGAAAGCTGTGTTCATCCGCCTCACAGAACGGCAAAACTGCTCTCTTCCTCCCGAGAGGATTATCACAGGTTGACGCCAATGTCCGGGTACTTGATAAGTCATATGACATTGTAGAGATAGGAAAGCAGAACAGTCACGAAACTACTACATTTAATAAACGTGGGATGTGGGGGCCAACACCACATACCTTGATGATAAATAATCTTCAGTATAATCTTGAGAGGAAGGGCGAGAAAGCGCGATGTGCTCTACCTAAGCGAGCTACGCAACGCACGAAACAAACTCTACACACTCAGTACGAAGTGGACGAGGATACAATACCAACCTCAATACAGTCTAGAGAGGATTTTGTACTATTCCGACCAATCAGAGACAATAAGCGATCATACCACAATAATCTATCTGTATGCAGCCAGCTGATATAGCTCATTGAGGACTATTTATTCATATACATAATACAGTTTTACTCGTATTAATCCAAAGGAAATGTATATTTGTATGTTATAACGCAGTATTGTTATAAATGTTACACACCACTTATAAATTGTTCTATTGAACATTATTGACAGTTATTTCTCTACCCTAGGTGTATGTATTGGTGAGAGGGCGATATAAAAAGTACAAATATCTATAACTGGTAAATAAAATCTGTAAGTAATTTAATTTTGAACATTTGCACTACTGTTATTTATGTTAATACATGTAAATATGTTATAACAGATACATGAAACACGATTATAGGCCTATTGCGATGTGTTTTACATGTTGCCATTAATAATACAGAATCATGTCGTGAGTACTATATTGATAAAAGATTATAGCATTTACATTTCACACATTACTGAACAGTTTGACTCAATCAAATAATAACAGAAAAATTAAAATTAATTCATAACATTTTTGAATTGTATGAAATGTAAAAAGTGTATGTATCATTTAACCAATAAATTTATTTTATTGAATTAAATATAAATTAATTTATCGTTTTAATCAGAAAGTTCACTCGACAATTTTTAAGAAAAATGTTTCCTGCCATTTTTTTTAATTTTCTCAATTTGAATGACGTGTTACATTGATCGTACTTTGAAAATCTACAACATCCCGTCGCGTCGTTAAGTGGGTGGTGTTTGACCACAAATTACCCTCTCGGTCGCCAGTCGCCACCTCTCGCGCTGACAACGAGGGGTAATTAGCAATTAACATTCAACACGTGACTACCATTTTTAAGGTAATAGCGAGAATGACCTGCTATAACAGGAATGATATTTAGGACAAAATATAGGAATTACTAAAACATAAAAATTTAAGCTGTATACTTACATTTGCCCAGATTACGTTTGCATTATTAATCGTTTTACGTAGAAGTAAATACATACAGGAGCTGAATTACAACTTTTTCGCTCCGTAAATAATATTTAGGAGCACTGTTTTACCCTCAGTCCGTTATGAATAAGCAGAGATTCCTCAACAGAGGCATATATCAAGTGTTATGAATGTTACATACTTACATTACACAGGAAGAATATTATAATACAAGCTGGAAAGATTATTATACAACATTAAGACTAATTATTTTAATATATTTTGCAAAATGAATATTTATAATTTTTATTGCAAACATTTTGGTGGGAAGCTGTTTGGTATCATTTTTGGAGAAAATTAGACACAACTTTAGAAATATTATAGTTCACACAATATATATATATATATATATATATATATATATATATATATATAGTATATATATATATATATATATACTCGACTTGGGGCTCCCCCAAAGGTAAGTGCTTAAAATTCGGGGATAAGTGAAATTCGGTGACAGGTTAAATCCGTAAATTAAAATTAGAATGTGTTGATTTCTTATCCCAATTTAACCAAAGTTTTAACTTTAAGGGGCATTTTGCGGCTTAACCGTTATAGATACGACAAAAAGTGGACCTTTCTTGTCGGAAAATTTAGTTTTGTTTTCCCAATGTGTCCTCGAATTTGAGCTACGACCTTTGGATTAGGCAGTACAGGGCTTGTGGGAAAAGACTGTACTAGTCAGCTGGTGTAAATTGTGACTGTAAATATAATAAAAAACCGACTATAAGTCAGCGGTTTTAATTTGTATAGGAGTTTATTTGGTCATGCCAGGAAATTCCCTGGTGGGGGTTTAATGTTAACGGGGGATAAGTCATCAGGGAGTTCAATTTATTTAAGAGGTTGTCTGGTAATACAAGAAAATTCCGGGGGGGGGTAATGTTACCGGGGGGTTCAGACACACGTGGGTCTCTTTCGGAGGGTGTTGTGTTTGTGAGCAAAAAATAAAATTCACTCTGTCCCTAATTACTATTGAACTTTGGTAACGCTTAGCCAAGTCGCGATGTCCTCTAGTAGACGTACTAGTCAGTCGTTTTACCGAAAGTAGAGTGCCCCAGGCCCCCAAAGTGAGTGCTTAAAATAGGAAGGATTTGGTTATTAGTTAAATTCGAACTTGAGGGTTTCAAGTTACGTGATGGCTACTGTGTCCTTTCTCGTGGAATGTAATGCTTCGCTGGCTGACGCCCAGCCAAATGATGTGTGGTATGTAAAAATAATCAATGGAACTTGTCAAAAAATTAAGTGACGTGTTAGCAAATTTTGTAGAATAAGAATTGGGTGATAACTAATGTCCGAGATTAGGTTATCAAGGAAGTGAAAAGTAGAGTATTTAATTTTAAAACCAAACTTTTGTGTTTTGTGTTGTGGGCGTTTTGTGGCTTAACCGTTGGAGATACGAGAAAAAGTCACTGAACCTTTGTTGTCCGAAATTTAAATTTTTTTTTTTTCGATTCTGTCCTTAGTTTTAAAGTAGGACATTTGGTTCAGCCGGTACAGAGGTTTTGGGGAGAAAAGTGTGCACTGGTCATATATTGTGAATTGTTTAGTGTAAATGTAATAAAAACCCCGACATTAAGACAGTATTTAAGGGGTTTAAAAGTAAAAATGTCCATTGTTTTTCAGACTTTTCCCGGTGGTTTGAAGGTGAAAGCTACGTGCGTGCAAAATTTGGTGTTTCCAGGCCCTTCTAGAAGTGGGTTAGAATTTCGTATACCCTATCAGTGAGTGAGTTACATATGCGGCTGTATATATATATATATATATATATATATATATATTATATATATATATATAGGGATAAACAAGCTAGCACTGAGCTCGAAAGGCGATAAAATAATTGTTTTAGAAAATAAGATTGATACAGTACCGTATGGTTTATAAAAAAGAAACAAAATCTGATATATTATATGAATTAAAATAAACTGTTTAAAAAAAAATTTAAAAAATAACCTTTGCTAACGCTCAGCCAATTCGCGATGTGCTCTATACTAGTCACTGGTTTACGAAGTAATAAAAATTAAATCTGGAACTGTTATTAATTGTACCAAATTCTATTCGGAAAAAATAAAAAAGCCCCTAACATTGCCAATTCACAAAAAAGATTTTGCCATTGAGAGCGTATAACACGTTTACGGAAAGGTATACAACAAAAAAAACCTTTTTTGTAGATCCTATTAATGGCTATTTAACAAAGTGTTTAAGTTTAAGCTAGGATAAACGGGTCAACCGATATCGTCTCCAGAAAAAACATTTCCACGTCAAAATGACAAAATATTAGCATTTATTATGGCCAAACCGATAGAGATAGGCAAAAAGTCACTGGAACCTTCTTTGTAGATCGTCTATTTTTGTATTAAAATCCACTTTTTAAGTTTACCCTAACTTTAAGAGATTCTGCCGATATAGAACCCAGAAACAAAATTTCTGAAGTAAAACTTAAAAGAACGACACATTTAAACGCATTTTGCGGCCAAACCATCGAGAATAGGCGGAAATGTCACTGGACGTTTTTTGTAGATCACGCAATTTTCTAAATCGCATTGAAATTTTTTTTTCAGCTACGACCAACCGTTTAGCCGCTATCGAGCCCGAAAGGTAAATCTTTAGGCGAAAATTTCCAATAAATTTCACATCATCGCATTTTGCAGCCAAACAAATCGATATAGAGTAAAAAATCACTGGACCATTTTTGTAGACCACTTTCATAAATCCACACTGACGTTTTTCCATCAGATCGGAGCTACGACCAACGGGTTCTCCCGCCATCGGGCTTATCAAAGAAATGCCTGCAAGAGTGAAAAGTGCGAAAGTTTGCCAATTTTTTGAGGGGTTTAAAATAAAAATATCCGGTTTTCAGACTTTTCCCGGTGGTTTTGAAGGTAAAAGCTACGTGCGTGCGAAATTTGGTGTTTCCAGCACTTCTAGAAGTGGGTTAGAATTTCGTATACCCTATCAGTGAGTGAGTTACATATGCGGCTGTATATATATATAGGATATATATATATGTATATATATAATGTAGTACGACACGCGTCGTACATTTCTGCTATATATGAAGAGCATATTTACCCTAAAGATGTTAAAAACCGAAATTAGTTATGAGAAAAAGTCAAGACCGGTCACGTCAGGGTAAGAACTAAAACTTATCAACTTTTATTTCAACATTTCGTCATAGTTAGACTAAATGATTTGACATTGCAAAATTTTTACTCAGTTAGAACATAAAAGAGGATTTAATGTTTATATTTAAGTTGTTAATACTTCATCAAAGATCATACATATACAAAATAACGCAATTCTTAGCTACGCGTCAGCGTAGCCTATCACTAGAATGGCTGGAAAATGTATTTTCTCTTGGTCGGTGTACCTGCTCTCTATTTATCCGGACGATATCTAGAAAACGAACTGGCCAATACACTTGAAAATTTGCATAAAGAATAATTTTTATATTATAAGTTGGAATTAGATGATAGTGCATTCCTTTAATTTAATATGAAAATAATGCATATATATATATATATATATATTATTTATATATATATATATGTATTATATATATATATATGTATGTATTATTTATCTTCTTTATCGGTGAAACAAGGCAAAATCAACTACAGAACAAAACATACTAAGACCATAATAAATTACAGTAGCTATAAATATACAACGGTTGACATATTTTCTTGGTCTTGCTACAAGGAAAACTCTACATTGGCGTCGGAAATATAATTCACTTCAACAAGGAGTGCTCGTACTCGTGCAAAGTCTACAAAATTGTAAACGGGTAACTTGTAATAATTTTATGCAATGCATAGCTGTTTTGTTATATACTGGTACATGTGTAGTTCCTTTCATCTGTATGTGTATGTTTATTTTATAAACAATCTCCAATTGTGCATACAAATGATATATAGTCTACAATAACGGTACGCGTTGGTAACAGTATATTATGGTGTATGATGTAGCGTTTGTTATAAAGAGAACATTTGTAAGACACAAGCTTCACAAGTACTCATGTCCTGGGTTTTCATCATACAAAACCTTACACGATGCATCACTAACAACTTGTGTTGACCTCGTTATATACTGCCTCCATTGATACTGCTGGCATCAGAGGGAGTATCGCAGACATCTCATTTCTAAAATAATTGTATCGAACGTACACTTGTGCTAATATTGGTCAAAATAATAATAATTTATCTAACTTAAATGGCATTAATATGAACTGAGCTTCTAGCTTCCTTTTTGAATAAAAGAAATCCAGCATTAAATTTATAACGTTTTATAATAGTACATTCTCATCACATATAAAACATAAATAATGTAATGTCACAAAACAGCTGTTAAAATGGACAAAAAGAGTTCTTGAAGAGTTCTCATTTCTTTTGCATATCTAAATACATTTACACAGAAACACACACGCACGCACGCACGCACACACATACACACATATTGTTGGATTTACGTTTCTTTAAAAACAATATGTGTAAACTTTGTTATACGAAGGATAATATGAGTTCAGCTATTTAGCTAAATGCATTAGTCAGCCGATAAGACTGTTTGAAACAGTTAGTTGTTAAAATTCGAACAGGAGCTACAGTTGTTGTGGTTCAGTAGCAGTACTACCACGTAAATAACAGTTGAGACTTTTTGGAACTTAGTCACAAAATAAGTGTTCTGCCTATTATAAACCACTTTCTTAAACTTGACATCGTGGGGTTTGTTAAAAATGGTCTATATTAAACGTTATAATTGTAAATTTTTTATGATATGCATTGATAAGACACTTACGATGAAATATATAATAAAAGCCACAACTTTTAAAGCAAAGTTTGTCAATAATAATGTGTCTGTTATTAGGCCCTTGGGCTTTTAAAACGGGATGGGTCTACGTAATATAACAAGACTATGTATGTCACATTTGTGGCTGTTTGGGTAATTATAGAGCTTTTTCAATGATAAGATATTTTCGTTCATATTAGATTAAGTAAATAGCACCTGATGATGTTGGTGGAGCACTTCATACAATAGCATTTGATTATCCATTTCTGATCAATGTTGAACAAAGTTAAAGTTTGGTATTATTATGTATTATTAATCTAAAGAGGTCTCAATTAATAATAATTTGTGTTTTATCGCAAGAAAGTATTCAATGATACTCATGTGAAGTTTAAATAATATATTTCAGACCTGAGTGCATAAAACACAGTTTATTTGGTACAACCCCGGGCATGGAATGATTTGTCCCGTACTACAATTTCTATTCTGTTTTTTAATGTGGCCATTATGGTTACCAATAAGATCAATGTACAATATTAACATTTAGATTTTGTTAATAGTTACGTATGTTTTTCAATTTTTATAATAGTACAGTGTATATCTGATTACGTTTTTCTGATTATAAAATTTATACATAATAAGGAGATAACATTTCAAGTCAATAAATAATTTTAATGAAGATTACATTCAACATAAGTAAAAACATCTTTATAGACCTATTTTCATAATGAACGATTATTTCAAAACTTTTAATTCAATCGATTACTTATTAAAAATATCTAAAAAACAATATAAAACAAGCGTAAGTCCATAACAATATGTCTGGAAGAGCAGCAGTTGTACAAGTATAAATACACGTAACGAAAACATATAAATAAGTATATAATTGAAACCATCCAAGTACGACAAGACAAATGTTGTAGTAAACGTAGATCTTTTGACGTGTGCTGTGGGGTATGGATCCCGAAGCCGGCTGTGCCTGCAATGGCAGTGCGGCAAACTGGCAATCATGCAAATCTGTGTAATGTGTGTTTGATGTCGGTCGGCTAGTCACGCAGGTCACATGTAGACAAGTAGCTGCTAGGTCAACTTGCACACTAATATTGTACCTTCCGTCTATTTAACATTGTTTATTGCGAAAAGCCATCCAGAACGTGTATTATGAAAAAGTTAATACATCAACGTATTGAATTTAAATGAAACTGGGAATTTACTGTGCTCAAGAAATAATTTGATCCTCACAGAAGGCGACCGACACAAATAAAAATGTCAGGTGCAAACTGCACTTACTTGAGTCTGCAGGTAGAGGTTGTGCTGCAATTAATCGTTAACCAGTTCCCGGATGTTGGCATGGATGATTAACTGCTGCGGTTTCCTTACCAACAACTTTAACTACTCGGTTGAGTGTTGGTAAGCTACCTCTCGACTCAAATTGTTCGAAATAATATCTTTCTGTGTCCTACAATTTTATGTCTTTGGATACGTTATTATTTTCACATTAAAACATTTTTACATTTGTAATTGTAATTTTAAATCATGCAATCTGTTTTTCCATTATGATAACTACCAAAGGTGACAACTAAAAAGGTAGGAGAACATAGAAGACAATTCATGTCACTTCCAATAATTCCTGATAGTTATGGAGATGGTTTAATATATTAAAACATAATAAATATAGTTTTATATAAAACTTAAATAACAATTTCAGATGAACGGCGATATTATCACGCATATTAAATGATATGTTGGTAGTGAACTAAAAATATATTAGGTAGTCTAAAATAATGCAGTCAAAATAATGGAAATTTATTCCAATTTATTTATGAACTGAACCATAAATTTCTGTACTTAGGATATCATAAAACTGTACTTTTGGTGTAATTATTCTGAGCTATTTTTAAGTTCTATAACTTCTACATTTTCAGCATGTAGCAAATAGTAACGTTGAATATGTTCATATTGCTGCTTTCAAGTAGATAATAGTTTATAGCGAATTCCAAATGTAAACGGCCAGTCTTAAATAAGCAATCAAATGCAGTAATAGATAATATTGATTTCCTACATTTATTGGACTAGAAAACTAGCTCAGCTATTCCTAATGTAATTCAATCCCAATAGCAGATTTAACATAAGAACTGAATCACAAAAATCCCACACAACGAATTTCACAATTGGGTCACTTCATTACGTAAAAAAGTAATTAACATTTTCTCAAGAACATTCCAAGTCAAAATGTATGATTTTTATATTTTACAATAGACGCTATTTAGTCTCGTAAGTTAAGTATAAAAACTTTGTTTAAGTTACGTCGGGCGTCTATTACCTTATTTTCTAATTTTTAATTCTTTAAATTGTTGTGTGTTCAGTGCGCTATTAGCATGGGAGCTGTTTGGCATCATACAGTTTGCTAGGTTTTAAAAACACTCGTATTCATACGGAGAGTACATAATGTGAGTTTACATAATTAAGTGGTATAACAATTTACAGGATTTAATTAGGCACTATAATTGTTAGGATAAAAATATAATTTGAAAGCCCTTCCCATGATTAGTTAATAATTAAAGATTATGTTTATAACCGTGACAGGTCATCAGGCCATTTATTAAAAACAGCAGCTGCTGGTGTGAGTCAATATACTGCATTGCCGGATGAAAAGTGCTGGATATAGACTCCCGGCCTTTAACTATTCCTATAGCTCTGTCATAGTTATATGACTTTTGCAGATTTATAAGTATATAACAAATATATTCGCTAGCATTGTTTATTTCCATTAAACGTAGTAAAATAAATATGTTGTAGAAAAGTGTATTTTATAAATTGATCATTAGAGTCTATTATTGTAGTAGTATTATTGGTGTAGTTTAACAGACATCAAGAATACAGTTGTTTGAAAGAAATTTCTGAAATCACTACTACGGGTGACTATTTGATCTACATCGTACTATTTAAAAACCAAATACCTTTAAACAAAAATAAAAGTCCACACTTTTTCTCAAGATGAAGAGTTTAGTTCTTTTTCTAAGGAATAACTACTGTATACTGTAATGTATATTTTATATATACATATAAAGTAACATATTTATATATGTATAAAGTGATTATCTCAAAAATTACTGTATTATAAGATGTAGTTAAGAATTTTTCTAAAGTTGCCTTTAACAAGTGAACTTGGATAAATTGAAATAATTATTTTATAATACAGCTGCATATTACGGACGTAAACATAGTTTTAAATCTCAAATAATGATTTTGCCTAATATGTTTTTTATAAGACCACAAAACCACCTATTCATCTGCCACTGTTTATAAACCTTTCAATCACTAAAATGAATATAGGAACTATTCAATCATTAAAACATAACGCTTAAAAATTTTGTCAATTAAATGTATAATTTTGTTTGGAAATGAGTATTTGCCAGAGCCATCCGAGATAATGTAGCCGACAAGGGAATATCAGCAATTAGGACCTAAACAGGGATTCAAACATAGATTTGGTATTGATCACAGACACGGGTACCTCTAATGATGCCTTCTATCTAATGGTAATTACATAGTACATAACACTGCTGATATCATTATACTGATGATATAAATAATTAATTTTCTTGAACATTTGATACATGTTTCGTTTGAGTGTTGATTCTTGTTATATTTGAAACAATAAAAAAACAAATAAAATATTCTTTATGACGTTGTCAGGATATTAATTAAACATTATAATTGAGTATCTATGGTATTTGAAACTTGTAGCCGTGGGTGTTTGTCGATTTAAATTAATAATTTCTTAATTATTTGATACGTAATACTTAATACATAACCACAGTAATAGTAAAGTGATGGTTTAAATATATATATTTTTTTAAATTAGATTGCACATCACAGTGGAGAATAGATTTTTAATTCACGGGCCTTATGAAGCGTTATGAGTTTCTTTATTATTATTTACTGTTATGCTTGAAATGTTTTATCTTTACGTAATAATTGTTGTATAGTTCGAATCATTATATTGAAATATGTCTATGTATAACCCTTACTTGTTACGATTCAATTATTTTATATTTGGTGGTTTCTGTCACACATGTGTTTAAATAACCAACCATATGATAGGAAGAACAAATACCTGTCAAAAAATGTTTATTTAAATCCATTAAGTTTGTATAAATGAGAATTGACTAATTTTTAACAATCATTCAATCTAAACCCAAACGATTTGTGAACGTGTTAAACACATTCCAACAGAATTCCATGTTGACGAATAGTGCAAATTTAATTTTAATAGATTTTTCTTACTATATTTATTTTATTATTTATCAAGGAAGTTATCAAAATATATATTTAAAGTTGAATCATTTAAAATATTCACAATCTTTATTAAAGGTATACATAAACCCAAAAAATATTGATTTCTTGTTATACTTTTTTGGTTTGTAAAATTTCATTATTCAATAAATAAATTATTTATTGAATGCTTTAGTACAGCTAATTTTCCAATTATACAAAGCATTAAAATACATCACAATTTAACACGCTTGAAGTCAGCAGCGACAGACAAGTTAAAGCTTAACATTTACATAATATAAATCAATGATTTAAATTTTAAATAACAACAATACATATCAACATAAAAAAGTAAAACAGTAAATAAATAACAACATGCAAATAGGCAACAAGACTGATTAAATTACATTGAAAAAAGAATTCAGCAAGAAACTTTAGAACAAATACAAAAACATCTTTTCGTTGCTTTTTAAAAGTTACTTATGCTACTTAACAATTTAGTCTCAAAAATGTTTATTAAATCAGAAAATCTGTCAACTTCTAGACAGTAACCGTTATAAAGCCTACACATACCGTTAAAAGAAGAATTGTAACCTTGGTTGGTCCTTGAATATTTCGTTGAAAAAATATAAATGCTGCGATAGCCTAGGCGAGGGACACCGAATGTGGTCTGTGACACCAATCTGACCCTTTAGCAACTTGTAAATACACAATAAAGTAATATCTTATATCTTCTTACCATACTAGATAATTTAAGAACTTCATGTAGCTCAGCGTATATTACTAAATTTGTTTGAAAATTTAAAGATTCGTATTAAAGAAATTTCAAAAATATTTCTGAATCATTTCTGAAAGTTAATTTATATGAGTATACCAAATCAACAAGCCATACTGAAGCTTCGAACGCACAAGTGTGAAAAAAATAATCTCAAAGAATTGGAGCTTTTCGAAAAATAAACTTGGTCTTTTGAAATAAATAAAAAAATAAACCCCAAAATGACGACTTGCATACAGAAACTATATGATCGTTGAATGTAAACTTGGAGTGAATAGTTATACAAGTATTTGAAAGATGATTTCCTTTTTATTTTACATCATTCAATATTTAGTCAAACATGGTAAGGATAACTTTTTTATATAAAATTTCAATTGTTTGTAACTCCAAATAACCAACGAATATAAATCTCGCTGTAACTCATGACAATCATCTAAGGTTTAAGAATAGTTTTAAATCATCAGAGTACAACAGCAACTCAGAATACTTTACACTGTTTTGTATATCGTTTATAAAAATTATAAAAAGTAATGGCCCCAATTTTCACTCTTGAGGCACGCCCTCATCCTTGTAGCTGCCTTATAAATCGTGGTATTGGGAAATGCCCTTACTGTCCTTCCGGCCTTACTGTCCTTACTGTGGTCAGATGTGATAGCTGACGTCAATGAATTACTCACGTTTAATATTTTTACTCACGGTTTACTCACGTCAAATATTTCTTGCTTTATTAATTTCCTGATATATTTCGGCCTTGCTATAAAAAAATCTATTCCTCCATTAACTATAACAAAAATCGTGTTAATATTATTATCTCAGCTAGTTATCAACAGATTATGTAAAATTTTTAATAATGTGCTCTGCAGCTTGTTAAACAATATACTGTTATATATTGACTGTTTTGCGTAAATGTAAATTCTTTTTAAATTGAAGAGATGGGAACGATTACAATGTCTTAAACAGAAAGACATTAGAGGGTTTTTGACGTGACAACGTCTTAAATTAGGTTGCGGCTCGGAGTCACTCATGAAAAAGTGTAACGCCCGGTAACGTTACGATGCCCGTCCAGTGGGTCCGCCGCACGGGATCCGCACGGGATAAAGCAGATAACTGTGGGTCCGCCGCACGGGATAAAGCAGATAACTGTGGGTCCGCCGCACGGGATAAAGCAGATAACTATGTTTATTCGTGAAAATGTGCGTGAGTGCTTAGATTCGTCATTTACAACAACTACAACAATAAAGGTAAATAATTGTACACTGATATTTCATTATCGTAAACTATGATTGATTGATTAATTGTTAGATTGACACAAAAGTTGAGAAACTGAGTTTATAGGTTATGTCATACTATTGACAAATGTTGATAGTGTTAAGTAAATTATTAGTTTAAATCACTCTGCAATCAATCGTAATTCAGTCGATTGAGAAGAAACAGCGCGTATTGCTAGTCAAACATTTAAAATAACAAATTATAACCTCTAACCTGTCATAACAGTGCGACCAAACAAACGAACTAAACCGACCAATCACCACGCGCGGAGTTAGAATTTAACTGTGTTTAGCAAGAATTTCAAATTCCAATTTTAGTAAATGTTTTATTCAACTTTACCATTTACAATAACAAATTTTAATGAATTTCAAATTATGTACAATGTTTTAGTAAACAAAATATATTTCTATAGTTAAAATTTGTGCAATTCTTATTTTCATTCAATTCCTTGTTCCTATTGTGCAATTTAATAATATTCATATCAATAAATATTCTACCGAGAAAAAGACGTTGTCACGTAAAATCTTCGCCCGTAAAACCGACTTTACAGGCAACCATAATTTTTTTAAGTTAATGTTTATCCCAAGTACGCAGAAACCAAAAGTAATTCATACCATCGACATATAGTGTAGTACAGCTGGATACCGTAAACATATAATGGAAATACTCTTATGTCACATTCCAAATGAGAATTAATTATATTAATATTTATTTAGTTTATGTGTAATAAAATCTAACCTTAGGTAGATTATTTTATCCTAAAAAGTAAAATACTTATTATAAGGAAATTTCACTACAATATTAAACACTAGTTCCATATTACAATTTAAATCATAGATAATTGTATATAGCCCAGTAAAAAGAACTATAAATATTTTACTCCAGTTTGAGTTTGGATGCTATTTAGATTACGATTCACAGACGTCCCATCTGGTGATTAGGAACCGAGAGAGATAACAATGCATAATTGAAACTAACCGGAGTCACGAATCTCTAATGATAGCTCCAGTGTGATTGCAATGACGGACTGAGTCTAACTGCTTGTGAGCTGGTTTTCGTAATTGAATGTTCCAATGTACATTTCCGAATGATTGAATAGAATTGGAAGTTATAATATACGTAATCAATACAGTGATACAACTTAAGTTTGTGTATGTGCACATTTAGGTATCAAATTTAAAGTTTCGTTGAAACATAATACCCTAGCATATTCATTAGTATCCATAAACCTTTGGATAGGTCTATCTCCTTTGTAAAGTAGGAATTGGTCTCAGTTTTATCCTTATTCGCTTCAGTATCATGAGTCAAATAACTACGGTAGGATATTATAAAACAAAAGTAGGAGGATTAATGAAAGACGAACTCAAAATTAACGATAAAATGTCACTTCTGTTTGGATATGTATCTAAAAATTAGATCCAAAATCTGAGAGAACTTCCTCCTATACTCTAGATTTTGATAGCTAATTCGCATTATATACGCACACTGCCCTGTTCTTCTTGAAGTCAATAGGGAATTTTCCCCAAGGAAAAATATTACTGTCAGCCATGCAACTTTTGTGGATATCCAAATGGGAGGGCATCAAAGGGTTAAAAATATGAAATCATATCCTCATATTTTCTGAGCTTGGCAAATTTAAAACTACAGTCAAGTGCATGAATGATAGTACTTATATATCACTAACATTTTTAACCAAAACGTCGGTCTTGTATATGGTTAGCTGATATTTATTTAACATTTATTTATATGTATGATGTTTAGTTTTAGGTGTTAAAGCTAAGAAACTTATGATTTAAAATAAAAACGTCTACACCGTTTAAGTAACCACCACTTTAGAAAAAGTACCTAAAGTAGCCTGGTTTACAATCGTTTTCTGTGTTTGAGAAATGATCAGTATGAATTTAGAAAATATATATTATGTGCTTATACAATGACAATTGGATCTCTGCTTTTAGATTATAACGTATTTCCAATTATATAAACATTTGAGCTGTTTATATACGAAGTTTCGGACAATAGCGTCAAAATATGAAGATTTGTATCCACGAGCACATTGAGGTTTAGGAATTCCATTAAATAGTTTTCAGCGTTTTTCACAATTCGTTCAGAAGTCTTCCTTTATTTAAAGTGTCCTAAAGTTAAACATGGTTAAATATTTAGGATAAGCGTAGTAAATTAGTATTCATAGCACAGTAGGTTCCAAAACGAAAATGTAGTCCCCTGTAATAATCTGGGACTAGGTAAAATTGATTGGATGAGTAAAGTAAAGATGTATTATTTACCAGGCGAAGTTAGGGCTAATAAGCCCTCTCTGAACTTGACCTGGGGACCAATGGCTTAAAAGTGACTTCCGATTACCACCAATGGTTAGGCAGGCGAGCTGTTTGCAAGGACAGGATTGCTCACCGGTCAACCATCCAAGCAGCAGCCACGCTCGACTGCTTGATCCGGTTACCTTGTGATAACCGTTGTACTCACTACACTACCATTGGCGGCGGGTGAGCTATGCAGAAGAGACACTAACCAATAACAGTAAATATTATAGATGGTGTGCTAAGACACATTACTTTTCTGAATGGAAACGTAAAGAATGATGTTGCATATTATTTTATCTTCTTACTGTATTACTTTTGATACTTTACTAAAGTAACATTGTCAACTATTAATCTTGAATAAGCTAATTACGAGTAGTTTCCACTAAAACATACATAAGAGTCAGCATAAGTCTTTGTATTTCGGTCCTCGTATTTCCACGCGATGTAATCGCTGTTGCCACAGTGACATTAAAAGCGTAATTCCTAAACACACAAATCGTTGCACACTGAAAACATACACAAACATCACAGTTTGGCTCCAATCTCTGCCAGTGTGATTTGTCACCTCACATATTGGCAAATGGTGGTGTCAGTTATG
Source organism: Homalodisca vitripennis (assembly GCF_021130785.1). Classification (NCBI taxonomy): domain Eukaryota; kingdom Metazoa; phylum Arthropoda; class Insecta; order Hemiptera; family Cicadellidae; genus Homalodisca; species Homalodisca vitripennis. Next base: position 151,328,509 of record NC_060207.1, on the reverse strand, counting down.
CTATGGGTTTAGCTTATAACTGTCATTCCACTAATTTATGGCTGTTTGAACATGAACAACGTGAAATATAACATTAGCGTCTATGTAGATGATTTATCAACCCAGTTCAGATTAAATTAGCATAAAATTTATACCTCATAAATAATAAATTAAGTCAAAATAAGGAAATTGTTTGTGTATGGCAGCTAGGTATATACTGAATGCAAACAGTAACAGCGTAAATTATTTCATACGAACGTGAACTATACCAGCATAAAATTGAGTGATTTTTTAATAAACTATATATGTACTTTTATTAACTTATTGCCAATTGGTGGTTCTCTGCACGTTTTTACGTTGACAAAGTTAATCCTGACTATTATAATTATTATTTTGATTTTCATATCTACATAAATTTATTATTAGAGAAAACTATTTCAATGTTCTTAAAACACAAATAAAAAGGTGAAGATATATTTTAATTAATTGTCTTTATAATTCTATGTTATGATTAAATTTTTATGTGAATATTCTTGAAATAATTTGTCAGTAGGTTTTAATTTATTTTATCAACCACCCCAACTAATATTTCTGGCTTGCCTCTTTGATTTCCAAATTAGATAATGCAAACGTCATAATAATCCTGAACATTTTTAAACCTGTTTAGATAAATGGTATACAAAATTGAGATATTAAATTAAAGTAAAAAAGGCCTTTAATAATAAAAAATGCTATACATTTCCGGTGAAGTAGGGGAAGGAAAGATTTTAAATATACCGTCAATTTTAAAACCACACGTTAAAAATTATTTATTTATTTTGAAGAGTGATCTGCTGAAAACCTATAAAAAGACGACCCTTTAATATATTACATGTAAATTAATGTATTAAACTTGTAATAGTTCCAATATTTTAAAAGTTACAAGGCTTAATAAGTATTAAGCATTAAGGCAATTCATAGATTTGGATTGTTTGCAATCACATTAGAAGTTATATTTTTAAAGTGTTTACTAATTTTTATTGAATGGTATCGTAATCTTTCCCACAATTTAACCAGAAATAGTCTTTAAATCTCAAGACATTACATAACATGCAGGAACACCGGTTGTTGTAAATGACCTGAGAGTTCCAAATGCCTTTCCTCTTTCGTTGTATAATATTTAATAACTGAGATATATATTGTTCAAAATTTGTCTTTAAACTTATTTTATAAAGGATTATTCGTTTCGAATACTGATGTTCCCTCTTCATTTTCGTGTTAGAACGAAACAGTTACGATAAACTATAGTTTAATAAACCTATTATCGATTTGCCAGTCTGATAATAGGTATATATTTCATCAGGTGAGTCATTAGATTTATTTTACTAGTTAAATGCATTCAAAAATCTATTATCAAGACAGAAATTAATTAAAAATTTCAAGTTTAAAAGCTTGAAATGCTGTGTTAAACTGCATTGTTTTTTTATTAGAATACACATCTAGATATTTATGTGGTGTCCATTTACACAACTGTATACGTAATCAATAATAACTATCTAAATTTAAAATATTAATTATAATTTTAGTACATACACGCATAAGAAATGCGTGGGTATAGTATTGTGGGCATAGTAGTAAAAGACCTTGACCTTCTTCACTTTTATGTCAGGGGCAACGGACAAACGCTGCACTTAGCGAAATTGAAGTGAGATCCAAAGGAGAGAACACCTGCTCCAAGTGATCCAGAGCCACATGAATTTTCCTGCTTACTTAACTTAATCAAAATTAACAAGTAAAATACACATTCACTATTTTAAAATTTTATGACTGGAATGTTAATAAATAGTTGTAATAACTAAAATTTGTCTTAATTATTTTATTAATAGCAAATTATTTATCACTAATAGTCCTATTGAATATTACTAAGTACATCAGTTTTCATTCCTTTACATAAATATTGTTCTAATAATGGTGCTACAATCTAACCAATTTCAATCAAACATAATTACACGAAGTCTTCAATAACATTTTGGCTGTATTTTCAATGTGTTATCTTTAAAAAAAAGGACTGAAAGGAGTTAAAAAGACTGTGGGACGTTATGCGGTTTTCTAATTTATTTTCCTATCGCAACGTATCCAAAGAAAAATCTTAATCTATTTTATGAATTCACTCATGCCATTTGGGTTGATACATGGAAGTAGATGTCAATATTATGTGAAAAAAAGTCATATCAAATTTTGACTCCCAAACGTGAAACTAGAGCCAGTCACATTATATGGAAAACAAAAAAGGACCTTTTTTATTTTAGCAACACTAAAATCTATATTGAGATTTGAAGAATACTCCTTCAACCAATTGCAAGCAATAGGGTAGATTTTGTTATATCAATAAGCACTTTATATTGTCATACGAAACACAAAAGCAATGTTATCTGGAAATATATAACAGATTTGGCACAACATCACCAATACAGTAATTGAGGCATTTAGTGGACAAATTACTAGAGATTGGGTTCGATGCCAATATGTGATGTATGGCCAGGCCCAAAGCATAGGACTCTTTCTAAAGAGGTTTATACTGTCATTTTATTCCTTTATGGATAGGATTAAAAATGTACCGGTAATATTTTGATTACTTTCAGAGTATTATAAAAGATACTATACCGTATTCTTGTAATAAATACACAGTACAATCAGTTAATTATATAAACAAAGATATAAACATTTCAAGTTATCATTGTTATATTTAGTATATGCAAACAAACACAATTTTTTATTTAAGGTTTGTTTGTTACGATGTAAGGTTTGATATGATAATAGGATTTCGGACATTCGGCATCCAATAGCTACAAAAGGTATAACACAACGTTTCGAAGATTGGAATATATCCTCTTCATCAGGTGGGGGAAGCTTTTAGTACATACACAAATGTTGAACAGAAAGAAGAAAAGAAGGGAAAGGATAGGGTAATAACATACCCAAAAGATGCTTGGAGTCTAGTCCAGGCGTTGTCTCTGCAGATAATGCAAATTCCGAGCACAAGTCCAGATCACGAGAACACAATCACACATCACACCGGTACGGATAAAAGTGGTGTATTTACACAAAAATCGATGTCGGCTCTTTCTTTGGTACCCGAATCATATCATCTGAAACATACATTTCAATCCTTAAAAGGTTTTGTTATGCCTTTTGTCACCATAACAATGGAAAATATCCGAAATCCTGTTATCCTGACAATCTATTAATTATTTCATATAAAAAAGTAAGGTTTAGTTTTTCCAAAAGAATATTACGCTTCAGAAGAGGCTTTTACATGTTCAAATTTTTAATTTTTGACTATAGTGACACACTTTTCAAGACTGAGCTGAATAACAATGTACACAGATTTATCGATACATACATTTGATAAAATTAGGGAAAAACGGTTATCAAATTATCAACGATGTTATTCTGTATAAAAAATCACTTAATATTCTTTACAATATAAGTAGTTAATTATCACAAAACATGGTTAAGGTAATGAGTTAAATTTCACAGGTAAGGATTAAAAATAACGTCCATTTCGCGGTTACAACAATGGAATAATATTAAAGACTTACGGAAATTGGTCCCAATGCGCATTTTTCATATATAATTATCCAGTCTTTACATATTGAGTTTGTATAAAGTCATAAAGTTTGAGTGTATTTAAGTTCATTCAATAATATGATTTTATTTCGTATCATATTAATTTTCTAAACGTGAATATGAATATAGTAGAAACATACTGTCTCAAATTACTATAAAATAGTTTAGGATAACATACTAAATATAAGTATTACCATTAATATATTATAGTAATATAATTTGAAATTGATTTTAGATTTTTCAAAACATTAAGAAAACTGTTATTTCTTTTTTTTCAATATGATGTAGAACACATAGCATATAACAGCAGTATAGAAATGAGGGAATTGAGTATTATTCAATTTGTTGACTATGATTTTCATGATAAATTGTAATTTCTCATCGATTTTTGTGTCTTACTAGCTGCTATAACTGATATTTTTTGTTTATACGTCAAAAGGTCTTAAATTAAAATTACCCATGACACTAGCTAACTGTTCTTGTAGAACACATTTTTTTATTAATATAAGGTATGAGAACGTCAGACTATATAATGTAAAACACGCTTCACTAAGGATATGAATAGTCTTTGGTTGAACATACTTCATTATCTAACACTATGTTGCCTATGTATAAATGAAGTGTTCAGAAAAATTCATAGTAAAAATCTTCAATTATTTCTCAAAATATTCTGCGAAATTAGACAGACAAGGAAACAAAAAAACACATTTTGCCCGTTACCTCAGTGACAGTAAAATAAGAATAATTGCATGTCAACGCCTCAATTTTTTCTCGATATATCCTGCAAATAGTTACGCTTTGCTAATGCTCACTTCTATATCTCTTTGAGAGCTATAGCGTCATCATAAAATTCAATCTTGTCCATGTTAAAATTTAGCTACAGCTTAATTAGTCCTCATGATAGTCTAACCTGGGTAACAGGTTTAGCTAATGCTCAGCGAGTAACATCAAAGTTCTATCTTAAAACAATAAGAATACGTAAAATTATATTCCTTTTTAATTAATTTTTTGATGAAAAAATACATTCTTGAAAGACACTAATTAAATATCTCCATTAAAGTTAGGATAAAAATTGCATCAAAGTATCCAAGTAATGTTAGCTCATTGTGGTTTCATGTAATTGTGCCAATTCCTAACCATAACATCTATAAGGCAGATCACGTACTAGGCCAGACCGGGCCTGCTGATCAGTTATAGCATCACGTCTTTACTTAGTTGTTGTTGTTGTGGTTGGCATGAGAAAGGGAGGGGGCATGTTGTTGAAGGAGCTGGGAGGGTTTATTCAATAGTGACCTCCTCAAGCAGTGTGATGCTTTTATTATATTAATGTTCAGTTCAGTTAAAATATTAACATAATTATTCAAAAAAGCATTTAAGAAAAAATGCAATAGATATAGAGTTTTGTGTAAAGAAAATGAGTTATAGCAATGCTCTTTATACATTCTCTGAACTCCTATACAGTAGCTAAAATATACGACTGAGCCTTATTTTGAAATAAATCTTCCCTCTAAATTGTAACGGATCTTACAATCTGAAAAATACTTGATGCGATGACTTAGTAAGCTATTGCAATTTTATTAATACGAGGGATTGCTTGTTTGTATAAAAAGAAACTGCAGATTTAAAAAGCTTATTTTAATTTAAATTTCATGTTACATATTTTTCTAAAAGTTAGTTTAAATACTGTAACAATTTCTTGGTTATGCGATTACAAAAAAATACGATTATTTTCCTTATTGTTTTCTATTTCGCGTTTTTATCTAATACGGAATTTATAATTTACTTCTATTTACTTAATTTATTCTTATTTTTTATTTTGTTTTCTAACAAGTACGAATGATATAACAGTTACGAGGCTCAAAACCCACTCTATAATTTTATTGCTAAAACATTTTTAGTGTAATTCAAAAAGATTAACATTATAAAATTTTTGTTTTACTATGCGTCGTTATTTAAAGCCTAGCTAAACTATAAAGTAAAACAACAGCCATATACACCTAAATCGTAATGCTTAGTAGTCGCCACATAAAACATGTCTGCATTTTCTTCTACACTCACGCTGTTGTAAACAACAGAAATCATACTAACAAAGAGCGCAGCAAGACACTTTTGCATTCCTCTTTATGAGTCTTGTATATCCCAAATGAAGTTGCGCTGTTGCACATAATGCAATTTAAATCTTGTCTACTTCGTTTATTTTAAGGAATTGCTTTTATATATAACTTTCGTGCCACATCTCATTATCTGTATCCTTCCAGATCAACACTCAGAAGTGCTTGTGACACAAACTAAGAAGGGTTACTTATGATGACCTTTTATTGTGCCAGAAATACCGATGGCGAGAGTAACAGCTTATAAGCGAATTTTTGTAAACTTTTATCGATTCGAATCGAAGTTTATGAGCTAAGAACCCATAATTTGTCGTTAGTCTTTGGTTTTTATAATTTTGTTTCATTCTAAAGATTTATAGATTTAGGTGCTAAAGTTCTGTAACCTCTAAAGGGCCGATTTTTTACAATCGACAGTCAAGAGTAAAATTAATTTAAAAAAAACCTTGATTCTGTTAGTATTAAATTGAATAACGCTATGCAAGTTAGAGTCCGAGATCAAGATCCCTTTTCTCTTATTAGGTTGAATGGAGGATTTTACGTGTGGCTGCTACAGCATAGTAACCTTCAAATGAAACATATTTGTGAACATTTAATCTTGTTTGTGAAAACGTGAACTTGGTTTGGTATGTTCAGTTACAAATTACTTACGTAGTATATCCACCAATAACGATTCAATTTTATTGTATACTTCTTAAACAATAAAATTGCTTGTTTCGAAATCTAATAAAATATAAAAACCCATAACATTGCTGAAAATTCTGACTAGCTGTATCCGTGTCATTGCTCGCAAACTTTACAATATAAGTCCCTAGCCTACTTCGTAATACCACTAATGATGGGTATGATAGAGCTGACTCTTACATCAGGTTTGGCGTGTGTATGAGCATTTCTGGTTCAAATTATATATTTCTGCGCCACAGCTGTGTTTGGTTACCTTGATCAAGAAAATAGAAATACATATACGTGTGTTTCTGAAACCTAATTCTACCAAAAATCATTCAATCCTAGCCCTTGTAATATATTTCTGGTCTAACATATTTCAGGTGCCATAATTGAGTTTGCCTTTTACCGCCGAAGAAAAGATTTATATACTAATTATGGCACCTAGAAATATTTTATAGGTTAAGACTACTAACGACCTAACCTACTAAAATGTAATTATAAGCTTGTTGCTACTTTTAGTTCATATCAGCTTAAAGTACAGCTTTTGTGGTACACCACTATTTTTGCAATGTTGCTGTATACTATACAAAACTTAATACAGTCGCTATTTATGACCTACCAACTTTTAGCTTCTTTACTTTTATTAAATAACTTAAAACATTATAAAATATTATGCAGTATTAACAATAATTTTGATCGCTATAAACTGTTGTTCTGGTTATTATTATTGATCTTTACAGTTTTAATTATTTATCTCTAAATTATAATACGGTGTTTAAAGGGTTTTCCGTTGATAAATAAAAACTAATATTAAAATAGTCTTTTTTATATTTTTGTAAATGCGTTATAATCTCGTAGTTACGAGTGATCTATTAGTTTTTATTTCAATAATGGTTCAATACGTTGATTCTTTGGGAACTGTATAGCACAAGTTGTATCAGCTCTTTGTACAGTAAGGACATTTCTAGGAAAGTTTCTGTTAAAATAACATAGTCAAAATATAAGAATTAAGCGGTACACTGTATTTATAGACTATTAGTTAATCATTCGTATTATACGATAATTCACTTCGCATGACAAAATATACAATATTCACACCCCTGATGATTGATGTAATAAATGTAAAGATTGTCTTGTATACGTTTGTACGGTATTGGGATATTCCAGCTGGAGAAGGGACGTTTGCATGTTTGATGATCCTCAGAATACGTTATCTGTTCCACGGCTTGTTTCCAACGGTGTTAACGCCGCTGTCTATGTGTTTGTTAGTGATTTTTACATCGAATCTTTCATCACGTTTTATCTATATCCATTTTCTGTATGAGTTGTGAAATAAAATTGACGAAGTTTAAAATTAGTACTACATTTAATGTAGTATTATTATTTATTTCGCCATCTCTAAGCCTTCGCGATATTACTTTTCTATATTGTGGATTAATACTTAAAAACGTGTCTTTGCAGTTAAATATTCGGTGATAATTTAATTATGCCAGACTTAGCAAAATTAAAATCTAAGAGATAATCTTTTTATACTGTCGCCAGACAATTTTGCCTCCCTAATTTTCAATCCGGTTTTCACTACATAATTGCAGAGAATATGTATAATGTAGTTGTCTGTTATACTAAGTTTCTCAAGTTTACAATTGCATATTTTAGCCCAAAAACAACAAGCAGCTGTCTGGAGGCAGGCATTGTTCCATCACTTTAGACTACATAATGCACGGAGATAGGAATGGAGAAGTTACAAGCACCCTTTTGCTAAATAATTTCTATTTTTAACAAATATGTTACAACATTTAACCTTGATCTTTTCTTATTAATAAGAATCCCCAATAACTTCTTTGAGTTTAATGTTCAAACCTTTAAAATAAATTAAAGTGTGTTATTCTTTTAAGTAAAAAAGATTATTGGTCTTTCTTTAACTGTTGATAGGAATTACACACCATAGTGGTCTGTAATATCTGAGACAATTCTGTAATCCGTGAATACATCTCAAGCGAAACAGCTATTAAACAAATAAGGTGGCATTATTTCTCAAATCCAATTAGACACTTTTCACTTAAATGGCTTTTTCTCCAAGTTATTAGTGATGCTTAAGGAAACTGTGGGTATAATTACATATTACACAAACAATTTGTTGTATTATAGTGTTTACTTCATCACGTTTTGCTATTTTGGCATAGTATCACACTGAAATAATAACGTTATAACTTTACTTAACTAAATTGATTTTGTAAGTTCAATTATAATTTATATATATATATATATATATATATATATATATATATATATATATATGTATATATGTATATTGTGTGTGTGTGTGTGTGTGTGTGTGTGTGTGTGTGTGTGTGTGTGTGTGTGTGTGTGTGTGTGTGTTTCACTTTGTTTCAGAAAGAAGTTTCTGTTAAAGTTGTTTAAGGATTCTCTCAGTACGAAAAAAGAGTATACTTCATATTTCAGTGATGTGTGGAACGAATAATAATCATATACGTGTTACTAAAACTATTACACCATTTGTAATTAATGCAAACAAATAAAATTTAACATCTCCCTTGACTCTGTTATTTGCCTTTAACGAGTACACTATTTAACATTGCATACTACCACCCGGTGATGTGTGCTGGTGAAAATATTCGAATATCCAAAGGTAGGAGCCGGCTGTTTGCATTTTTGATGAGCGCCGACTACATCGCCTAGTGGGAGCAGGTTCCATCAAAGGAGTGTAAACATACTTACCTTGTTACAAGTTGGTTTCATCCCTTTACGGCATTAAGAATATGGCGTAATTTTTCCTCCCAGGTATTCCCCTATGTTTTCTCTTTCTGTTATATTTGTTAAGACAAGTAAAACAGAGAACATTTGTATAAATTAATGGTTAGATCACATAAACTGAACAAAAATATGCTACCCAGCTTGGGATACATTGCAAGAAACGCCAAAAATTCTTTACTCTTGTACTTGGAAATTCATTAGCAGTATCAATACTAATTGTGATTTCCTCTTAACATTTACATCCAAGAGTAAGCTCAAGCTGAATCATGTTTGCTTATTGAAATCAAGACTGAGTGAGATATAGGACCATATTATGGGGATATACCACCTCTTGCCGAGGTATCTCACAGCAGGACAATTGTAGAGAGCCTCCGACCAAAAGGCACTTTCACATTTACAAGGCATCTAAAATATGAAACATTTTATGTTTTTTATTGTGAAATGTTTACTAATTTATATTATAAAGAAATACCAGACTATGGTATTATACTGTATCAAATATATTCAGAGTTTCAATCGCTCAGATGGTACATTACTATGGTCACAGGTTATATAATTCCTAATAGCTAATTAAACTGAAATAAACAATGGCCCTAAAAGTAAATTGCATAGACTTTATACTCTTCTGTTTCATGTTCTCAATTTGCGAAGTAAATACTACCGTAAACTCAGAACACCGTTCTATTTGTGGTTATAAAATGTATTTCTTAGTAACAAAAGAACAAATGTAACATAAGTAACACAAAGGTGTTTACGCTCTCCATGAGGATTTTTGTTTTGTTCTTATACTGATAGCTTATATATTTTATTTGTTTACTAATGTAAAATATTAAATAATTTCATAAAATCTTAATAATATGTACTGTACAGTATTAACCATTTTGTCCAAAATATTTCCAAGTTTGTATTACATTCAGCATAATTATATTATTTAAGTCAAATAATCAACTCTATAACAATTCGAAAGTGAACTGGTTGAAGCCAAATTTAAACTTTAATCGTTTTTATCGGCTCAAGTAGAGGAAGTGTGTGGATTTTGTGACACACTTCCTAATATACTAATAATATAAAATAATAATAAAAATAATATAAAAAGTAAAAATATGACATTTGCCATGCGTTGTATAATGTTCCGGCAATAAAAAACTGATTTGATTTGAATAATAACTATAATATACTAATAATTTATTCTCATTGGATTTACATATATCTCATATCTGTAAAACTGTGAAAAAAACAGCATAAATTATTTGTAACGTAAAGTAAATATTCCAGAATACTTTTTCTCTAGGTTTACAAATAACGGAGTTTTGGTTTTTTTTATGTTTCAATGAACGCCGTAATGAACGGAATAAAGTACTAAGCTGGCCTATTTAGCAAGCTATTTCCTTCTAATGTGGCAGCAGTTTACGATACAAAAAATTATAATTCGTTATTTAAAAATTAAGGAAAACACTAAAGGTTTTTTTGAAACGCTTATGAGGTTTATTCAAAAATATTTAATAAAAATGTTTTTAGTGTTTTTCCAGATATCAAATGCATAAATAAACAACGTAAAAACTGTTCTATCACCTGGTGAGAGGTTTTAAATGCCAGAACTACTTTAGTTCGCCAGCTTGGTACACTATTTATTTCTATTATGGCGGCCGTTAAAACTTTTAAACAAACCATAACAATATTTGAACTATAAACTAAAACTGTTATGTTATTCTTATAACATTTATCCTAACATATATCCTAAACATTTTATTATAAATAATTTTTGCATTTATAACTCTTTTTGAGATATTGAGTACATATAAATAATTTCGGTTGTCACATAACTTACCTACTTTTTCCAACTGAGCTTGAAAGACTATGAAGCAAGTTGTGATGAAACTGGACTTGTCGGTAATAGAGCCTAACTATGGACGTGGGCTGTAAACCGAATCATAGTCATAAGCCCAAAATCATTTCCAGGATTGATTTGGTTTAAAATGTGACATAGGTAACCTCACATACTGGTGAGTAGCGAGGGAACACGGTTAAATTAAGGAAGGAAAGTAGGGGTACCTCATAAGGAAAGACAGCTAGAGAACGCAATTACGCGATGTTCTCTCAAAGCGACAAGGACATTAGGTATGTCAAAACCATGTAAAGTTAATTTTGGTATCGCTTTCGGTTGACTGGTTATATAACCGAAACCTTGATTGCCTAAATTAGGGTCATATCACGGATGACGAACAATATTTATGGTTGGGAATAAAGCTTGTCAAGGTGGATACAAAATGAAATACTCTGGAGATAACTCAAGATATTCTATATGATTGATTTTGTCTCACACATCTAATATTACAATTATTTCAAAGTGATACTTCTTTTAATAAATACCCCATAGAAATCCCAAGTGTTGTGAATTGATTGTATTCCCAATTAAGAGTTCAGCTTCTACAGGCCTTACTACGATGGCCTCAGTTGTTATTGTAAAATATATACTCAATTTGCTTATGCAAGTTTTACGACTGATTTGAATACAAATATGATTTCATAGAATGGAATCACAAATGTGTGCTTTTCGAGGAGACGAGAATTCAATATTAAACTGAGCTGTTTGCATAATATATCATAGGAAAACATCACTTCACGTTCGCCGGTTTCCTAAGGCAAGCGTTGTTATTTCTATTTATGAGTTTTCGACAGATGTTTTACATAGGATTTGTTTGGATAAGATTGACGTTCAGTGCAAAATGTTGTAAAAATACATAATTTTTATTTAAATTAATATACTATTTGATACCGCATGTGATTCTTTTCCATATAACATTTTAATGCTATTTATATTTCTGTAGGCATTTGCCTCGTTGTAACTAACAGCGTGACAAATGAATAAACTATTTTACCTTAATATGAATCAGAATCGTGCTGGTAAACGGTCAGAAATATGCCCGAAATATTTACCTAGCTCTTGGCCGTACAAATATAATGATTATTTTAATTAAAATAGAGGGCAAAATTTATGTTCTTTCAGCTACACAAAATATTTTACGATTCAAGCTTGTGTTTGATACCAATGGATTGCAATGCTTTTTACATCCCTAATTAAGATATAAATTATTCCCTTTTTATTTCCAGGTGTCTCCCTCAAAAGCAGTAACTTACTGTAAATAGTTTCTTTCACGTTTCATAGACAAGGCAGGAATGCACCACTTGTTGCGTAACAGGTATGATTGAGGTTGCGTGCAAAATTTTGCCTATATACCTTATTTCATTCACAAGATGTCCTTTGGTCAGATAGAAAGGCATAGAGAATACAGAAAATACATTTTTACACCTCCCTGGCAGACAAAAGAAATTTGATCAGATCAGCCTACTAAATTTCAAGCTGGACACGTGCCATCAGAGAACTCATTCTCGTCAATGTAAAAATGAAGTTTTATGCCAATTTTTAAACCTGCACACGATATTTATAGAGATATCCTTATACTTTCACATTTTGTTCAGTAAGTTATGTTTCATAGCACCCTTTAAATAATAAAACGTTCCGGTAGGGTAGTGAGTGTTCTACAACGTAATGGTGCGCTATTCTATTATTTTGGTTTTTTTTTAGTTACTGTGTGAATTATCTACATGAGTTTATATGTTATATGATGTACTTAGCATGTCTGCTATTTTCTCGTTCCCATTATACTTACTCGTAAGACCAATGTTCAAATATTTTCTAACACTCGCCTAATCCCGTGAAGTGATATGCAGTATCATCGATCTAACTGGTGTTAATATATAAATGAAGCTTCATGAAAAATATCAAGCTTATATGTCAGTTTTTTAGATATCGTGTGGACAGTGAGATGGATTGAAAATAAAAAATTCCAAACCCATCACTGATATCGATACTTGCAATATATCAAGTCACTTTTATTCATTATTGGCAAAATTCGTGGTAAAGGTTATATTTACTTTTGTTGTAAACTTAGTTTAACCGTAGACACTGGATTTATAGTTAAATAGCTTCATTAAAATTCCTCTTTTCAAGCATTTTGCATTTTTAAGAAACCCAAGCAAAGTTCGCAATTATTGTTTGCTGTATCGCACTATATTCTTTATAAAATCTTAATTTCTGATAACCGTCAAATTTAACCTCAAACTGTTTGGTTAAACTACACGAAAATAATTAAAAAATTGGTCGATTGATTGCATTAATTTCCTAAATTTACGTACAGAGTAATGAATATAAATCTAAAATATATTTCTAGGAAACTATCCCCACATGGGTATCAGCCTGTATGTGGGGAAACGAGTTCATCAGTCTGCACTAAACTAATAACACTAAAAAATATTATATTCAAATAAGGGAATGAATTACATTATTAATAACATTCTTGTCAGCAAATGGAAAAAGATATAACCTCTAAAAGAAACGAAACAAGACCAGAGCATGGAGATTAAAAATAGAGTTTTATTTCTGTACTCGGAGTAGTGTAAAATTTGCGTAAAATGAAAGTAATCATGTGTGTCTCCAATGTTTAATTTACGTTTACGGCGTATAAAAGTTACACTAATTTGGTTCGGTATATATTTCATTTCATTTATTTATTTCCACGGCAATCGCCACTTTTACAATACCATTACATAGTAAAATAACATAACAATATAGAATAAGAGTGCAACAAGCGAATACAACAACTGATACAATTGGATAACAATAACTTGATAACGACTAAATTAATAGATAACAATAATTCAATAACAACAACAGGTAACCATTTGACAATATAACAAGAAAAGTTTGGAGATTTAAGATGCACAGAGAGTCAAGCAAAACAGGGTTGATTAAACAAGATCAACAAGAACAGGTACATGAAATAATAAATAAACTATAAATACAACAACAATATCGAACAATTTAAATGCAAAGACTCTAATATATAACAAAGTACTACTAAAAAAGGCGAGTAAAAACAGAAAAAAAGGTATAGTTGAAACAGAATTATAGAGTGCCATATACTAATTTGAAGATTTGTTCTCGAAATCTAGCAGGGCTGGTGGCGAAGAAGTCAACAAGATGTCCCATCTCATTTCCGCTGCGTAGAAGTCGAGGTATCGTACTCTGTTGTTGGTAGGTCGTTGAATAGTACAGTCTTGCAAAGGTGTCTCGCAGTCTCGTATGCCCAGGAACATGGAAGTAGATTTTGTTGAGTAGTCGCGGGCAATCAATGCTTCCGATGATGATCTTGTGGAGAAAGATAAGATCATGTATCTTTCTACGAGCCTCAAGAGGAGCAAGGCCATGCTGTAGTTGATAACCAGCAATTGGAACATTCATGTAGTGGTGGCCATCTCTGAACCCAGCTGTTCTGACAAGACGATGCTGAACTCTTTCAAGTTGTGTTTTGAGTCCTTCTTGGGAAGGTGACCAGATGGAAGAGTTGTATTCCAGGAGAGGACGAACAAGTGCTTTGTAGAGGATCAGCAGGGCGTCTACTAAAAGATTACGAGTAGAGCGGAAGATAAATCCAAGAGTTGAGTTTGCTCTATTACAGATGTATTGGATATGCTCAGCAGGGTGAAGAGTTGGTGTTGTGATGACGCCAAGGTCCTTTATTTTATCTACTCGATGAAGAACGGTGTTGTAAAGAGAGTAGTTGAAGAGACAGGGTGTAAAAGATCTTGAAAAGGTCATCACAGCGCATTTAGATATATTAAGGTCCATAGCGTTCATAAGGCACCATTTTTCGATATGGAAAAGTGCTGATTGAAGCAGTTGGTGATCAGTAAAAGAGTTTATTTCTATGAAAATCTTTGCATTATCAGCAAATAGATATTGAGTAACATAAATATCTTTCTGATTTTTAACAGTATAGGGTAGCTTAAAAACATTCATATGAAACTTAAAAATACAAATTAAATTAAATATAACTTACTTAAAGATAAAATATTTAAATCAAGTAGGTATTTAACAGCATATTACTAGTTATTTAACGCAGTAAACACCAAGATGAACTTAAAACGAACAGCCATGCTCCCTGTCGAAGTCTTGGACATATTTGCGTAGGATTGGAACATCTCCCGAGCCGGCAGGCTTTTTGCATGTTTGATGAGTCCTGAATACGTTACAGCGTCCCATGTGATGTCCCTGCTAACGATAGGAGTTTTGGGTTTCGTTTAAAACCAGTATATATGAATAAAACATCCTACGTTGTAAATCTTGTCGTGCTCTTTGACTAATAGACTTTACGATGACTTATTCCCTAACATTTATTTTGTGATAAATATAACCAATAAAGCAATTCCAAACAATGTAAGAAATTGTAGACAGTCACGTTTAGTGGTTTCCAAATTAAACTAAATCTTTCTAAATTTTGAGCGTAAGGATAAGTTTCGGGCTTAAAACTTCACGTAGGAAACATTTGTTTTACACTATTATCGCCTAGCCGTTATTTTAAGTTTTCTTGTTTAAATTATTATGCCATTAAGGAAGTTAATTTTAACAATTATACCCTTGAAGGCAATGTGGACCCAATAATTATTGTGAGTAGTATCTAGTGTAAAATATATTACTCTAAAGGATAATTAAAATACAACATTTTAATAAAGAAAAGTATTAAAGATACTTCTGCGTTACTTAACTTAATGCAAGCCATGAAAGTGAACTACAAAAAGGCATTGTTCCTTTTATGTTTTATAATCAATCCTTAAGAAAATACTAACGCTACGTAGGATTATTCAAGTCGAATTACAAATAGTTTTATTAACTTATTTTTTAAGTATTACACGTAATGAGCTGCAAAACGATTGATTAAAGAACATTTAAAAATGACGTGTTATTTAAACTGGGATAATTTATTCTGTGTTAAAAAGAACAAACATTTCGTATAATATATATATCTATTATATATATATATATATATATATATATATATATATATATATATATATATATATATATATATATAAGTAAAATCCTTAGCTAGATATCGATTTTTTCTGCAATATTAAGAAATCCTAACCTAGTTCAAGTTACTTAAAAGAGGCCATTATTGGCATAAAAAAAAAACCGTTGGCGTCCGTCTATCCTTCAAATATAATTGCCACAAGTGTCGTAGGATACAATCATATGCTGAATCTATAGTACATTAAAATAAGCCTTACACCCCTGAATTTCAGGAACACTTAAATAGTTACGACCATCTATAATACGTATCCAAATTTATTCAATTATGGGATTAGTAAATTACATCCTAGAGAATGGATGGTGTTACCACAGATTCTGAACTGATTTTTCGTGAACACTGAAGAACTACTTTCTTTAAAAGATTGTTCATTTAGATCACCCTGTAGGACAACAACATTTAATTTAATTATTGCACCGTTGTCTAAAGAAGCGAAAGCACGGTTTATTATTCCGATATGGTGAATTTAAGATCTTAGATTCAGCTGTTTGTGTCTCTGATTTTTAAAATGTTGTACCTTATATATACATTCTGCTATCATGTTCTAGGTTGATCGTAAATTATTATATATAAATCTCCTACGTAATAGATGCAGATCGGCAATTTGAAGAAGGATACGGCAGATCAGTCTAAGACTACGCGTGGTGTCTGCGGTACTGATCTCTGGCTTGTATCTAATTTCCGCTCTTCAACTTTAATTGCTTCTCTCACACGAGAAACACTTCCGATTAATTGAGAACAGCGCAACATGCGCTAGACAGTAACATGTCAGTGACCCTTGTACTTTCAATTTGTTCAAAACTAAACTTGGTGCCTTTGTAAAACCATGATGAACCGTAAAACGTAAAAATATTAACAGTGTTAAAATAAAAAAAAATTATATAATAATGTAGCAAAGGCGTTTCAATTTTACTTTCAACATTACCTATATATTTACCTGCATATTTGTTTTATTTTAGTTTAATATTATGGTGCATACAAAACACATCATGAAATATATAAAATATCACTCCACAATTATATAGTAATACAATACTTATTAAAAAATAAAAATAACATTTTGTAATTTTACTATTCATTGCAACTATGTGAACGTTACAGTTTTGAAATTTTATTGCGTTTTAAATACACTATTCTGAATTCCATTAAGATATATTACCTACCACTTTGTAGTCATGGTAGGTGGGATGAAGCTGAAAGAGACCAAATGCGTATACTCGTTCTGTCAAGTGTGACTGTAGTTAGTTTAATATTGCTTTATGTGTTACGTACATTTTTACATATATATTATTTTACATATTGATAACTCTCCCTTCATCCATAAGCTATTCATTTTTTGTTTTTATGGATAGGCACTTGAGAGTCTCGTCTCACAAAATAATATGTGGACAATCATTAAATCTTTTGGGTGTAACCAAGCAAATTCAAAACTCGTACTAATTTGAATCAATTATTGTTGTTAACGTACTTTTTTACTTCCGTGAGATTATGGAGCATGGGGAACTTTTCCATCTCTCCTATGTTTTACGGTTATTCCCATTATTGGCTTGGTCACAACTCATTGATACTGAAACACGTTCATAATAAACGTGTTGTAATGGTAGGTCTAATATATGTTTTGGATTGTTTGTACTTGTGTACATTAGAAAATGGTGATTTTTTAAAACGTAACTGGTATTGAATAACTGTATTAAAAATTAGGATTTAAAATATTGAATAAAATACGTAAAAGTCCTAGGTTATTCTTTACGTTTATCGTAATATTGTTGGGAGTTTATATCGGGAGAAAACAAATAGTACTGGATCTATAAAAGGATTTTCATTTTATCAAGTGACCTCGTTTATAAAAAAGTGAAGAAAAGGTTAAGGCATTAGGTTGAAGCGCGGATGGAAATAAAGTTGTAAATCCCAGGCCACCTGCAGGAAATACCAAAGATATCCGGCTGCCATGAGAGTTCGGATGTCCAAAACTATCTTCGAAAATCGGAGGGGGGAAGAGCAAAATAAACGTCGCGATTATTAGAACTAATAAAATTTAATTACAGCTTACAGGGCAACACCTATTCTAGAATGGCGGGATTCGATCACAGTGAGAAAAGTCAGTGTAAGCTCTAACCTCCGAGGCGAAGGAACCGCGTCTAGGGTTACCAATGTCGGCGTTGAAAGGTATTAGAGTCGCAGCCGGAACACGTCCGAGTATGCGGATAGTACACATTAAGAACCTTTGATTATCCGAATATAAATTTTAGGTGGTGACTGGGAAGTGTTGTGTGCCGGAACTTTGACTTGTAATTACAGAACAATCGAAGTGAATTGAGTAGCTTCCATATTATTATTTAATCGACTAAAAGAAATATCCTTAATCGATAAGTTTTGTCACACCTGAGTTCCGTTACGAACGTTTACCAAGGAATCTGGTTCCAGTGACTTCACGCAGTAATTAGTTAAGTTTCAACTTATTTTATTCTTACATCAATAATTAGTCACCGTTGATATAACTAAGTTTGTTATTATTTCAAAATGATACATAAGTTTCGTTACATTAACATTATAAATTAATAAGCATGAATATGTTTCAATACTTTTTCATAATTAGCCTATACCCTTTGTGTTAATAATAGGAAACAAATATTATAAATTCTGACTCTAGGTTTCATATATCATTTACTACATAGATAACTAACTGAGCTAGTCAGCAACTAATCAATTAATTAATAAAAAGTAAACACGGAAACGTTACAAGGTGGAATGTAGTTTCTAAAATTAAAACAATGTATGTTGCAGTAAAAGACCTGAATTCATTGAAGGAAGTTTCCATGTATGTAACGGTCTACTGATTGTTCCCCTTAGCTTTTCTAACATCTATTTGTATTTAGTGTAACAAGCACTCCTGAGAAATGTGGTGTTTACAGGAATATATACTCATCCATTAAAATAGATTAGTGGGTCGGAGCCACCTATTCACTATACATAATACGAGTTTTACTGTATAAGTCAAATTATAATGTAAATAAATACAATTTTTTATCATGTGCTATATTTAATATAAATTACATTCAACACTTTTGCAAATAATGTTGTATTAATTATTCTGTTAAATTAGTCTACAACTGCATTTTTAACCGATTCACAAACTTTGTCATCATCGTCAACGTGACTTTTTGTAAAATATGTCCGTTTAATTTAAAATCGTTCAAAGAATTCTGAGGTGACACTGACTTCGTGTTTCAATAAAGCTATTGAGAATCCTTCGCGATCACAACCTGCAATGTTTCTGTTGATCAGTTATTATTTAATTAACGATAATGATGGTTAAAGCATGAATTCATCATCTTCCTTATTTATAAGCTTATTAAAATTTAAGCTAATATAAGTGTACCTATTAAACGACTGTCTTCACTTTCTTCATCATTTGTCATTTCACACGGTAATTATCTATAAATTCTTACATGAATTATTTAATATGTATACCTACTAATCATAACAAAAAAATTCCATTTCTTAAAATATATAAGTAGCATTAAATCACTTAATTGTTTCCCTTAATGGTGGTATGGTTAAATAGCATACAAAGAACAATTTAACGAAAACGAGAACAATTTCTTTTAATCATAGATTGTTTTTTGTTAAATACTATGCAAATTAGATAACTGAATGACGTAACTAAATAATTACTAAATCCCTCCACTAATAATAGTATTTAGGTTCTATCACTTTAAGGTATAAAACGACTATATGAAATCGTTTAAAACTAAAACCACGAATTTTAATTGTACAGAATAAATTACCTAATATGGTTACTTGCAGGAAAAGATACTACATGATAAACGAAACACTTATTATTACAATACTGTAATTAAAAAAGCGTTGGATGTAACATAAAATCACTAACAAAATGCGAATTTGTTCTCTTATAAACCTTTAAAGCTTTACTATTCTCTTTACTTGTCCATTTAAAAAATAACAAATATTAAATTTCTATGTAAATATTTAAGGAAATTAAATACGACTTTGGAAGATTTCTTAAACTAAATTTACCAAATTTTTAGAATTATTATCATATTTTAGTTTTAATTTTAAATTATATACAGTTTCCTTTTTTAAATTCTATGTTTACAATCGTACAGACCACTAAACTTGTTAGGATTCTTTATATTAAAATCTGAATGAAAGTAAAAGAGTCAAGATTAATTACCCAATGTTGCATGAGCAATAGTTTCAGTCTGATAAGATATAATCAGAAAGAGTAATTAAGAAGCAAGGCAAAAGTAGGAGAAGGGCGTAAAGTTGAGCTGACACGCTGTTGCACGTTGTGTTTATCACGTTAAAAACCAATTTAAGTTGTGGAATGGAAAGTAGATAACGGCTGAGATATACGCCACTCGTCTTGTGCTTAGAGGCGTTTCTTTGACATCGAAATCCCGTATATCGTTCCTTCCAGTGGTTATCTTACGCGGCAGTTAAATTCAATATATCAACATAAAGTTACTAAATGTGAAACCGCTTAATGTTATAAGATCTACGTAGGTTTAAAGTATGACTGGGGTGGCTACAAAGTCAATACCAGAAACATTGTAAACTTTGGGAAATGTAAACGGATCGCCCGAAAATGAATTTAGTTTGATTGAACTTGTACAACCACCAAACCCCAATCAAGCTGTGTTGATCAACCCAGAGCTACAATGGTAGCCCACTCTTCATTACGGGTGTGGTGTACTTTCAACAGGGTTTCATTGTATATGCCTCATTCTTTAACTGTAACAATGGATAAACCACTTCAATTTACTGGTTTTATTTTTACTATCGAGGAATTAAATGACCTTAGTATCCTCGGGTACCAATAATGGGGTATATTATTTATTAAATGTTACTCTTCTTAGAAAATAATTTATTTATAATTTAAAATAAAAGGTCATAGTAAACTATGTAACGATATATAATATAATTTGTTACATTTTTATTGTATTACATATATTGTATTGTCTACATCTTGTATAGACTTTTGAAGTTGGACTTTTTTTAACTATAAATTATTCTTAAACAAGTGGTTATTAAAAACCAGTTTATAAAACGTTTAGATAACGTAACAATACAATCAATACAATAATATAATCAAACTAATTTTGTAAATACGAGTAGAATTTCTACATACTGACTTTGCCTATGATATTTTGTGTGTAGCTGTCGGCACAATTGGAATTGATGGTATATGAGTTTCACAGGTATTAATGTATGCGCAAATTAATACTTCAAGGATAGGCATTATATCCTTGCATTTTTTTTTTTAAATATTGTCCCATGTAAATCTTGAAACAATTGACAAAGGTTCTTATAGGTGTCTATAAAAATAAATAAAGGACAATGTATATAAATTCAGGATACTTTGTCACATATTTGTTTTATTCCATGAGGTGTTCATTATAGATATAACCTTGATGTCCTTATTTGAATATATACATGTGTGTGTATATTAATATGGTGTATATTAATTTTACGACATTAATAACACCGGAATGAAAATGTTTTATTAAATCTTAACATACATTTATATGCGTTAAATACATATCAATTTCTTTTCCTTCCATTCAAAATTTAAAAAAATTTAAGACTCATTTAAATTTGATAAACAATTCTTTATGAAATAAATGTTAAAAATAAGTTTACTGAAACAAACTGCACAATAAAACACAAATCATAGTTAATGATCACATTCATAACTCAGTAATTCTTCGCAGTAAATTCTAATTTATTCCTAACTAGACTGATTGACCTTAATTAGGCGTGTCGTGGCAGACAACTTTGTGCTATTCCGACAAAACATTAGCCATAAAATCAGTTTTAATGGTTAGGGATCGTACGTACGTTAGTGAAAACATCCCTCATGAACAACTTGTGCCCTTCCTCTTGTCTGTAGAACGGCCTTTTAGGTTCCAAAGTATTTTGTACTAATTGGTTTGATATTTAAACATGCTTTGGAAGTTAATTAAAAAAATTAAATACATTGCAGTTATACAAAATCAAATAACTTTAACGGTTTCATTTTGTGACAGATTCCTTTAAACCTGGAAAAGTATAAATTTACTCAAACCTATAGCTTTTTTGGTTTATTATCAAGAAAAACTTGCAATTAATAAATGGCAATGAAACGTACTGCCTTCACAGTATAATATTTCAGCATGTTTCATTTGTTCAATCAAAATATACAATGTTTATTTGGTAAAGTATTACTTTTATTACGCATTCGCTCTTTTCTACACTTGTATGAAGCTCAATAAATAATTAGCTATCATAGCCTAGCTATTGGAGAATTTACTAAAATTGTGTAAATTCTTAATAGCTGTATACGTTTATTGCTTCAATACTGGATATGAAATGAGAGGGGAAGCAGTTTTAATTAAACGTTACACCTCTGCTAGCTATGTCTAAAAAAGTGAATTACACGGAACTTTTATTTTATGTACTCAATATTATGTTACATTAGGACATTTCAAGATTCGTCGTACGAACCGCGTAGGATTAAGGGGAGTATGTACCTTTGGCGTCCCATGCAAATTCTAGGGACTTCTACATGGATAGAGCCTCACATTTTTGCAATTATTTATAAATATCTATAGTTGTTATAGCAAATTAAAGTTTAAATCTTTTTGTATTTAAATCTTATTAAAAAATCAACTTTTATGTTTT
Organism: Homalodisca vitripennis; assembly: GCF_021130785.1. NCBI lineage: Eukaryota > Metazoa > Arthropoda > Insecta > Hemiptera > Cicadellidae > Homalodisca > Homalodisca vitripennis. Next base: position 151,305,759 of record NC_060207.1, on the reverse strand, counting down.
TTTTTTATATTTAATGACTTAACATATAGCTTAAATGTCATGCATGACCAACTCACCAAATAGTTTAAACAACTGTGTAAATTCTGAAGGATGTAAGTTTTTTGAAAAAAGTGTACCCAAAGATTCCAAAACAGTACTTTCGGGAAATGGAAGTTGAAGTCAGGCCTACCATGCAGGTACCATAACTAAACAAAAACTATAAATCACCAGGACAGTAGTCATCTTCATGGATGGACATTTTTACTAGCATCAGCTTTACTCTCGTCTTATTATTCTTCTCTTGGACCTCATTGTCAGCCTTATTTATTCTATTTTGATCAATTTAGTAAAGTCATCCAACTTTAAAACATCCCGGGTTGATGCCTTATCTTGCCAAAACAATCACTTTAGCTGCAGACCCTTAATTAAAACACAGAACAACATGAATAGCTCCTAATGTTCGGTTTTGAATATCAACAAAACTATTTTTTGCTAGTCTGTTCTAAATTACGATATTGATACTTTTGTAGGGATTCTGAGTTTTGCCGTGTAAAAACCTCTTGAGCAGTGCTGGGTCTGAGATATATATTAAACATTATAGCATTATAGAAATAAATAAATACAATTTCTAGAGAATAATAATGTTATAGTACTCTATTATGAGTTATATGAGTCATATTTATACGCATTAATAGGCACATTAGTTTACTGTCAATTCATTTTTATTATTTCGTTATTTTATTGCGATGTTTTATAATAATCAATCAATATGAAAATTGATAAAAGCAATAACAAGATTTTATTCTTAGGCTATCTCTTTTAATAAATAATAATTACTATAATATTTGTACCAGCAACGTAAATTCGCAAACTATTATTAAAAAGCTAATAGGACATGGAATTATTTAGATCAACGAAACAAAAAGAAAACCTCGACATATGGTTGACATAGCTTGACGTATGGCATAAATATAGGTCTTTTTTAGTCAATGTATTATTTTTTTGATTTATTTGTACTTAACCTACTTTATTTTACTACTTTAAAAACAACTCATCAAACTGAAATGTATGAAACACGGGAGAGGAAATGACGTTTAATTTTATTTGGTTATTTTAAATGTGTAAACGTTTTTAAATCAACCTACACAATGTCCAGATAAAACACTCCAACATTGTGTTTTCTGAAGACACCGAGATTGGGTCGCTAGATTGTTTTGACAAACGACGCTGCATCGATTTTCTGTCTGAGAAGAAAAGAAACCATTACTTCTCGTTAAAATTGCTTACAACTGAACAAAGAATATAGAAGTTGTTATTGTTTCCTTTATTTGTGTCAAGTGCTCGGTTACTCTATTAATATTTAACAATTCCGACCATTAACTGTTAGTGATTTAAATATAGCAACATAACAATGTGAGCAATTTACTCACATAAATAATTAATACCTTATTTTACCATTCTTTAATAAATTTTAATTTCATGGTTTACTTATAGACTAGCAGTGACCTCTGGTTTGAACTTCCTATCAAATAATATCCACGTTATAGGCTTAATAATGATTAGTAAAGACTCCTGAATATAAGTTACTGGAACATATACCAGTCTACTGTTCCACTTAGAATAAATTGGACTCGATCTGAGAAGCCTACTTCAGTCAAATATTTTCAAATTTCGGTTCTTGTAATTTTTTATGTCGGGTGAAGTAGTAACGTTTGTCTTATTGACCCGATCAAGAAATTAAATAATTTTTAAAAGTGATGAGTCAGCGCTCAGATAAGACGGATCGACAAACGATAGTGCTCCGGCATAATCTATTCAGCGTATTAAGTTAGTGTTGAGCTCGTGTGCTTTCATTATAAATCTGTACTTCTGGTTCTATTTTTTGGATTTTTATTTTGCCAGTTTGGTTAATCCAAGTTACATATTTCAAATTTAATTTACTATTCTTACATATTAAAAGGCAATTGTGATGTTTGTACATAGTCTATCACTTCAAAACAACTCAAGGTTGTATGTAATGATTGTTCAAAAGAGTTTCATGGAGCCTGTATGCGGATGAACAAGGCTGATCTTGACTGCATCACCACCGATGGACTAACTTGCAGGTTTTAGCCGTTTAGTGAAACACAGAGAAAGAGCTTGAGGTTTGATTCCGCAGCTCAGGAAGGGAAACTTTCACTCGAAGATATAATTCAGGAAATAGCTAAAGGCCAAAAATAAAAATTTTATTGACAAGTCCCATGAGTACTTAACTGAAAAATTTGAAGAAAATACACCATGAAGCAGCAAAATATATTTATGGAAAGATGCTTTAAAATCATTGATGACTTGATACAAGAAACAAAAGTTTAAATAAGAAGGTTGCTGATCTGGTACAGCGAATCGATGATATGGAACAATACTCCAGGGCAAATGCCATAGAAATACAGGGAATTCCTGTGCATCCAAATGAAGAGGTCGTCAGCGTTGTGAAGGAGGTGGGAAAAGCTGTGGACCAAACTGTTACGGACTCCAAGATTGATGCTTGCCATCGTCTTGGTAACAAAGTCAGCCACTACAGCCCTCCCACTGCCTGGCATCATTGTCAAGTTTGTGATGCGTATTGACAAGGAGGAGTTCATGAGAAAGCGTCGCGTTAAGCGGAACCTGCCTACCAGACACATGAACATGCCAATGGACCAAATAGTGTACGTCAACGAGGCCTTGACACCGGTGAGGAGGCGGCTATTGGGGGTGGTACAGCAGATCAAGAGGGACAAGGACTTCTTTTTGAGAAAAGATGATGGAATGAATGTAATGCAGGTGACTTGCCAAGCTGAATTAAGTAAACTGTGACTTATCTTCCTAAAAAAGGAGGTTACTTTTGATTTTGTCTGAAACTTGCATCGATCATGCTTATATGAAATTGTCCAGCAAGAACAAGATTATTGTAGACCCGTATTTGATACATGCGGACATCACAGACCACTCCATGGTCTGGGTGAGCGGTGCAGGTGTTTGGCGTGCGGGGAGGGGGGAGTGGTGAGCCTGTGATGTCCTCGCTCCGCTGTCGCACTGATTACACTCGGCTCGATCAGCTGTTGGATAGCGCAGACTGGTCTCTTCTCTATAATCAGGCAAATGTGTTTTTGGCGTTTGATGGGTTTTTGGGAACTGTACAACTTTTTTTATGCAAATTAGAGTGGAATTACGACATATCAATCAATATACATTAAAAACCATAAATTAATCTTTATTTGTTCCAGAATTAAGAGATGGAACCATATCTTTAAACTGGTTAAAAACCACCCAAACAATGCCAAATTGAAACTTTATTACTTAAAATTTAGAAATAGACGTCATACATACATAAAAAAGCAAAAAATAACTTTTATAAACAAAAGTTTGAAAATTGCAATGGAAATTCCAACGCCACTTGGAAAGTTTTGGATAAAGTAACTAGTCAAGCTAAACAAATCAAACAGACTATAACACTATACATAAATGGCACCTCGACTTCTGATCGTTGCAAAGTATTTTAATGATTACTTTTTAAACATAGTAAGTAAACTAAATGTAAATTATGCACAATCAACAAATTTTCCTCTACTGCATTATAAAAATTCTTTTCCGACATAAATTAAACTTTTATTTATTCAGTTCTACCACATGAGCTGGTGAGTGTTATTAAATTACTTAAAAATAATACTTCTCCAGGTCTGGATGGAATCAGTTCCTTCACGAGTAATAATCATGGAGTAATAATCACAAAATCTTTTATGTTATGTTGTACATAATTAATTTTAGTTTCAACAGTGGAGTCTTTCAAACACAGTTAAAAAAATGCCGTAGTAATACCAGTATTAAAAAAAGTTCTAATTTGATAAGCAGCAATATATCTTTGCTTTCATGCTTCTCAAAAGGCTTTGAAAACTACTGAAAAAACATTGTTAAAACATTTTTAAATAACACATTTTTTTATTAATAATCAATTTAGATTTAGATCTAGTATGAATACAGAGAATGCACTATTACATTTTATGACATATGTGAATGATGGTTTGAATGAGAGTACATGTGTTAGTGGTCTTTTCCTCGATATAACGAAATATTTTCATATTTGACAAATATTGAATCATAAAATATTATTGGGCAAATATATTAATGTGGAATGCGTGGAATCACAAACAAATGGTTTCAGAGTTGCTTGGAAAATAGGAAGCAGTACTGTAATTGTGTGTTAGAGGTAATTCTGTTTTTAAGTGCCTCTGGGATAATAAAGTAAGGTGTACCCCAAGGATCTATCCTGGGAGCAATATTATTCATTGTCTAAATTGACTCATGCAATGATAGTAAAAAAAAATACTTCTTTTGCTGATGACACAGCTCTCTGCTAATTCAGAATCTAATTGGAACATTATAAGGTCCAGTATGAAAAATTATTAGGAAGCAATTCAATGATAGTTTATTATGAATCACATGCTGCTGAGTGTAAAAAACGGAATATAAATTTCAACCTCATAAAGATATCTACTTTGAAAATAAATTTTATTATAAATGCGCTAATTGTCTATCTGTTCAAACAGTATGTATCGGGAATAGTTGTGCAGTAAATGATAGAGCAACACATATGAAGTAGTTTTTTTAAAGGATTTTTTTGAAAGTGAAATTAATTGTAAAACTCGCATAAATCATTTGAAAAAAGTTAAGAATGTTTTAAGGTATTTTTTATTTTCTTAGAATATTATGTAATGAAATAGTTATGCGTATGCCATATTTTCATTAATTCAGTTCAGAATCAATTGTGGAATCACTTTTTGGGGCAGAAAATACGATACTTATTTGAATTCAATATATGTTCAATAAACGCATGCAGTTAGATTAGTATTATATATTAGAAATAGTCCTTTCACGTCCCCTTTTTTTAGAGTTGTAAATGTTTCCATTAAAATACATTTTTGTATATAACGTTCTAAAGATTTGCTCTTGCAAGTGAGGTAAAATGCCACAAGAAATATAGAATACAATCGTAAATTAAGATCCGGGAATCAATTTACAGTTGCAAAACCAAATTATAAATTTTTAAAAGAACTTTAAATTTTATATTTTTTGTAATTTTAACAAATTATGAAACGATATTAAAGAAATACCGACTATTAAAACATTTTTGAAGTGTTTTACTTAAAGATGCTCTCAGACAAGCAGTGAATTTTTCAATTTTTCAACACCTTTTCTATTACTTTTTTTCATTTCAATAATTTCTCATCCACTAAGCAAGCAAAGAAATACTGATGGTACGACAAAAATAATGGCAAAAAAAGCATTCAATAAAAATAAAAATTCATTCTTTTACCATATAGACACTGTAAAATAATTGTAATGTTAAATAATTGGAATCTCCAAACAGGCCAAGTGCTGTAGAGGCCCTAACATTTCTCTTCTGCTATTTAAAAAAAATCTGTATATTTACAAGGTTTTATAATGATTTTATATATATATATATATATATATATATATATAAAATCATTATATATATATATATATATATAAGGGGACTGAAAGAAATTACATTATATTATTTTAAATCTAAATACATGATTAAGTTTTCATTTAGTGCATTTAGTCAGTTTTTGCAAGCGTAATTACTCTATTGTTTATGATTTGTAATTATGTAAGTGTTTCATTTATTTTATGAATGTTTGGTGGAAGAATGATAAAATAAATACATTTATTTATTTATTATAATTAAAGTTGATCTAAGAAGTCAGTTCATCAAAACAAGACTGCTCCCGGCCATTGAAATCAATTTCAGTGTAAGGTATTGCTAGTGTCGATAATTTGTTGAAAGCACAATTTTCATATTTTGCAACATTCACATTTATAGGACACCGGAAAATCTAAAAATAAAATATAGTAGAGGCAAACCTGTTTCAGCTCCATCTGTCTTACTTCAAATGTTATTTCCTAGGCCATAGGAATTTGAAAGAAATTTATAGTTTTTCTAGAGATTGCAACTCAATTTCCGCCCATATAAGTGGTTGTTCTTCATAAAGTTTTGTGTTTCAAAGACCATTATGTGTGTAAAATTTATTTTTTATAGGACAGCGGAACGTTGTAAAACAAAGATATAATTCTTCTAGGGGTTTCAACTCAATTTCAACACCCACATTTTTATAAAAATGATTTTGTTTTTATGTTTAAGTCGTAATGCATAAATGTGTCAAATTTAAACATTTCAAGATATAGGAAAATTAAAGAAATAGTGAGGAGTGGGAACTATTGTCGTTTTTATATAGAGAATTACACTATTAGTAAACGTTAATTCTTCCAACCACCATTACCTTTAACAACATTAATCTCTAACATACCTGGTTATACACCTATTTGCATAGTTATTAGTAATTCAATTCGTTTGTAAATTAATGAACATTAATTTATACTTATGTATACTTCATAATAAACTTATATAGATTCATCAAGTACTTACCGAAATCGAGATAATGTTGACACATTTTGTAATGAAACATAAATATAGGTTTAATCCGGCCGTTCTGGTTATAAAACTAATGCGAGTATTCCGTCAAACACACTGCATTGATTGAACAAAACATCGGGCTGTAGTAAAGTCATATAATTATTTAATTATACTGTACATTTGTTCTGCGGCTTTGACAGCTGACAAACTCACATATTAAATAAAAGTAACAAATATCAATTAAAGGTTTCATTTAATTCCAGACACGTTCCACAATAACAGGAATATGAGTATATTCTACGACAAAGTTTTCATTTACTTGTATATATATATATATATATATATATATATATATATATATTATATATATATATATATATATATTCTCACACATTTACATAAGTTATTATACATCATTATAACCGAAAATAAACCAAACAAGGTTTTTCTCATTTATTACGGTTTCTAAATAGCAAGGTTTAAAGTAGTATACAACATTGTGGGAATAATTTTAAACACGTAACTAACGTACTTTTTTAACAGATTCAGTATAAATGGGGAGTAGAGACTCAGAGCTAGAATTCCTTAGCCAGTCTCAAGTAGAAAAACGTTTCACGGCAGTTAGATTCCTTGATGGCCATTCATATATGGGTAAAATTTATTTATGTATTATTTTATAATATGTCTCAAAAGTGGGATATTTTAGCTACACTTATTCTGACTTGTTTCGATAACTCATAAGGTTTCAAGTCGGTGACCGTTTAAAGCTATAGATCTTCAAAATAGAACTATTATAAGTAAAATAATTTTTGATTATTGCAAATAATCCAAGTCGTTTATACAAGAACATGTATGTGCTTACAACCTTTTTGTTTGTAACGTTTTAGGATTATGGAGATCCTAAATCTTTAAAATGTAACGATTATATTAACATGCCATCAATGAGAGTTGCCGCATCGCACTAAATAAATAACTAACCAACAATGCATCTTCAATTTGACATTAGAGATGAAGGTCACATGTAATATCTACCTTTCTTCCGACGGAATAGTACACATTTTAATGACCATATTTTATATATTTGGAATTAATCCAGTTAAAAATTTTGTTTAAGAAACAGTGAAACTGTTCTGTTAAAAGTGTGGTCGGTGGAGGGTAATACAGCAAGGCATGCCGAGCTCTAGTGCCGGCAGTAATTAGACGCGAGGCTGTATTTGTGCAGCTGCGGCAGAACACCCTGGCGGTCTCCACTTTGATGCTTAACTGCGGTGTGGGCTGAGAAACACAAACGCAAAGTCGTATTACTTCATTACCACAATGTTACACTTACGTATTCCGAATGTTTCATTTTAACAAATTTGAAATCCGATTAAATAACTTTAAGGAAAATGTTTAACAAATCTATAGCACTAATAATTATGTGTCATGTTTTACATAAGATAATTGTTGATTAAAAAGCTATCCAAAAATATTGACTATTTACTTTATTAGACTAATGAAAGATGAGATATCGCTCTGTTACCATTGTATGGTGATATGACAGTCACAGTCACACAACATACAGTATTATTTATAAATAATGATGAAATTATTGTATCAAACTGTTCTCGAATAGCTCGACTTAGCAGTATAAAATCACTTCTTTCATTTCTATAGATCTACTTAAAATTTCAAGGGCCAATATAGAGTACTTCATAGTAACTTCATACATTAAGTATAAATTCCCAAGTTACCATGAATTATGTGGAATTTCTTGAGTTTCTCAGGTATAAAACAAAAACTTACATCTTGGTTTGTATTCAATTACTGGTTCAATATAAATATGTTGATATTTACCAAACGTAATTTCTTGTTAAACCTTTTACGTAGATTTTCCTAGAAATCTGCCTATTTAAACTATCTTCACGATGTAACCTTCAATAGCACTTTTACATTTTCTACGATCGTAGGCAGGGGAACCCAAAACCACCTCAATAAAAATAAATAAAGAAAGAAAGAGAAATAAATAAATATATACATAAAACTATATATTTTTACAAATATTGGATGAGTTCGTTAGGTAGTCTTAATTAATAAAACATTCAATTTGGTGGCCATTTGTCTTGTGCTGAATGATTAATTCAACTATTTCTTCCAAATAATTAATATAGATAGATCCAAAAGAAAACGTTGAAAAATACTAAATAATTATAAACTACTTTTATCCTTGGACTTTGTATTTCTTAATATTTTAAGGTGGCTACTTCTCAAATTGTGGAAAAAGTTTGAAGATGGTGGTCATTCATACCTGTACTCATGCAAATATCTTATCTCAGGTAATTCATAGTTTAACCAACATTTATTCTTTTTATATAGTAGTCAAGCAATTTTAAGCAACAAATATACATACCTATTTATTTATGATCGCAAGGTTTAAAGATGACTGTGATTCAAAAGTTTCAGAGCAAATATTGAAGTAAATATGTTTACATACGTAACATCAGATTGATTATTTTATCAATGCCAAGTCCATTTATGAAATAAATCAAGCAATTTACATCATAATTATTTTGACTTATAGTGTTTCCGAGCATTTCAAAGTATTAGGATCATATCAATAATCTTGAGAGGCAACATACTATCAGTGCAAGGCAAATTAAACGTGTAACATTTGAATTCCTCCCATTATTTTGACTATGCAAGAAGTGATCTTTAGCTTTTCATTTCGTTTCAATAAATTGTTACTGTAGTTCCTGCATAGTGTTCATAACTTCTTACATTCATAGGTTTCTTACTTTTTTATTTTACTAAATAGTCGTTAGACTATTTCATGTGAAATAAAAAGTCTGAACCTAAGAATTCTAACAATTGTAATCCTGTAAAAGTTTGCTTTATTTTTCATACACAATGCTACATTTAGAAGCTTCTTTCAGTTACAATAAACGTCGAAAATATTCTAACTAATAATTAATTATAAATAATTTCACTTTTACCTTCTAACGATCTAAGATAAATTGGTATTATTCCGAACTTTTTCCTATTGTTTATTAATAGACAATTTTTTATTTATGATTGTAAGTATAAAGATAAAAATATAACTACCTGATGTTTTTCGCAGTAACATTTCTTATGTATATAAGAATGTAATAAGAATGTATAAGAATGTATTCTGACCTTGTAATTCATTACTATTTCATTAGTCCTCTAAGTATACTGTACACTAAACAAAAACCAAAAACCGGTATAATTTCATGACAGTATTTGGAAGACAGGTGGTTTAGAACTAATTTTTTAGATAATTACATTGAAAGCATAAGGTTATTAACGGGGTATATTATGTTATGCGTAATTTGCTTGTATTATGATCATTGCTTGGATCATAATCATGGAAAGCGCATCAAACATTTGGATAATAGTTAAACTAGCAATACACTGTTATTGATAAAATTAATTATGCAATACGGTGATGCTTATCCTATTTACACTATACATGTAACAGTTTTCTAAGAATTATATTTAAATGTTTTTATACTTGGGAGTTTGGGGTTTTGATATAAAATTACTCAAACTCTAGTGGAAAGATTTAGCCAAAACTTGAGTGTATATTCCTTATATACCGTGTGCCAGTGTCAAAGTGGACTGAATGTGTCTCACATACCAACTAGTAACCAATAATAGATGGCAAAACAAGCTATTGGTATTCCAAGGACTTCCCAAAGGGATTTAGTCAGACCTAACAAAGCCTATTAAATGCTATGCTAAACATGGTTAATAATGTTTGTTTACTGTTGTAATAACTTGTTTTATGACTTCGTGTTGTAAGTTCTCAAACTAACTATAAACTGAATGTTTTGCCTGCTTTCCACAAATTTGAATTGAAACAAACTGTAGGGTTTTTTTTAAAACAATTCAATTTTTACTTGTCCCCAAATTTTATAGATTAACGTCCAGAGACCTCTAGTTTACGCCATTATTTTTCTTTTTATAATGCCTTATTAAAAAGGTTAGGCGTACACTTACGAGAGATTTTTACTTAAAAATTGGTACTTATCCCAAAATACCCCATTGGTGGGGAGAAGCAACAATTTTAATACCTAAAAAATCTCCTCAGTTGGTCATATAAACATAACCAAAAGTAAATCACCCCATCTCTATTCATAAGAAAGTTACTAGGGGTAGTGAGGGGAGGGGTGGGACTTTTCAAACACCCAGTTTATACAGTTGTTTATATTGTTATCAATATAAACTAATCATTTGCTATTAAAGTAGATGGCAGCAATGATGAATTCGGAATATTTCGTTTATTTCACTTAACATCAGTTTAGACATTTACAGTGGCTACAGGAAAAACAGAGGGACCGGGCACTAATAAGATTTAACGAACCATTCGCTCTTTTGTGACAACAAATTTAGAAAACGAACGCAGTGACTTCTTGATATTGCAAATGGAATCATAAAGCAATACACAATACTCAAAGTGCCAGTTTAAATAAATCTAAAAAAACCATCGATGGGATCGGGAGACCTTTTTGCACTGAAGAGACGTACAATACTAATGGTCTATTAATACATTTATATAATGCCGAGACTAGGCTACCATAGGATGATACAGCGAACATAGACTTAAAGTATAGAGATTTATTACCGATATTGATCTGTTAAATATTATGGCAAATCCAGAACTTAATTTCTAACACGCGCAAATATTAAAACTCGAGCCAGTCTCAATTTTGACTAAGCTTTTATGCTCTTAATTATAAATGCTAGAATATATATATATATATATATATATATATATATATATATATATTTATACATGCTTATTTTTATTTTATAACTCCATTTTGAGTCGCAAGCTTACGAATTCATTGTATTACATTATTTGCGCTACCACTAATAATACCAATAACTTAGACTTTCATTATTTCTTAAATATATCTTAAAGATGGATAAATGGAAAATGGATTAGAAGATCGGAATATATCTCCTAGTGCTTATAACTTATCCTTAGGTAGGTCAAAGGACATGTCTTTGATCTTTCATCTGTTCAGCAGAAAATTGTGTACGAAGTTTCTGGTAATTACTAGTAGCGTTGTAACACATTCAGTTTTACCTGCAAAATTATCCATAAATTTTAAGAAAAGTTATGTTTAAGAAAATAGTACTAATACCTAAATATTAGAACACGTACACAGAATTAAGTCCCTAAACCATGTTATTATTTTACATCACATTGTACAAAATGAACACAGGTTGTTAAAGCCTTTACCCTTCCAATCTAATTTAAGTTTAAAACTAACATTTGTGTAGTCACTGGAAGTGTTATAAGAGGATAGAGTTCTTGACTTAGGGCGACCAGATGTTATCTCATTAAATGTTTCGTTTCTCTTTCAAAAGGAAATATTACTTTTAATGTGTTAGATACAGCTTGAACAACTTGGTTTACAGCTCCATCTTAATATTTAAATAACTTTTTTGAAACTAAAATTAATAAACCTTTGAATGGTTTCGTTTGCCAAACAATTTTACCTCCACGTACTCTTGAGAAATGAAAATAATGTAATAATGAATTATATTTCTTGCTTTCTAGTAGCTACTGTTTATTTTACGTTATACAATATAGCTTCAGGCTCTAAAAAGATAACTATCGCTCATACCTTTAGTTGTCCCCGACCACTCAATGAATTCTACTTTCAAGTTCTTGAACGAAAATGATCATATTCGAGAGCCAACGATACTGTTCACTCTACTACCATAACGGCACAATACTCTGTTTTCTACGCATTTGTAATGAAGTTGGGACATTTGATCGATTTCTATGTCTTAAGTTTTCCCTCTTTTTGAACATTTGTGAGCTACATAGTCTCCAGTAATCATTTTCAAATATTAAGATCACATTATATTGTATTAATTTAATTAAAGTTGATGCATATTTGTGCGTATAAGCAGACATATTACTATTATTGATGGGTTAGTCCAGGAGAAGGTTTTAGGATGTAACCTATTTAGTTCAGACCATTACACTACACTGTATCTGCGACTTCGCACGCATTTACATTTTCAACAACAGGGTCACAATTATCCTGTTAATTTTAAACTGTATTCCAAATAATCGTGAGATAAGGGATAGCAACTGAAATATATTCAAAATTCTTGATAAGATTTAAACTTAGAGATTGATAGTGGCCTGAAGTTGGACGGTTAAAATTCTTTTTATGTGTACTTCTGTAATAAGTCACTAATATTACATGATATTTTGTAAACTCCTTAAGTTTTGTTAACTATATTTAGCCACTGTGGATAATCATAAGCCTGAAGTGGAACTAAAGTTGAGGTCCTTAGCTTTTCAGTTACCACCTTTAAAATTGATGGAATTTTACTAGATTTGGCTAAGATACCTGTCTTTTGAACTACCTCTCCCCCTCCAAACATAGAAAATAAAAAGCCAGACAAAGGAAAGCATCTGCACGTAACATTCCATTGGTAAAGTGAGAATGGCTTAAACAGATAAATAACAAACTATCACGTGTTTGAATGTATGTATGTATGTATGTATATATATATATATATATATATATATATATATATATATATATATATATATACATGAATTTTATAAGTAACTATATTATAATCATTTCTCCAAATTGGAATCCTACATCACTGTATCCTTCTTCACTGGAACAAGATTCAATTGTTTATCTCTGAATAATATCACAGTATCACTGGCGTAATCTGACCTGTTCTGACACCAAAATTGCTGTTTAACGCGATAACAGCAACATGCAAGCTGGTTCCTGCTCAAACTTGTGTTTTATCTCCGGAATGTAACCGCCTCCACAAGGGCTGTTTACGAGTTTTGCCGCAGCGAAGTTGGCGTTATTTGTGGTGGAAAAACACGCAGTTGTAAAGAACAACGTTTTTATCGAGATTTCACAGCTCGCTGCAAATATCTAGGTTTGTTAAAAAGTTTTTCCGAGTATGTTTCCAAATTTGGCAGCTGTATTCCGGTTGTTGTGTTGTACTATATCTTGTGCCGTGATGATTAAATGTTTGCTTACTTAGGTCTCAGCTACGTACTTAGTTATTAACCCGTAATTATCCCCATTATGGGAAACTTTATCTAGAACTCAGTTCTAACTAAATGTCCTTAATTTAAATAACTGAAGCGGTAAATATTGTATACAGATATTTTATTCATTATCCTTCCCTCGCTGTTGAGTGAGGTTCGTAGAAGTATAACAGAAGAAAAAATACAAAGTTATTGAAAAGGTTCCAATGTATTACTTAAGGTCAGAAGAGCTAACTTCCGTTATATGTGACCTTGTCTTTTACCCTGCTCTCGTGCATTGCATTTCCAAGACGATGGAACATATTACAAGCCAGTATAATCCTAAATATCACATTGTGTATAAACATGGTTAACTTATGCACGTTCATAAGTAATATAGCTGGACTAATCAGTTCAACACGGCTGGTATACTATTAGTTTTTTTAAAATCGATCAACTTAATTAAAATAGTAATATTTAATTAATTATTCAAGCTATATCATTTACGTATTTTGTATCTGCAGGCGAAGTAAAAACACCTACAATAACAGCGTAATTTGAATTCTAGAACCATTGTTATAGAAACTTATAATGTGGAATTTCAGTCTTTACGTGCCAAAAATCTCCAAATACGTTGAAGTGGTTATCTTACTACCAAACTATCAATATCCTGGTAATCAAAAGTATACTTGGCAAAAATAAGAACCTAAGTTAAATTTAGATAAACTATATAATTATTATGGTCGAGTAATTCGTTTTATTCCGTGCGATCATTTACATATAAGATACTACATGGAAAGTTTACAGCACCTTAAAATACAGAGAGATGTTTCAGCCTTTATATCCGCACGTTCAAAATTATCATAAGATGAAAGTTCTAGTGAAAAGCAGTTTAAAAGATTCGATTCTCCAATTCATACAGGTGTGACACTAAATTTATATTTTTAAATTTGTTTCTCTGACGTAGTGCATGCACCGTCATCACTTATGGTGGGTGACATAGACTAACACATGTGTAAGTGATGATCATACTACAGGCGTATTAGTGTGTTACTCGTATGTACAGTACAAGCTCGATTATACCGATAGTGCATATGTTTTTTTTAAATATGAATACACTATTTTTCTATTAATTAAACTTGTTTGGATACATTCAGGGACAAACATAACAGATATAATTCTTATAAAGACAATTAGTAATATTTTTTTATTTTAATTGGTATTCTTGTAAATAATTGTTTCTTATTTTTAAAACAATGCATGAACTACGTTCCCCACTAAGTGTAACAAGTTTTTTATGTGCCTGCATTCAAAGTTTTAAGTTAAACTTGTGTTACTATTTCAAAGATAAAATTACATATTCTTATGTTAAATAGTTGGAGAATTCTTGCAAATGATTTAAATTATCAATGAAAATACAAAATATCATCTACTCGAGTTGTGTAGTGCGATAAAAGGGAATAGGCTGTTGTGTGTGTAGGTTTGCATGAAATAACAGGTTTTCAAGTACGTATTGCAGTACTTTCAAACTCTGTATGGTGAATTGGTCATATTACCAACGAAGTTTTCACAAAAGCTTTTATTTTCCATTGTATCCGCGATGCCTGGATTGGACGTAAGTTAGCGCAACGACAAAGCGCGGTGGTTTCGGTAGAAGTATCATGTTTGCAAGTTTCACGGACTATTCAATTATCCACGCCACTATTGGAAATTGGACGTACAATATTTTACCATTCGTTAAATAATTCTGTGTGTCCAACCAACCTAAATGACGAGATTAGTAACAAGTGAATGATTGCTTTTCGCGTGGGATTTGACATGGTTGGTTATAACTGACCAGTATGTGTTCAAGAGATTTGTTCAGCGTAAATTTAGTAACCGTTTTAACATTTTAAAAGCTTAATTTTGATTGAAATCGCATTATTTATGAAAATAAATAGACAACTTGTCTCTATCTACATCATAAAAATGTATCGGCTCTTTACTCCAGTAGTATAATGGATACTAACACACCTCAACGAGTAATGTTTCCCTAGAATAGAGCACA
The DNA here is from genome assembly GCF_021130785.1 of Homalodisca vitripennis. Lineage (NCBI taxonomy): Eukaryota > Metazoa > Arthropoda > Insecta > Hemiptera > Cicadellidae > Homalodisca > Homalodisca vitripennis. The sequence goes on along the minus strand of NC_060207.1, from coordinate 151,290,249 downwards.
AAACCAAGAAGAGTTATATCACAGAAAACAATTCTTTTGGAGGCTCATCTCTGTGTACCGAAGGTAGATTACAAACGCCGGAAATAAATGTTTTTTTGACTGAGGTAGTTTTTTTAAGCCTACATATTATGTAAATAGTTTATTATACGGGGCAACAAAGCAAAATCTATAGTACAAGAAATATCTTAGACTGGCTAATGGCGCAGTGTGGCTTGGCTAGTAGGCAAAATAACCAAATCAAGCAAAGTCGATAGTGACTGCTGCTTTGATTGGTGACAACTGTGCGATCCTGTTCTTGCACACAGTCTGCCTGCCCAGCCATTGGTGGTAATTTGGAAGTCACCTCTAAGGCGTTGGTCCTCAGGTTTGGGTTAAAGAGGGCTTCTTAGCACTAACATGGGCTGATAAAATAAGACCTTTAACTTTGTCTTTTGTACTGCAAGTGGATTTTTCAAATTACATGCGAAGCTGCATATAAGCTGCTAACTGCTGGTTTACGATGAATGTAATTAAATTAATTAATTAAACTTAAGGCTTTGGCGGTCCAACATATACTATTATGAAAATATACATTTTTTTGACTGTCTCTAAGCTGTGAGGCGATAATTATAATTTAATTTCCTCTACTTTAGTGAGTAAAATACCAGATATACCATGAAATGTGCCAAAGCATTATAACACCCTTACAACATTGTGGCAAGACTAAGTTACAAAATTTGCACTTTAATAGAGTTTATTTATTTTTTACTAACAATATAATATGTGAAATCTAAGTTATTCCGATAATCCTCATAGGGGCACTTAAAATGGCCATAAAATGTTACGATATTATGATTTGAATATCTAAAACAGGTAAAAGGGTTTTCCTTAATTTCAGTAGAGATTGATTTAAAAAGTTTCTTAATCCATCGGGACTTGATTCCGACCCTCGTCCCTTTTGAATAAGAATTATGTCATTAGACCACATCTGCTCTTGCTTTTTTCATTCAATTAAATTGTTTCATGTGATGTTTTTAAATATCTAAATCCGGATGTGATGGGAAGACCAATTGCCTCTCAACCCGGCGAAAACAATACATTTGTATAAATTGAATTAAACTAATTTTATTTCAATAAAGACTGATTTACTAAAAGTACTAAAGTAACTAATGTAATTTAACTTCTGTTAAAATATCTTTAAGAACTTGTGTAAAAAAATCTTTACATCAGGACTTCGAACAGCTGCATCTATGCCAGATTCCAATATCTAGAAAACAGCGCGGTTTTGTATATGCAGATTTCGCTCCAATAACATTACCTCTTCATGTTTTAATCCCATCCCCTGAATAATTGGACATAATTATTATTATAAGTTAATACAAAAATACATACAATTTTGAATCTACAAAATCATGTTTCTCTCTTTATTTAAATATGAACCAAATTAAACTAAAATGTAACTTTAGAAGTAAATTTTATGTTTGTATTTATGTAACAGAAGATAAATTTAATTAACTGAATGAAGAAAATTCGTCTCGAAAATGATTCAAATTCCTGCAACGATGGAAATCATAAAATATAAATCACAATGGAGTTACTGGTATTGTTTTCTAAAAGTACTAAACAGTATAAAAGTTATCAATAGTTATCATATACTGTAAAATAAACTTGTTTATGCTAAACAATAAAGAATAATGCTTAAGGTCATTTTGAAATCTACGTTTTTAGGAAGATTTTAGTTGTATTACTAATTTATTCACTATTGACACAATGCTGGTATAATACAGTTGGCTACAGAACTGGCGAAACCAGTTTCGTAAGGAAACGTCAACCTACATCTAAAACATGAGATTCCTTTAGTGGGAGTGTAGGTGGACAACCTTGTACAATACAACTTTGGAAATTCCATGAGATTTGACAGAATTTCTCAGCAATAAAGTTACTAACTGTGACCCTTTAGTTTTTAAAGTATTAAATATATAATACCCTCAAAAACATAATTGGGGATTGGGTTCTCTAACAATTAAAATAATTCCACTTGGTGGCATGGATAAATTCTTATAGTAACTGCGACGAATAACTATGCCTTTTTAAAATGCAATTATGTTTATCTTTTGACATTTGCTATCCCATCACAGAACTGTGCCCTAAGTCCACCATAAACTATTTTAAAGTTATTCGGTACTAAAACTGGTTAGACAGTATCTATGTCGAACATTTAAAAAACTGTATTAATGTTCTTGACAGGGCCAAAAGAATGATTCGGATTTATTAAACGTGATATTTCTGAACTTATTGTAAATAAAGTAAAAATAAAAGAGAAAGCAAAAGAAAATCACCTTATGGAGTTGAAGAATTTTAATACCTTTACGCAAGAAACAAACTGTCCGATTTGGGCATAAGACCCAATTATGTGTAATGTTTTACAGCCCTATATTTTTATGCCATATTACAGTAATAGGATAAGCTTCTAACATTAGAATTATCATCGATATTCATAACGAAACTCGATATAACTACTTAAACCAAATTACGTTATAGGTATTAAAAATTACAGTATATTACGGTTATTATTATATCTTAAAAAGTAATAATGTTATGATTAATAAAAAAACTGTCTGTGGCTATGTGTATTTCTAAAATGTTACAAACGAAACAGTTTAACATTGGAGGAGTGGATCTAGGACGTGATCTGAGGTCGGAAAATACCGATCTGAAATGCCCTTTGCCATCTGTGTGGGCTTCGGTGGCGCTTTCGGCAACACTCCACACTTCTAGCGAGAAAAGGAAAACATCCCTCGAGATAGTACCTAAATTCAAGCTCAGATAACTTGAGCGCTTGTAGAGGTTACCATTAATTTGAATTTAATTAACTAAAGTGAATTGGATTCACTTTATAATCAACGCAAGTTTTCAAGAGAGTACATTGCAAGTATTGTTCAGAGTAAAGTGTTATTGGTAATAACCATTTAGTATTCAACAGTATATTTTTATGCATTAAGATATAAAAATGTAAACAAAAGTTTTGGGGTGAAACATATTTAAATAACAGTATGAATTGTTAGTCAGTATCAATTGTAACAGGATGTCACATAAGTGGTAGGGAGAATTTTTCAGAAAGTTTTTAGTTCAGTTTTATTTAGCTTCGTTTACAATAGAGAAAAATACATTTTATTTAGAATTAAATTAAAAATATGTGACGAGTACAAGGATTTTTACTTTACGTAAAATTTAATGAACTGCTAATTAATAAAGAGATTTTAATGTGATTAGCTCGTATTCTCCTGTCTATTTACTCTAGAAAATGTTTTTTTTTTCATTTGATTGTTAAGTGCAGTTTAACTAATCAAAATATTAAGTAAAGGGATTTTGTGAAACTTGCAGATCTCTCTAGAGTTCCCTGAGTAACCTAAAACCAGAAAATTGTTAAAAGAACACGAAATAATTCGCCGAGCTGTTACTAAAATAACGGAATCCCGTAATATGTTACCACTAAGTAAACTGTTACTGACACTAATACTGCTTATCCATAATGGCCTCAAGTACAATGGCTATGTGCATATTTTGTTTGTGTGTCAATAAGTGTCAGACAAGTTTATCCTTCAAAATAATAAAAATTAAGTAAATGTTGCACTGTTTTGTTTGTTATGTTTTATAATATACAAATAGCCTACCTAGTTTTTATTTACTATAATATTATTATTCTTCATACTGTAATTTGAAATACCCATAACGTAAGTTGGTTTAACTAGCTATGTTGAGATTTCAGTACTCAGGAATATCGATTATTCAATAATCATGAATACACAAAATTCGAGTGTTAAACGTTTATTATATTGTAGCCCTATTTTCACTACTTTTCTATAATACAATGTACGTTTATTACTATGATTAGATTACTTACGAATCCTCTCGTTCAGCAATTTCAGAACATCTCTTTCAATGCGTGTCGTCATCACCTAGTTTTTCATATGAAGTTGGTTATCCCAAGGCATCACCGGGTGAATTCAACATAACACAACACAAAGTACAACACACTGCCGACACAAACACAACAGCAACTCGGCCCGGGTGAGTGCTTACTGACTGTGTGTTTGGTTACATTCCGGCTTATCATCCTTATCAGATTGGAGATAGACAGGTGCACTTTTGTTATCGACGAGACGATTGAAAGCGGAGTAGGGATGAATTTTAATTTGTCATTCAGTACTTAATTTTGCGTGTCATTGCTTTTTAACTATTTACATATTTTATATTTCTCTAAAATATCCATTTCTCGGACCTCATTACAAACGTAATGTCTGTGAAATGCCGTCTATGTCACAAACTGAATGATATATCATAATTTAGTCTGTTTATTTAGGGTTGACACGGTGTTCATTAAAACGAATGTTATATCCTCGTCCTTTTGGATTATAGTAGAGACTAGGACAAACGACACATTTTATCGTACACTTACAGTTATTGAGTATTTCCTTTTATTAGGAATCATTTTCCGAAGTGTGTAACTAGTTAACTAGCTTTAGAACGTAATTCTCCATTGTTATTCTAAGAGTATGTTGCATTTTGTAGTAGAGCTGTACATAAATTTAATTAGTTGTATGATCGTTATTATCTTGATTATTTATCATGTCAATTATCTTCTTTCATATTCATTTAGCTGAACGATAGTACTCATAAATATACAAGTCTTACTAATTTCCAACATCATATATAATATATAATTTTATATATATGTATATACTTATATATGTATAATATATATTTTATATATTATATATATATATATATATATATATATATATATATATATATAACGGATACTAATAATGTGTGTTATTTTATTTAGTTTTTTCAGCGTATACTACTTTAGCAAAAACAGAATAACAACAGTTTTACTTTTAGAAAGATTACATTATTACAGATAGCAGATCCCGTTCCAAAAATACCTCCGGAACAGCGAAATGATATTTTTCTAGATTTCGATTTATCTCGTATGAAACACTAATATATAGATAGATTGTGTTCTCTAAGTTCAGAGATCGATCTAACCTTCCTTTAACTTTGGAACATCACTGACGTGGAACTGGTTTCGAGCTAAGTAAGCTTATTATGGTATATGCTCTAATGGGATTAAAAATATTTTCTTGAACAATCATTCACACATTTTTGGTTACCTTTGTCTAAAAAAATTTTTATAAACCTGAGTAATGCATTTAAAGTACAGTAGTGAAATATTACACTTTCTTTTTAATTTTCTTTTTAAGTCTTTACAGAACAAAGACAGAATATATCAGTAAATATATTGAATGAAAGGTTTGCGCCGAGAGATTAATGAAACCTGAGTAGTCTCCGAGGGGCGCAGGATATACAATAAACCACCGGTAACATTTGCGTCCGGAGTGTATCGACACGGCTTGATTGGGGTTCGGCGGATGTACAGGTTCCATCAAACAATCATCGGGACCGCATCTGCTGTACCTCGTGTGCATATTACATTTGCTAATCCTTCAGTCTTCGTATATCTGTTACAACTTGGACACTCATTGCCTAAGCAGTAATATGAACAGGATGAATTGTATGCATTGACATATCCTTTATGTTGTAATTTATCTTAGTAATATTTAATAAACAAATGCAAGGTACTTAAATTTGCTTTATATTGCTTGATATTTAACCTACTTTTTATGCTCCACAGTTGCACAAACAATTCCGTATGTCTTTGTTATATAATTCGTAGTTTATTTGGATTAAACGGAAATGTTATTGGTATAAAAGTACCATACCCGGTTTCCCACGAAGAGGTTTTAAACGTTTGATACTTGCCCATTTATGCACTGAACGTTTTTTAAACTCTACACAATTCATTAAATGTGTTTTACAATTGTGTGAACATTTCAGCTCTCTAGCAATGGTTGAAACAAAATTTTGGCATTTTGAAAAACTATACTTTAAAAACAGTAATTTTGGTTTTGTAAACTTATTAACTCTCATATTCTAGATAAATAAAAAATTTCAGAAAAATTTAGAACATCGCCTATTAAAAAACCTTCAATTACACTCCACAATTTTTGTAACTGTAATCAATCCTAAGTGACACACTGATAATAGCGCTTAACAAAATGATTCGTAATCTCTTACAAAGAAATTCTGCGGTATCCGGAAAAATTCCTATTCAATTTATTCCTTACCATTATTGAAGCTACGAGTATAAACTTGTTCATTTAACCCCATAGAAAAAAATCACACACAGTTAAATCGGGGAATTGGGGTGGCCAATCTAAAAAAAATCACTTCCACGACTAATCTAACGGCCATGAAGGTTGTGTCATTTAGTAATCGCTTGACAGGATTTGCGAAATGAGGAAGAGCACAACCTTGTTAGAAGATTTCTTGATCTTTTCTGGATACGTAAAATGAGGCAAGACTTGTTCCTTTAAAACCTTTTCATGCCTACTCCCAGTCATTGTATTGTCGGAAATGTCGTAAGATATCACCCCATTACAACTGACAGCTGTCCAAACAGTAATTCCTTTTGATTTGAGTAGGGTCTGTTCAAGAATGTGTGGATTACCAGTGTTGTAATAATTACAATTATGCCTATTTACAGCACCATTGCGGTAGAAAGTGGACTTGTCTGAGAAAAAAATTAGAGTATTCCAATTAGGATCTAGGTCCTAAAACTCAGGGATACGAGAACAAAATTCCACTCTCATGTAAGGATCATCTTTAAAGTTATGGACCAGGTGACTTTGTTGAAATTTAACTTTGTTTTTCTTAATTATTTTTTGTACTGAATACTTTGGAACGCCAGTTTCAAGTTCAACCTTCCTTACTGATTTCGGTTCACCTGGAGAGCAGAGCATTGATTCGCATACCAGTACTTCTCCTCCCTCATTTGATCCTCTAGAGTACTTTTTTACGACTCTTCCAGTTAAAAAAAAGAATGTCCACTTAGTTATTGTTGGATTGCAAGGTGGTTCAACTCCTGGGTAGGCAACCTGAAATTGTCTAATTGCTTCTGTAACGTTGTCAAAAGCAATATCCAACATTAAAAGCGATTTCTCAAATTCTAATACCAGTAAAACTGTAATGGAAGAGATTAGGTTGTGTTTTTATAGCACAAGCAATATTCTTCAATCAAACAGCTGTTTTCAACAATGAGCGTTTTTAAACAGCTGTTCTTTAACACTGCAACGCAGAAATCAAATCAGGCAATTCAAGAAATGAATTTTTATATGACAAAATTGTAAAGTTCTCAATATGTTACTAGTTTGTTTCTACAACTGTTAGGGAGCTTCAATTTTCACGGAATATTTTTAAAACCTACTTTATTAATTGTGTAGATTTTGAAAATTATCTGTGCATAAATGGGCAAGTAATGTAAAATCAAACATTTAAACCTCTTCGTGGGACACTCTGTATATTATTCCTGCTCAAAGAGAATTTAAATGGGGTTCTACATAAAAGCCATTACACAGGTAAGTGTATTACCTCCCGAAGAATGCGTCATATGATACCACGTAGAACTCGAAGTGCAATTGCCGAAGGCTAGTACAGGTAACTAATGATTTACTAACGGTTTGTTAAAACTGGGGGGAATTCGGAACTTTTTAAGTTACTATGATTTTCAGCTACTGTTTTTATTATTTTATGGTATTGCATACTCTAGACATACAAAGTTATACATATTGGAGGGAATAATGATCAAACTAGGATACCGACTGGCACATTTAAAAGCGTGCACCATTTATTATTATTAAATAAGTAAATCGCACCTATTCCAAAAGTTCAAAGTAGTGACTGTATGGTATGTCCTCGTGGGCTGTCCGCGTGTCGGCAGCAAAGCTGGAGGTCGGAATTTTTCACTACATTACTCAAACTGGAAGTAGATTACATACAGTTTTTCACAGAAGTAGGCTTCTCAGATCTTGGTATGTATATACTTTCTTGACCACGGTAACCAGGTAAATTTAACGAAGGCACCAGAAATACTTATGTAACACAATTTTAAAATCCGACCTCCAATTAGCAGTATAAGAGAACACGTTCCGACCTCAGTAATTAGTAGGCATTTGTATTGAAACCTCGAATTTCACGATGTACAATAATATTTGTAATTCAATATGCGTCCCATAAATGAACTACTGTTAACTGCTATGCTTAGAAACGAGGTTCGTTGTAATTTTATTAACAACTCTCAGTACGGAAATAAATATTCTTAACACGTTTACGGTTGATGCGATTTTCATTCAAGACAGGTCTATTGATTTCCTGTCAGGAAACAACAGCGCACGCTCTAGTTTAAATGTTAGATTTCAACAGTTGAATGGCAATTTTGTTTGATAAAACGTTTTTAATGTACGAATATATTTACTATTCGTATACGTACGTAATATTGTTTACTATTCATATGTTCTCTTTACTGTATGATTGGTAAATAATTTTTAGATCTATTTGTAACAGCATGTTTAAGTCTTTTGAAGAACGTAAGTGTACTGTATGCTATGGATTCTATTGTATTAGGCTTGTACATTATTTATGGAATCAAAATATCAATGAAAATAGTACTACTCTATAATGCTTTTATATTATTTGGCACTTTAATTAACTGAATTATTTAAAAAAAGGTTTTTCTTTTTCAAAATATTTAATCAGAGTTTTTTTTAGGTTCTCATTTCATTGTTAAAAGATATTATTTATTTTTATTTGTTCTTTCAAACTGTATATTACTATAGTAAAACACATAAATATAAGTGGCAAATAGTACTGCAGATTGTTATTTCTGTAATATAAATGTTAAAAGGAAGTCTCTTAAAGACAATATAAATGGAAATTAAATTGCCAAAAATATCAAATTAATTTGCCATATAATTACAAAAACAAAATACTTTACTCAAACCCAAACATTTCATATCCAATTTCATATCTTCATCTTGAATTGGGATTTCGTAGATCTTGTAATTTGTTAAAATGATAATTTAAGCAATGATTAAATAAAATAAAAATCCATTATGAAATTTTCAGTATACATAAAATTAGCGAAGGCTTTAAAAGCACCGGTAGTAATTTTTAGAAGATCTCCAAATTTAAAAAAAATTAAATTTGTTAACACACAAGTTCCAAAATGTATTACCTATACGAGAAATGGAAATTATGAATTTTTCAAGAGAATTTACCAGCAGTAAAACTGGAATGACCTATCATATAATTGGCAACATTGACTGTAATTCTAAAAATGTAATATACCAAATTAATTGTAAGTTTTGGTCCAAACAATATATTGGCCAAACATCTAACCATTTAAGAATTAGTATGGCAGGGCATAGGATTGATAATTTTCATCAACATAAAGAAAACCATTGGAAAGACATTGTCTCGAAGATAAACAAGACAACATTGAGTAGTGTTGTATACTAAAAGAAATACACCAAATACCACCATGTCCTGATGAAAATCACAGCACACTAAAATTAAAGCACATGGAGCAATCATCAAAATATCATGTTGAAGACAATTTGGTCTAAATTTAAGATAAATTTAATAGATTACAAATTTGTGAAAAATTACAAGTACCATTCCATCCTTTACAAAAATCTACTGTCCCAACAAGATTAAATTAGAAAAAGACTATCAAATGTTATGAATTGTGATTACATATATGTTTACTTAATTCCGTTTTACTTTTTAAAACTGTTTGTTATGTATTAATTTATATTTAAAAGTTACCGAAGACAAGACTTATTAAATCCACCGAAAGGATAGAAATGCAAAATTTTTCTTTTATTTTACTCCTTATCACAGTGATTAGTAAGTAAGCCATTAGGCAGATACGAAAATCGAGCAACAAAAATCAAATAATATTTTACTTACAACAGTTTCTACTCGGCCTATAAATTCGCATAAGTGGTTGGTAGATTCACCATTTTTATTCTTTTAAAAACACTTCTCGAAATTAAAGAATCCTCAAAAATGGTACAACTACGCTCAATACCTAAACCTGCACTAGAAAGTTAAACCGAACTTTGTTATTAGAAAAAAAAAATACTGAAAATAGGACAATTCAAATTTTGGCCGACTCTTAGAATCAGACATGAATAAGACGATTGGCGTTTTAAAACTAATTACTTAAGGTAGGTTTTAATGTATACCCAAATAACACATAAATACATATTTAGGTAAGTAAAACAGGTTTGGTGTTTTGTTGAGAAACGAAAACTTTTCAAAGTCATATGGGTTTTGTTTTTATGTGCACGGAAGAATTTACTAACAGTAGGCCACCCGGTGTGAAATGCGAGGAGTCCTGTTTTCTCCTTTCAACATATCCTGACAAAGCCCACTTTAGCCTGCCACGTTCCATTACCACAGAGGCGAAAGCTTCTTCCACTTTGTCTCTTACCCACTAAATATAAGTAAATGGTCGTCTTATAACTCTTAAAGAAATAGTCTGTCTAATGCGTTGTTTTACGCTTTTTACTGTACCCGTGGAAAAATATTGCTGCAGCAAAATGTAGTACGATATATGTTTCTTTGTATTTTCTAATGTACAGTTGTAAATAATTTTGCAACAATAAATTACGGACGTCATTATTGAACGAATAATGCTAACTTTATGCAGAAATCTCACTTTGGATATGCTATGGAACTTTTCCATGTACTAAATATATTACAGAAATCTTTGTTTTAAACCTCGAATGATGTTCTTTTCACCTTCCTTAGCATTCCTATATGACTTTCCTCCCTAAGCAACTTTTCGAATACTAAAGGCCTAAAGGATTTGCATTTTTTTAAGGAGTCATTCTCTGTTTGTGAGTTGTATTAAACTTTTATACAATTAAACATTTTTTTTTACCGACAGAATTTCTTAAGATTAATATTTATCTATAATACATTTAAAGGTAAGCTTCATTAATAGGCATGTTTTTTTTATTTTTGCAATGTTTAATAGTTTAAAAACAACCAGCAGTTATAAAAAAATTTAAATGATAACATTTCAATGTAATATATTGTAATGTTCATTCCTAATTATATGAAAAGACTCCGTCTTATTTGATTTTATAATCAGTGTTTGGTATGTATATTATATAACCTTTTGGGGATTACTGAGGGAACTTTGACTAATCCTAAGATATTTAATGTAATTATTACATTAACATAAGTTTCATTTCATTTGTCATATAATGAACACAGTTTTAAGTATAGATAATTAGAAAAAAACTAAAGAAACTGCAAAGCCTTTGCTTCTTTTATATTGTATATACAATAATGGTTGTATGGCTCAACGCTTTTGGTAGAACCCAGACTAGACGAATACATCCTATACAGATCTTGGAAACATAAAATGTACCCTTATAAAATTAAAAATTTCGTACTGTTTTGTTGTGTAATGCGAATCAGTATCGACGTTCATAGAGAAAACATTATAAAGTAATAGAATATTTCTTTATCCCGACAATTTTGCATGACCAACCAAATTTTCTGCAAATTCAAATGACCGTAATGCAGTCTTCAGGGGCACACCTAGGTACATTTAGATATGTAAATAACGATACATTTAGAAGAAAATGTGTATATATTTTTATTTATCTAATTAAAATCGGCTGTTAATGATAACTTTGCCTTATAGTTTCTCAATACTTGTAATATCACAAATATTACGGAAAACCCCAAACATGAGGCTGTTTCCGTTCTGATAATGATTGAAATGACAGCATCTTCATCTCTTGTTCAGCAAGGCTTAGTGTAGCTTCCGTCAGCTGATCCTGATAAGACACACGATATCGAGTTCCTGTCATGCCACAAAGAAGCTCCCCGACAGTTTAAGTGGCTACAATAAAGAATGACAGCTCCCTGCACTGAATGCATTATTTGATGCCCTGTATTGCAGGATATAACTCTATATTGGCTCTTCTGAATAGAAATAAGCTGTGTTCCTTTTTACGGAATTCAGTTGGTAATATATTCTTTTGGACTACTTTATGCAAACCAGCTATATTTGACGTTTTATAACCTTTGATAAATGTAAACAAATATGTTCTTAATTTGAAAAGAAATGATTAACATACACTGTTCAGTATATATATAGTTTTGCCTAAAGGATGATGTAAATATATTCCAAAAAGTTTTTTTTTTTTTTTTCAAAAAATTAAGATTACTTGAAGTTAGCAATGCTCCAACTTTATACATAACTTATTTTTTTTTTAATATATCATCAAATATGCGTTATTGCAATGATTAAGGAAAATGTTAGTCTCAGATTTAATAAGGCAAATTAGAAGAAGTTATAATTTTTAGGGAGTTACAGTAGTTGTAGGTCGGTATTTTGTTAGGGACAGGCTGTTTTTTTATTGACATTATAAACTAATCACTCTTTCAGTTTGTTACCCTGATAATGTACCTTGTGAATACAATTTTATTTAACTTATTATTATTTAAGAGAAGGATATAATTATTCATCCCTTGATTTAAGTGAGCATTTTTTATGTTTAATAATTAATTTTCATCACACGCTCGTTTTAGGTAGTACGAGTATTTAGTGGTATTGACAAGAAATGGATGTTAGCGAAGGTTATCGTATAGAGGCTGAAACATTCATTTTATCCTCCCCTAGCGATATCTCGAACAACTTACCTATGGTCTTGTTGAATTGCACGAATTTTCATTTCTGGATAGGCCACATTAAGTTCGATGAGAATACATGGCATTTCTTTAGATTTACCTGAGTAGTAATGAACATTTTTATAATGATCTTATGGGTAGCCATGATGAATTTTTTTTTAAACTGACTACAATGATATGAAATTATAACACAACAAAGTAACACATGTAGACGTTAGAATTAATAAAATAACTCAAATTTTGCATACGACCTCATACATATTCGTGTTTTTCGCGTATAACTAACTAATATGTAATTGGAAGTAAATGAATTTTTATTATAACCTTATGAATTACTGATAATGGATTTAGAAACTTCCTCAAAATAACAATCCTTATTACAACGCTGAATGTGCATAAGAAAAATAATAAAATGTGTTATTATCTATTTTAATACATATAACGGTAGTAATAAATATATCTTTATCAATTAGTATGCTGCATGAGTTAGGGGGAGCTCTGAGAATCGAAAGTTTTTATGTTACCATTGTTTGCTAAGTGCTTAGTCACAGACTACTTCTCATATATCTCACTTCTATCTTCACTAAAAAAATAATACAGCCGTATAATCAGCGCAGAATTTATCACTTTTATCCATCTATATACAGGGTATATTTAATTATTTATCGAGTTTATTATTTTATTGTATATGAAATTATTTAAAAAAAAAAACGTTAGTAGTTTAGGGAGTACAGAAATTATTTTAGTTACAATTGTTTATAGACATTAGATAGCGAATTACTTCGCTAATTTTACCGTATTGCCAAAATACGTTGGAGTATCAAAATGGCTTTGAAGTACGTGGCACGTCTGTGTAAGTTGAGTTTGACAGTTGTTAAAGTTACGGGCAAAAAGTTAAAACTTTATAATTAAAATCATTTCTACTCGTAATGAACCAAACAATACATGAAAATTATATGGTTCCTAATTTTAGGGGTAAGAATATAATTTTGACTTTATTGACATTAAGGAAACTGCACGTCTACCCTGCAAGTGTCTAAGCTTACTTAGTTATTTAGGCACTTTTAAATTGTAAAAGAAAATTGTAATAAAAATGTAATGAAGATTGAAAAGCCCATAAATGTGAAATGAATGACGTCCTAGTAAAACGTATTTAATGATCCAAATAGTTACAAAGCACAAAATAACAATACATAGAAAATATGCAGATAATGATAAAATTTAAATACTACTAGTGGTATAACATTTTCTTAAATTTCTTGTTATTATTATAAAACTAAACAAAATAATATTTATCTCTAAAACACTGATTTATAAATAAATAAATATAAAATACAATTTGAAATGAATTTTAGTTTAGTAACAATATTTCTTTATTTTGTGATTTGCTCATTACTATTATGGTTAACCATAATATCTGTGTTAACATTTCAAATATGTTTTACTTGAACTTTTAATTTTGACTACAAAATTATTGAGTTTTCCTCATAAATGTCTTAACAGCAAAACCTAAGCTACACTCTAGGAACTCTCCAACCTACAGTTTTCGGTTTTTGACATCCTTCCACCTTTCGATCATTTCAAACCCTTGATCTCTGGATCGCCTCGGACTGTGTGAATATCATGTACCCCGCTACACAATCTTAAAAATCTTGTCTATAACAGAATCTCACCTAAATCCCTTTTTCCTACGAGATGTAATCAAATCTGTCTGATGTATCCACATGATAGATTCATCAATAGGTTGATAGCCAAAATATTTTTTTAACAATATACGACACTATCTAACAGTGAATGTTTTTTTCTCTAAACACGAAATGATAGTTCACTTTGAGACAAGTTTGTACTGGTCATGCAGTTTTTCTGAATTGTATACTCCAAGAAGTGACTTGTCTAGCGCAGTCTGAATAAAACCTTAAATATTTTTTGTGGTTATAGTAACTGTTAATACCTCCATATTTATCTTAGTAGGCGTATATTTTGTTATTTATTTATTAATATTGTTGGCCTCATCAACAACAATTAAATTTTAATGGTAAAGTATTGTAATCATGCAACATCCTTGATTATTTAATGAAGCCTTTCTGTTGCTATTTTCCAGTAGCATATGCCATTATAGCCATTTAGATAAAATGGTTCGACAAAGCAAACAACCGCTACCTGCCTGAAGGACACGGCTGTGTTTAAAGACGTTTCTGGTCAGAACAATCCAGCGATTGCTGATTGGAACAACAATGGTGGGCGTAATTTAATAAACCTCCTAACCATAACAAACAATGTGCGTTTGTTACAATCAGATAAACAAAATCTAGTTCATACTATCTTTATATGCGTCTATCATAGTGATTCCCTTTTGTGAATGTTCCCTTACTTATTTGTTATGGTATACTGTGATTATGTTAATATTACTCATTCTAGTTTTTATTACAAAAAGGCAGAGCCTTTTCGAAGTTTAAATTTTTATTCCTAACTGTCCGTGTGATACATAATGATACAGTGGTCCTAGACAACTCAAGTTAATGTGATGTAGAGGCTACTTTTGTCTAACAAAAATAGTAGAATTAATACAATCAATTTCTTCAATTTAAACAAATAATTTTGTTTTGGATAATACATTATTTATTGTTATTTTGTTATTTTAACACTAATGTTTAACAATACAAAAAGGCAATCATGGCATTACCTTTTTCCAAACAAGCAGAGATTGGGTCGCAAGATTGTTTTGACAAACGACGCCACATCGATCTTCCGTCAAGAGGAAAAAGAAGCCATTATTTCTCGTTAACATTTCTTGCAATGGAAATACTGTGCTTTTAATCTAAAGAATATATTTCTTTCGTTTTTTGTTGTTTTTTTAAGAATACTATGACTGATACAAACACAAAACTTGATGTTCTTATATCTCATTGTAAACGCCAGAAAACATTCTTTACCCACAATTTTATTTTCATTTACAGACGTAAAATTTAAACTGATATTCTACGTATTATCTTGATTACTAACTAATGAGATATATATTACACCATACATATAATGACACTTACAACTTTCCAAGACACCTTTGTTCGTTGGGAATAACTACCAATCATAATATTTAAAAAATATCATTAACATTTATAGCATTTTATAACTTCATTCCTGCCACTGCATCATTGTTATGTTTATCCATATTTTTTCACCAATTTATTCAAATGTTAAACACAGCCATAAATAACAGATGGGTTACTACATTATGCTTTATGTAATATAATTTGAAGAATATATTAAGATGTATTTAAAATTTTATTTCTTCATACAATTTTGAAATGAAAAACAGATAATCAGATTAACGTAAACTCTGCTGACAGAACAAAATAATGAGATGGAGGGAGGTCCGTTGAATAATTTGTACAAGAGTGGGCGTCTCTTCGTTGAATGTTCTGATATTGACAGAAGTAGGGGCGAGTTATAATAAAACATCTAAGTCTAACAAGCATAAAGATTTTCATTCATTACTACAACTAAGTAAAACTGATATTCATAAACTTAAATCGTTTTGCTAATGACCGAAAAATGTGTATATCTTAATATTAAATAAAATAAATTACAATTTTACCTATGGATACACAAATATTTTTACTTTGAGGTCAACCATTAACCATTATTTCGGTAATAAAATACACAGAACAAGTTAGGTTAATGCTATTACGCTAAAAATAAAAACTCTAATATCTCAGTGTTATTGTACAGGTCAATGAGCAAAATGTCTTGTATTCCAATATTACTTCCACGAAAGCTATAGAAAAACCAAATTTGTAAAATAATCTGCACGTACTTGGTTACATATATGATTTAACAAAAATTTATAATGGTAATGATTTGTTATAAAACATGACACGATGTTTTATATATACATACATATATGTTTACTTGTACAAATGTCACTAATCAATGCATTTTCTACCATTTACTTTTTTACTAAACGTAACTTTTATTTCTAGGTAAGTGAAACCTTTAGATGACGTTGCAGCATTGGTAAGTATTCAAATACAATTATTCTTGATTTATGTTACTAACACCATGGCATCTTAATTGATATTTATTATATGTTCATGATAATTCTGTTATCTACTTTTTTTGGAATACTTTCAGTATAACTTCTATGGAGACCGTTAATATTTATGTACTAAACAGTTTTTTCTTTCTTAAAATTGATTGTATATCTTGAGTTTTGGATAAATACTTGCAATAGTGTAGTTGTTTTCTACATTATCGAATACCCTGATATAACAGGTTATAATTGCAATACACAGTAATAGTCTCTACCTATAAATGTAAATATAAATGGCCGAAATGGACCTTTATAAGAGGTGGACCACTTTTAATTTCACACTCCACATCACGATGGCCAGTCGTATGGCAGAGCGATGCACAGTTCCCCACTCAGACCTCGCCCTGATCCTGATAAGACACACGATATCGAGTTCCTGTCATGCCACAAAGAAGCTCTCAGACAACTTAAGTGGCTGTAACAAGGAATGTCGGGTCCCTGATCTGAATACATTATTTGCTCTCAATTCAATGTGTAAATACTAAATATGCAATATTTGATTGTTACTGAGACAATGCCACATTATTATCATTACTTACGGCGTCAATCTGGCGTAATATAATACCTTTGTTCTAGCGGATCATTCTTAAAAAAAAACAGAAGAAAGGTATACTGAAGGTATGATTATATCGTAGAATCTCTTATTGCTGAAACAATAGCAGTTTTTAACAGCTGGCACTCCGTATCTTTCATCGGTAAAAAAAAACTAACATGCCAGTAAGCTTTAAAAATAGTATCCAGTCACATCCTATTTAAATTGAAATTACAAAACAAAATTAATTTTGTTCCTCAAATTGCGAACATGTTTTAACTTAAAATGCATGTACTATTCCAACGCATATTTAATTTAGTTATTTTATGTGAAAAGACTTTAAATTGATTTCTGTATATAGAATAGAAGTTTTGACAACTATGGATTAAGTTTATGTCCAACAAATACTATTCTTGGTGGCTTACTTACTTCTGCATGATTTAAAAAATTCCCCTTGGTCACACATTTAGTTCTTTCCAAGAACAGGATGAAGCTATTCTTACCTCTTCAGCGATTTGTTAGTTATGTACGAAGTTTGAAGACGAAGTAAAAATTCCCGGACAAAATTCAATAGACATCCGTTAACCTTCGAATATCCCAGTGTGTATTATGCTAACCAGATATTATATCAACACATGTTATATCCTGATAGCTGAGATTTATGTTTGCAGCGGACAACCCACTCCTTACTTGACCCTGACTGCGTTATTAGTTTGCCCTAACCCTGACCTGACGACGATATCAGTGTGGCCCGTCTGCAGCAGTCGTTACTTTTATTGTTCCATGGTTGATTGTAATAATCACCAGGAAATTATATGCCTTTTTTTTATTAAAATTTCCTGCTACGAGAGGTTTCATAGTGTAGGCCTGAACTTATAGAATAAAGTGAATAACCACCTTATTAATTATGAAGCAATCTGTTATATGTTCATAGGTAATTTCCATGTCTACCGTTGCCATCTCCACCTTTTTTTTTCAAGTAATCAAATTTTTCAAGTAATCGAAATTGAACTGTGATATAAAATAATTATCCCATTTATTTTTTGGTAAACAACACTATTACATAACTGAACGGTTCAAAACATATTTTATCCTATCTTAAAATAATGAGCTTTTTTCTAGTTAATAATCCTTACACGTACATTTTATTTCCTTTCTACTAGAAAGGGTAAGGCCAGAGTCTACCAAGTAAGGAGGGCGAATGATGGAGAGCAAACGAGAACAGGTTTGGACTTGACAAATCCTGATTGCTGCATGTTCCACGGGGCCACCCCCTCCCCTTGTTGTTGACGCACGGTTCGATGATCAGCTTGGAGGCTTGTATCAATTTCACGTTATAAAATACTATCGGAATAGAAGTATTTCTGGGGTTACTACTTAATAAAATATTGAGGAACTAGTTTATATATGTATTCGAAAAATAAAGCAATATGTGTTTAGATATGTTTTTAAAGTAAGATACATTAAAGGGTGTAGAAATAGAATAAGTCATATTATGTTTTATTACGTATCTGTGAGAAAATATAGGAAAGTAAATACAACATTATAAATTAATTTTGATTTTTTTAAATTCTAGTTTTTAAAATATTCTCAGTTTAATATGATTGCCAACGAATATTTTTTTAATTCTTTTGAAAGATTACAAGTGTAAACTAAAATGTACTAGATTCACGGTCCTGGTCTGGTGTTGATACAGTTTATTCTGTGCTAACAGATATACTGCTTCTGTTTTATATTAATGTTATGAATGAAAATTTTACATGGGTGTCTATATATGCAAGTGTAAAATTAATGCATCAACTTATTTTCACATCAAAATATTATGTACGTCAACAATTACTTCTTACGTTTAAAAATTATTATGGCGCTATACCATGACTGATCTCACTAAGAAATGTATAAACTAAACACTTATGGCTCTTTTTCATTACATTGAAATTATTTAATGCATACTAATCTTAATAGCTACTTTAATTAGGAACCATAGAATGTTGTATATACTTTTGAGTCGTTTGAGTAACTTCAGAAACGCTTTCACTCTCCACTTTCAAAACCTCGACACATTATCTCGAACATTACAATGTCTATCATTCGATAGTGAAAAAAAGGGAATATCTTGAGGTTACGATCAATTTATTTGCGGAGTGGTCGGTATACCAAAGGATATGATTCTTCTGTTATACAGCAAGAATTTGCAAGCGGTGCCGAAGGTAACAACTAGTACAATTATCAAACTTGAAACAGGTATAAACCTTGAACTTATTTATAAATTATTTTAATAGGTTCAGTATTAAAATACAAGATGTAAGTAGTGTCAAATCTTATGTTGTCTCTAGTCAAATAGTCAATATCCCATTTTTTAGCAGACAAGCCTATTAACCCCTAAATTTCTCAATACGCCAACATACTTTTATTCAAGTCTAAATGTTAAAATGAAGGTTGAGCACATAGCGCTTAATGGAACTAGATTTAAAACAAGTTCAGTGAGCGCAATCCGTCATTCAGTCACACGCTATTTTCATGTAATCATAATTACATATTGTTGCTTTACACATTTCACTGCCCTACTACACTTTACAGTTTTGTTATCAAAAGTTTTATAGGAACGCAAAATACTTTACTGAACACATTGTATGTCCAAAACATTGTTTTTTAGTTATATTTTTTGAAAAGCGGTGTTTAGAAAAGCAACATCGTAAAATAACACTGGAACTAATAAATGTTGGTTTTATGAAGTGCTTAATTCAAAGATAGACATGTAAGATGATTTTTGTGGTTTCCAATTTTGCATGTCACAATTTCTCGGAGTAATTATTTACTTATAACCTTTATTGTTATACAGGTTTTCCATATATTACTCTATGTAACTTCAACATTTAGTTTTAAAGCTTACGGTAAATAAGAAATATTATATAAAATGTGGTTTAAGTATAGTATTTGTCTATGTGTTCGTAGTTTTTATGTAAAACTTTAACATTAAATTAATAAATGATAAAGTTAAATTTTATGTTTTGGACAAAAGTTTCAGAAAAAATATTATATCAAGTATAAAAATGGCGACTAAGAGAGAATATTTTTCAAACTCCTACATATTACTATTACCCATAAGGTAAATATAAAATATTGGGTAACGCTCAGCCAAACTCCATTGTGTAAAATGCTCAATATCGAACTCAGCATTTCATATCTATATAAATTAAGCTTCATGCATAATTTACATCATATAGTTCAGTTGGTTTTTGAGATATCGTGTGAACACACAAATAGATAGACATGAAACTGTCCAGTCCCTCGTGTACTAGGCTTTGCTAACGAGACTATCAAAACTTATAAATTTTCCACGTTTTTTATAATTTGTAAATCACTTATACTCAAACTTATAGTCTGACTTGTTTTATAACTGGCAGATACAAAATAACATTCAGGAAATTGTAAGAAAAGCGTTGCAAATACGTAACAACTTTAACACATAATTCTAGTTAATGATGTCACGTGTCTTAAGCGTGAGTCTAAAGCTTCCTTATATCTAATATCCGTTTCAAGTTTAATTACTTTCCTACATGAGCTTTTGTCCTATCAAAGCTAAAACATTATATATTTATTTACTTTAAAATAATATTTATAAACGTTCTTCCAATATGATGTGATCGAGGAATGCAAATGTTAAATATAGGTCATTAAAGATCGTAACCATCAGTTGAACCGTGTTACAGTACAAGGTAATGTGAAATAAGAAATGTGGAGAACATTGAAGGAATTGGGTACAAAAAGATATTTTAACCTGCTCAATACCTAGAAAAATAATTGTTTCTCTTTTTATAATAACACTCTTACAATTAACTTATACCACCTTAGACCATGCAAATTTATTTGTGGGACGTTATGCCTTAGAAAAATTTAACCCAAATTTTTATATTTATATGTTTATTATTATTTATATATCATATGATATATGAAGTGAAACATTTGTACACATAGCAATAACAGTTTACGCAACTAAGTAAAAAATAAAACGGAATTTTCTCTAAAACAGTGATTAATATGCCTAAAATTAAAACAATGACAACTATTTCCTGAATATTCAAGTACTGCGATCACAGATTACATTAAACACTGAAACTATAAGACTATGGTTGTGTATATGATTATGTATAAACAATTATATTAATATCCAAAGATATCAAATTAATAATTATATAGTTCAGTAAGTGTTGGTATTTTTTCTGAAATAATTTCTGAAAGACCAAATAATACCCTGAAAGCTCGTTTATCTACGAATACCCCAAACACGATGAACAACCAACTGTGTAATGAGATGAATATAAAATTCTATAGAATAGACTTTTAAAGCATCTTAAAGAACTATGATGATTATATTCCCAAGTTAAATAGAAATCCGAATAATAAAGTGGTATACTGCAAAAGGTCAAAATAATATTATTTAACCGGTTGAGAAGAAGAATTGAAACATGATATTTGAAAGCCACGATCAAGGTTTTCAATGCAGTGTGTGGGTGGTTGCCTTCACTCACTCTCGGAAACCTCATCCTGTTAATTAAAATTGGTTTGACTTCCCGTAAACAAGCAGGGAATGTGGGCAATTCACGCTCAGGATTCTTTGTTGATGTTGTATAGGTACTCAATAACGAAAACCCCGCAGTTGCTAGATTCCACACATTTTAACTTCTAAATCCTAATAAACAAGCTTTAATTGCATATGCCAGTGTCTGGACTTTCTACTACAGTATGTAAGCCACATTCATAGCGTCTTTTTCAACTTAATAGTTCTAGAAAAATCCAGCCTGTTATCGAACTAAACATAATACATTTTATACATAAAAAGCTATTGTACGTATTCCCACAGTCGGTTAATTCGCTACAGCGTATTCTTTGACATTCTATAAGACTAAAATTCGGTTCACAGACCAAATCTTCATTGGACAGTTTTTGTCCTAAATAGTAGTCTTAAGTATAAGAAATTGGTGTTTGTAATGACTTTGAAAATGTATTAATGGCTTTATGAAAAAGGAATAAAATTTACTTGGTTATGTTATACTTTTTTTAACATTACCCTTATATTCATATTCATTTAAATTAAGTTTAACTTCGAAAAAGTTGGTTTCCCATGCCATACGTTAATTATTTAGTGGACGAATTATTTGCCTACATTTTGCCGTTCAAATTAATTTTCTTGCTGCCACAATAGTTGAAGGCAGTGAAGATTTGAGTCAGAATATCGGAATTTGGCCGTCATATGAGAATCGTTAAGTACTTAACTTTTATTATTTCTCGCCTCAGGCAGATGTCTCCAAGGCCCTAATAATGTCAGTCTTAAACGCGAGTTACCTCCGGTGTCTCCGTTGTATGCCATTATATTCTACGGTAGACGCAACTAATACTTATAGAGAACTGGAAGAAAGTTTCCTCTAGTGATCACTGACCACATGGGTCAGATACCTGAAAATCAGATAAGCGTAGTAATGCTCTTAATTGAAGCTTCATGCTTTTAAACCCAGAGCTCTCAAATTAAATTGGACCAGAAAGGACTGCTGGTATTGTATCCGTAAAAACTATTTATCATTTAATATAATTAAAGTCACTATCAAAATATGTTTGAAACTTGTTGCTATCATGGTAATTCTAAGCAAAAAAAGACCAATTTAGAGGAAACCTACAAGTCTTACAGCACGATTATTCAGATCGTATAAAAACGGCCTGTCCTAGAACTAAAGTTGACGAAACCTAGCGTAGCACTATCACGTTGTACAGACTGGCCCTAGTTACTGTTCTGAGAGATGCGTCTGGATCGCGGTGTCTCAGATTGAAATGGATGAATATGTGTCCCAATAATAACACGAATAACTACAATAATTTTCGCCTAAGAAATTATTCTTTTAGTTGAGATTATAAGCTTTATGTAATTGAAAGAAAAATCGTGTAAAATAAATTACAAATTCTGAAGTCCAGCATATTTTGAACCTTATTGAATGAAGGCTCCAAATAATCCTGCTAGAGGTCAGCTTTTTGGTTTGCGCCTTGGGGAAGAAGGTTGGAAATTGACGTGTTTTCTATTAATAGCCGATGAGCATGAGGGTATTAATTAACTAGAGCATCATAAAGGTTTTTCAACCAAAGCATTTGTTTCAAATTAAGCGTGTTTTGGAGATCTGGCCAGTAGCTGAACTACAACACAATAAGACTCGTTGGTTTACCGTTATGAATCTCAGGAATGCTCCTAATCCCAGGAAAACATGTATAAAATACCAGTATAAATTAGGTTGACAGTATCTAATAACTATTTAAAAATTTATTATTGTATAATACTCTTGAAATTTGTAGAATTGCCCACCAAATCACATATCAAATACAAAAAACTAAGTTAGTTTAAGAAAAGTCAACATTTTAACAGAAATTAAATCCTTTATAATACTAAACCCTTCCTATCATATATTTTTTACGATTTGGTTCAACTATAGTCAAATTCTGACTAATGTAGATTGCAATTGACAATAAATATCGTGGAAAGCCAGGATTTATAATATAAATAGGAAATAGAATTGAAACTTGTGTATATATATATATATATATATATATATATATATATATATATATACATTTTTCCCAGGCAACTTTCACAAGATACCGGAGAATTGGCCGCAAAACAACCGATATGTTGGTTACCGTGACCACAAACCTCAGAGTACAATCAATTACATCCTCTGTGTGTCCGTTTCCGTGCTTTCAAATCTAAAAATCCTTTCAGCTGGATCTAGAATTATGGGTCCACATCTTGTAAAATAATATTTTGCTTAAAAGCGTTAATTATTTATAAAAAATCTTGATTTCGGTTCATTATAGACACTTCTTTACGTATTTATTTTAACATATTTAAAATTGAGTTTAGAAACTATACATTATTACTAAAAACATCAACATGAGACATATACTGTATATATTGTTAATGTCGTGATGTTGATAAAAGTGAATGGATGATTTTTCAATAACACCAAGTATTATATAACTCAATTATATTCACCTAACCTGATAAAACACGATCTTTTATCTTAATTACTATATGAGGCATCTTTATTCATACGATAAGAGTTGTCAAAAAAATGTATATATACTTCCTTCCAGCTAAGGTTTATTGTAAATAAGCTATATTAGTGTTAAACACAGGTTCCAGGTTGTGTATTAAACTAATAAAATTAATTTATATCTTTCAATGCTCATTCAGTTTAAACCCCTTGTTTTTATGTCTTATATGTATAACCAGTATGTAGAGTAAATAAACGTTATAAACATACTGTTATCTATTGTAAATATGTGAATGCTATCAGTAGATTATGCGATAGGCTACATATTAGGTCTATATAATAGGCTAGCATCAATAGCAATAGGCTATATCATATATGATATATCATATCAATACGATATTTATTAGCTAAGAGTTGGCATAGCCTATAACTTAAAACTTTGTGTTTCCACAGGATATCTCAAAAATGATGTAAACGATATTAAAAGTTTACATGCAGCTTGATTCCTATACAGGCAACACTATTTTCGATGGTATTGCATGTTACTACAGGGGTTAAGGGTTAGTGACCGTGTTTACAGTTGGCATATATATATATATATATAGGTCTACAATGTCAGCGAGAAAATAACAGATTACACAAATAAAAAAAAATAACTTTATTATATGAGATTTTAATACGTGAATTTTTATTCATAGAGTAATTTTTTAAAAATCTATCGAGAAAGATCATCTTTAGACAAAGAATTTTACAAGAAATTTTATTTCTACGTAGACAAAAATCTTTTCTATCATTGTGTAATTTCAAATAAGAAATTTTGTCTCAGTGTTATTGAAGCTTAACATTTAGAGTTGACAGATACAATTTCTCCTTTGTTACATGTGGGTGATAGGCCTATACAAATTTCTTTTTTGTATGCCTGTTTTTCTATCCGCAGGACATCTCGAGAATGAAATAAACGTAAGGATTGCAGTTTTGCCCGCAACCTCTGTGAAACCGTGACACGTGGTGTGGTGCCCAATCACCTTGCAATATTTTATATAATACTTTCTCAAGGTGACTTTTTAGGTACTGTAGCACATATATATATATATATAAAACTGAGTATATATATATATATAATTACATATATGTATATGTAATTTATTGTATGATACAAGCATACAAATTATAAATTGAATTTTTTTTTTTCAAGAAAAATGTAGCTCTTTATTATTGAAAGTGACATGTTTATAGTACATAACCAATTCTATGGACTTAAAATGTTACAAATAGTTTTTATTTTAAAATAGTATTTTTTTAGTTAGTAGCGTAAAAGGAAATCATATTATAAAAATAATAACAAATAGAAAGGATTTTCTATTTCCCCCAATCGAAACCCACCATATCCCAAAGTAATGTATCCTTGTCTGAAACCATCTCGCCTGTTCGTAACCTTTGGCAGCCTGGACCGGAGTTTGGCCATAATATCGTGAGTAGGACGTGGCTGAGTGTTTATCTAAATGTGAATCCTTAAAATAGTCTGTTTATGCTCCTCCAGATTATGCTAATATAGGTTGACAGTAACGACCGACCGGTTCTCCGAAAAAAAACCCAAAGTTGAGTATATCCTTGAAAATTAGTCATTATACATATCATTTAATCGCTGCCAATACTGAAATTAAAATGTTTCTCGATTGTACTATACAATGATGATTTATTTTAAATGTACTTTAGCATTATTTTCAACACTCTTTCAATGCACCATACAAGTATATTAGTAATGTTTTATTTATTTTATTGGTCATAATTAATAATAAATTGGTAGATGTTACAGTATACAACAATAAATCTTACTTAATAAGTTATGTGATTATTAAAAGCAACAATATTGTTTCTCCTAAAAACTGTTTTATTTAAGTGATCTTCAAAAAATAGGCATTTATTAAAAAATCTCATAAGTGTTTAAGAGCTTTTTTGCTGAATTTACACTTGTCCATCCAATACGTATAAAATATTCTAATAATAAAAATAATATCAATGATCAACGCAATGAGGATTCCCGTTTAGATACATAATTGTCATGTTTATCCATACGGGAGCTGACAAGCCGTCAATAATGGTGGATCAGTACTTGTACTTGAATCCGCTAAATGATCTGCAGTATTATAATTGTACCTTAAAATTGTGTGTGTTAATTTAGTATGTATTTTTGCGTTACATAATGTGTGACTACACAACTTCAACACGTTTCGAACACACAAGAGCCCATAATGATTTTACAATGTAGTTATACAGTAAAAATATGTTTGTATGTAAAACAAAACTATGGTTTGGCGTTACACTTTATTGAAATTAATTATTGAAATCTAAGATTACACGTTATTAATTAAATTTAATGCATTAATGTTATTCTTCGTTCGGTTTAAACAGACCATCCTAGATACCTATTAAGGCTTTTTGGTATTCTTTAAGTTTGCGCATTTTTCATGTTTTGAATTGGAACTTCCAGACAACATTCCTAAAAGAATACGTAAATTACAAGCGTAGGACAGTAGGAATTAAACCATACTTAACCATTTTTAACAATATTTTTTATTAACACGGTTTAACGTAATTATGTTTTTATTCTGGAGAGAATATTTTAATTTAATGAGGCTTTTAATGCTATGTATCTCAGAAACGAAGTTTATGTTCAATAATGTTTGAAAAATCAGCATTACCTCCCACTTTTGGCCATGTTAGGGCATTTGTCTAAGTTAAAATAATTTTATTTTGTTCCTGGGTATCAAACTCCCTCGGGGTATAAAGCAAAAGTAGTATTCGTGTAGTATGGTTACTACACAGTAGATGCAGTACTACAAGTATTTGGCTCGATAAGTAGTATTTCATCTATTTAACCTGCATGTCGTAGTCAGGAGATAATTTTTATCTGTGTAGTTTAATCTAAAAGTGTATGATTAAATTACTCTCAATTATTTTCTGTATAGAAATATACAAAAAAAATAATTTAGTCATTTCAAATTCATTTACTTTTTTACCAAAATGTTACTCTAAAGACTACATCTAGTATTAACAAAGGGATCAGACCTTACAAATAAAAAAAATCGTTCTCATATGTCAATGTTAACATGTTATTGACAATGTTTTTCATATTTTAAAGTGACATCTCTTATAACTTTGAATGTATTAAGACATTATTATAAATTTGATATTTATTGTTTTAATTACCTGTTTATTGTTAAGGACTTTTAGAATAATCATATATACATCAAAGTTGTGTTTCTTTGTTATAGTGTAAAACTAAATTGTTTCGTGAGTTTAAAGTAACTATACGGTAAAATAGAATGGAATGCTGGTTTCTTCTAAATAATACTTTATAATTATAACAGCGAAAGAAGGACATAAAAATAGTGAATTTTGTCTTAAGGATGAAACAAAGCTGCATTGAATGGCACGCAGCTTTCAATGCATAATTGTTGTCTTTGCAGGCAACTTTGTAATCTATCCATACAGCAAAAACAACTGGAACATTTTTAATTATTGACCAAGCAATGTGGTCGCCTAGTTTTCGAACATATTTCGCTACACGGGCAGATGATTGCTGTCTTGTTGGCACTACACGTACATACTATGACGTAACGGTATACAGAACAGAACTTTAGTTCGAACTCAAAAGCATAAATGTGTGATGGACACATATTTAATTTTTAAAATATTGGTTAGTAAACAAAATTCATGTAGTGGATTCATGTAGTGATATATCATCAATACATATATTGTATAGTTACTGAAATACGCGTTATATATTATTTAACAGATTGGAACAATCTGTTAATCCGCTGTTCCGTATACGGAATGCTTTAATTTACTACCTCTATCCATCAGCCACTTATAACGTTTTTCCTTAATTTAAAAACAAATAAAGCATGTTTGCTGGTAAGGTATTAAGGTTTTATTCTGAAAAATGATCTAAAACCACTGGTTTTTTTGAACTGTTGTTGAAATTTACTGCAACTAAACTCTAAACAGGATAAATTTTATATTTTCAATAGTTGAATTAACAGTATGTTGTTAATTTAGTATTGTCCTTCACCGGAGCGTATATCGAGCAAAATGAAGTCGATCTTTACTTAAATAAGGCCAAGATTAATGGTTTAATGAATTAAAAATTTGCATACTATGTAAAATGTGGAGTTATGAACACTTGGCCTTAATAAAAATATTATTAAAGTTCATATGTGTGAATTGTAAATTGCTAAAGATCCATTGTTTTTTTACTTTCATAGAAAAACTGAAGATGGGCTTACCCAAAACACGTTGTTTATTGGGAATAATAGCCAATTTCTTGCTAAAACTTAAAATATAATAATAATAATAAACTTATAATATTTAACTGGGTTTTCTGTCAACAAAGTTAGAATAGAAGCATCTTTACATAAAATTCAAGTACATAACACTGACGTAATGATATGTAGAAATGTATATGATTTATTTCCTTTATATTTAACTACTTACAGTTACTAAAAGTTACACTATACACTGTTATATGTAAAATATCATGTGTTAACAATTTAAATTAAATTAATTTTTATAAACATAAGTATTTTTCTGTTTACCAAAAAAGACTTAAAGTATTTGTTAATACATGCACTGTTATTCTCATTATAATTTCAGTACCACACACAGAAACGCTTTAAAAATGTCGGTACATTTTTATCTGTGAGGTATGACCTAGTTATTACGTGCTATGTAAACAGCGTGCCGACTTATAAGAACGTTTCATACAAATACGTGTTCATTTAGATTACAGAGCGTGCATACCAAAGGCAGTCATAATCTCAAACACATTTGCCGTTAAATGGGAATTAAAAATTAAAACTCACGAAAAAGTTAACTAGGAGAGTAAGCTTTCCAACACAAAGGCCCAAAAAACAAAGTATAAAACAATCCGTGGATAAATGTGGTGAAAAAGTTCACAAACAGTTAGTTACCAACAATCCCTGCGGCTCGTATTGTAAGAGCTACAGTGAGAGTTGTTACGTTGCTTTAAGCACAACTCTACTTTAGATCTAACAGTATTTTTGTGCAAATTCGTTTTTAAACTCAGCATGCCTATTATTAAATATTTTACATACATTTCCAAATACTTTAGTGTTAAAATGTGTAATTATATAAATCAAGATACCTACAATCCTTAAACTATATCCAGATATTCACTCCATGTTAAAAAGAGCAATAACACAGTTTCGCATTTTTCGATAGGTTTTGCATACAATTTATGACTAAGGAGACAGTAAATGAAGAAAATTGTTGGTGAATTATTCTAAACAAATGTTTTCAATAAATATTCAAATATAATACTGATTAAAAGTAATATCCGACAATATTGTCGAAACTTATAACAGCGTTTTAGTAAACGTTGGTGGGATGTATCATCCCCTTCACACAATTATTTGCAATAGGCATTAAGACATATGATATCACATTTGAGTTTATGTGCTATACAGGGTGTTTGAAAAGTATGGGTACGGCTTAATATTTAAAAAAACCATAGGAGATAACCTCTATAAACTTTGCACAGTGTCATATGGCTATGTAAACTATTTTTCCTTGCTATTACCATGACATGCCAACCATGGGGGGACGGCCCACAGAGGAAAAACATGGAAATCTTAAATTGAAGCATGGGTAGAGTGATACCTCATTTGAAAGAGCTCACTTAGTAGAGTTGAATGCCGCAAACCGCACCTCAAAAGGTTTATCCAATCAGAAATGGCGGGTAGTTTTAGGTACACATTGTGAAGTACATTATGCGCTGCCATTTCTGACTGGATCGTCGTATTCTGATGCGGTAGGCGGCGTTTCACTCTACTAACCAATGTGTTTTCACTGACTTTTTTTAATTAGCAAATTATGTCATAAATTTATAACACAATAAATAAAACTAAAAAACATCGGTATTTATTGTGTTTTATTTATTGTGTTATAAATTTATGACATAATTTGCTAATTAAAAAAAGTCAGTGAAAACACATTGGTTAGTAGAGTGAAACGCCGCATACCGCTTCAGAATACGACGATCCAGTCAGAAATGGCAGCGCATAATGTACTTCACAATGTGTACCTAAAACAACCCGCCATTTCTGATTGGATAAACCTTTTGAGATGCGGTTTGCGGCATTCAACTCTACTAAGTGAGCTCTTTCAAATGAGGTATCACTCGACCCATGCTTCAATTTAAGATTTCCATGTTTTCCTCTGTGGGCCGTCCCCCCATGGTTGGCATGTCATGGTAATAGCAAGAAAAAATAGTTTACATAGCCATATGACACTGTGAAAAAGTTTATAGATGTTATCTCTTATGGTTTTTTTAAATATTAAGCCGTACCCATACTTTTCAAACACCCTGTATATGATATCGATAAGTGCCCACGCTTCGGGGTCAGAGGCTTGATGCTGCGAGCTCGCTTATATATGAGCCGAGGGATTATAATTGTAGCGAGAGTGACTGATAAACATAGAAGGTATATATGTTTATTTAGCCTGAGTTTATTACTAAACATTGCTCCTATTAACTTACAATAGATCATTGTTTAAACAAGTTATGTGCGACTTAAAAAAACTCTGTTACTCTTAGGTCGTCATTTAAAGAATTTTTATTTTGGTGAAGTGACATGGGAGAGAGAATTTTTTTAAGTTCAAATGTCATTTTTCAAATCAATTCATAGATACCATCAATCTACTATTCCATCTAGTTATTCATATTATAAATAAGAACAATGCAAAATGATAAACCTTTAATGAAATAACTTGTTGACTGAGACATCAATACGTACTGTGTAGGAAAATATGCAATAAAGTAAGTAAAGTAAACAGCGTTGGAATGTGATGGGATTCCTTATCAAGTTCAAGGCCATGCCACTAGAAATCCATCGCTTCGCGTCACAGCTTATTCTCTGAAACCTGAATATCCTGTTTCAACCCATTCAATGAACACCTCTCGAATAAAATTGATTCATCAAATTACCGACGTACATTTATTACCGTAATATGAAACTTCATCATTCGAGGAGTATTAAAATTAATAACGCGTAATTGGCAGAGCGTTAGCGAAAAAAATTATTTATGTCTGTATATTTTTCTTCTATCCGTATTAAATTTTAAAAACGACTGAATTATACACTTGAAAGTTTGCATGAAAGTTCATGTTTTAAAAGTCAACACTGAGTGTGATTATGGTACATGTCATTCTTTGGTATTTGGCTGCGAACAATCGATGTTTACATTGTTCTTGCGGGTGTCAATGGTGGCAACAAGAAAATAAGAGAATAAATTATTTATAAGCAAACCGAGGACAATCATATAAGTTTTAAACATGTGACAATTTTTTCATATAGTAAAAAGAAAGAAATATTATAGTAGAATGTTAATATAATAAGACAGACATGATTTGAATAACCCCAGCAAAGCCTGTTATGCAACAAACTTGGTGTTGCGTACTACTACCTCTTATTTAAAAGATAGCAGTGCTTAGATTTAGTACTAATAACTAGTTTTTGTATTTTTCGACTTATGAATTTTAAGATTAGAAGAGTGGAAAAACCTAACTATAATATAAAAACATAATTCTGGTGAAAAGCCTTGTGAAACAAGTTTAACTGTTAATGATGTTGCTAATATAAATTATGATTTGGAAATGTTGGCCTACGATGTTAAAGATCCTACCCCCTAAATCTAATGTTTGGATCATAAGATGTTTGCTGTTTTCCTTCTAATGAATAGGTTATGCTCCCACAGTTGTCAAAATTTGCTTTATTGGCACAAGCAATACAATCAATATTAATTTCACAGGCTAGGCCGGTTGCTTTTCTTTTGTTAGTTTTAGAGGTGAGTGACACAATTTGCAAGAAGCAGATTCATTCAAATACTTCTCAAGAGTTGGCAAATTAACTACAGTGTATTCTGATTCATCACTATTGCATTTATTATAACTATCAAGGGTTTTACTCAGTTTTGAGACACCGAGAGGCCTAGGCCTAGATTCAGAACTGGAAGATATGTTTGACGGCCTATTTTTACCTGGAATTTTGCCATGGTATTTCCGTTTTTTTGAATATTTTGGTACTTCTAGTAATAATGTACTAAATATAAACACACAATGTTTCACAATAACAGATTTTAGTTTCAAGAAAAATCACTAATACAATGCTACAAATCGTTGTATAAACACTAACCAAAACAAGTCTAGTAAACAACAAATCAGCTTATTTACAAAACACATGAACTGCAGTGCTGGTGTGAGAGTTTTGCCAACACTGCAAACAATAATAAAATTACAAAACAAAAACATGTGTACTATAAAAAGTAATGTTATGGCCATTGTAAGCTAAGAGAGAGTAGACCCATTGGAATCCAGATTTTAGCTAAAACTCGCAAGAACATGGCCCCATTCAAATGTAAATAAAGTAATTATATATTTGTTTACTATATAAGTGTTATATATCACTGTATGCAGAAATAAACATGCTATAATTATACACCACATTATTAAAAAAAATTTCGTGAAGTTACCCCCTTAAAGCATTTATAAAAGGAAGGCAAATCATTTTTCGCAAGACCGAAGAGAATCGTGTAAAGATTTCGCTTAAGGTGAAAACTTAAATTGCATGCAAATTTGGGGTGCACTCGTGAATAGAAACCATCTGCCTTACTTCCAACAGTTCATAGAGTAAAGATTAAGTTGCCATCTAAAACCGTAAACATTTATAATAACTATTTCTTATATACTATAACTACTTTAGATATAACTTCTTCACATTCCAACTCATAATAATGTTCTAAATAATATATTTCAACAGTAACCTTCATTGTTTTTTTTCTCCTGCTTCTGCATATGAAATAGAATTTGTAATTCTTGCTCATAAAACTACTCTAAAAGTGTACTGGAATTGACGAAGTTTCTGGCTTTCTCTTCAATCAAAAATAATCAGCCATTCTTTATTGATAAATCTGTTTTTAGACCGCTACAGTTTCGTCAAGAACATTCCCATATATTTACAAAACTGCTTTGCTGCTTCCTATTTTTAAGGATGGTCATTAGGGACAGTATGCCAGATCCATCGCTCATTTGACAAATATTGTTTTCCTTGTATATAACCAATATGGTTTTAGAGTGAATTGATTAAACATTTAGGCTGTCATGGACTTTGTAAAAGACCATCTTTTAAAGGCATTCGTCTAAGTTAATCATGACATTCTTTCTAAGAAGCCGGAAAGATGTGGTATACGAAGAGTTGCTCTTGCCAGGTCAGATCATATCTCACTAACCGGATGTAATTTGTAGAAACGTCAGAAATCCGATCTGATTATGCAGGATGTATGCATGGAGTTCCTAGGGGGAATCATTCTCGGACCATTGCTCTTTATTGTTTACATTAATAATCTTCCTGCGCATATTCTTTTACCCTAATATATATTGTATTCTGATGACATATCTTTACTGTTTAGAGGTCCGCCTTCAGTAACTAAAAAATCATTCAATTATATTTTGCTAAACTAAAATAGTCTGGTTTTATGTAATTCCTTACTATTAATAACACTCATGGAATTATTTTTTGAGAGGAATTTGAAAGAAAAGCGAGATATTCAATCCAATTATTGAGAATAACTTCACACAGTAGGGTACTATGGCTCAATTGTGTATTCCGACTCTGTTGTAGACTGATACGTCATATATACGCGCTTAGAATATTACAGCGCCTTTCAGATTGTGTCAGTTAACACATGGCCTATTATAGATTTTTCTCCTCTGTCATGTATGGGATAGGTCTCAACATGACCAAAAAGTATTTTTTGAACAAAATCTGTTCAGGGCTATATCCATTGCAGAGGAGGTTTTGCTTTATCAATATACTTTCATTGCCCTTATTTTCATAAAGTACTATAGAATGTTGCCTATCAACTTATAGTTTTGTTATCAGTCATAGACAGCTACCATGTCATAGATATCCCGAGAAGACTCCGGTGATTTACAAATTTCCGATCTCTATAAATACTATACTGGCTATAGGAATGAATTTAGCCAGCACAAGCTACCCTGTCTTGTTGAGCATAGACGTTTTAGTGAGAATAAAATAATTTTCTATTCTCTTGATATAAATATTTCACCCACGCAACACATATTATTTGTCATTAAACATATTTTCTCGCCTTTGATCTACATGTACTATATATGCCAGACCTACACGTACTGTGCCTTAACCTACATGCCCCATAATAGTACATAACTGTGCCTTGTGTCAAATGATACTACCTAGAGGCTAGTTGCCTTGACCTAAATCTCGGATCTCAAAGTGCTATTAACGGCCTAATGATATAGAATTGGTGATATATATATATATATATATATATATATATATATATATATATATATATATGTGTTAGGAATTAGTTTTTATTGTAGATCTGCCACCACGTTTACACGATAGTTACTAAATCACAAATCTAAAACTGTTAAGTGTCATTAGATTTGTTAATACATATTTTGCAAACAGTTATTTTTGTGATTTTAAAAATTATATTTTTTACTTTACTGTTAGTTTTTAACTAATTACATACTTTTGTTTCATGTTATAAATGACTGCACATTTTGAAATTGTATTGGCAAACTCGATAAAGCTTTTATATTCTACATTCTGTGCACGTAATTCCGTTCACTACAGTTTACTCAAAGATGATTATGATTTAAGTTTGCACATACACTAATTCTTAATACTTTAATTTGCAAGATTTATATTTTTTATGTAGTGATAAACATATAAAAAGAAAGTAGTCCCTAAACTTGGTTATGTTTTGTTCCGCAAAAACATATAGTACAGAGTTATGTTGGGGCATGTAGTAACTATAACCTTTATCATAAATACTGAATGTGTTTTAATTTTAAACATTAATAAGTAAACTAAATTTTGTATCGATTCCTACTTTTATAAAGTAAGATCACTAGAACGCGTACTGGTATCTATTGTTCATTATAAGCGCTTCGCCTTCCTCTTGATATATATATATATATATATATATATATATATATATATATATATATATATATATATATATATATTAATGTATTGATTTACGAGATTAGTAGTTTTTATATTTAATTTTACATATTTCTTTTAACCGTGTGTTTAAATGCGATTAGAATGTAAAAATACTTTTACCTAAACTCGTGTTCTATAGGCTACATATTACACAAATCAGTAAAATCAATAAGCAATAATATACGTAATGTTTACATCAGCTTTTATTCACAGCTGTAGTATATTTAAACCAGATTATTAATAAAGCAACTGACATAATGTAAAGTTCATTTTTAACATGTGAACAAAATTTGGACTATATGTTTATCGCCAAACGAATTATTTTTAAAATGTATTCAGCTTTATAGGCCAGCGAGATGGAGCCCGTTGAATGTTTTTAATGTCTCTCTATTTTATAATGTCACGTGATTTGAGTACGTTTGAAACTTTCAGCACAATAGAGTAGAGAAAAGTGATTGAATTCATGCAATGTATTTTTGCGTCATAACAATAAAAACTAAAATAGTGAGATTGCAAGCTATTAGTACAATCAAAAACTGTTTGACAGAACACAGTTTAAATGTTAGGTAAACAGTTTTAATGAAAGTCGGCTAAAGATTATGGACACGAAACATTATCAACTCGATGCTGCTTATATAGAAAATGCAAAATTGTAAGTCTAAATGTAAGTTTGTTCTCCAGCTATTGAACGGATGAATAGACAGGCAGACAGATAAATTACATTTTTCAGTCGTTGATATAAAATACGTTGCTATTTTTAACGGTATGAAATGTCATTATTAAACTGCATAGCCCAAGTTGTAATGTGTATATAACTTTCTCAGTAAATATACTATATGATTAGATTGTAACTTAACTAGTTTAACTACATTACGTAAAGATCTAGCGTAGTGATATTAATATTATCGTATTTGTTTAAATTTATTCTTATTTCCAATCCAATCTATTTGGAATTTTCTCCAAATTACAGTTATTTAGAAAACTATTCATGGTTTCACATTTATAGCAAAACTAAACAATTTTTTTTATAACATTTAAAATTAATTTCTATTATACAATATAAAATATATCTTTCATTAATTGCACAGTATTTGTTCATAAGCTACAACTGAGATATTCGTTCAAAAAAGTTACATAGAATAAATAGACATTTTGTTGATGAAACGCGTAGAATTCTATAGCACTGAGTTTACAGTTAACTGAGACCTTTATCAATCTAAACGACACAATTGAAGTGCATTCACTCACGGAATGCCATTCTATAAGTTTTTATACCTTCCATGTTTACCTTCGTGCTGCATTAGCACGCTACCATTATGTAAATTACCAATACAACCAATGGTTACATTATGTTCTGAGACGAATGCTGTACATCGCTAACGACTCTCATAAATGCCTTTTCATGATCACAGCATAAGGAAACTGATAACTACCAATCATCATATATTTTAAAATATTTCTCTTCCTTTTAAATGTTTTACCGTTCGTAATATCCATACAAAATGAGTAAATAATTATAACTACAAATTATATATTTATACAGTCTCGTATAAACGTCACTAGGGAAAACCTGTAACCGTACAAAACATTTGATAAAATCACCACCGAAGAAGGATTACGTAAAATGAAAATTTGCATAGATTATGTCAATACAGTAATGATACCTAGAACACAGATCTTTACTGCTGAATTGGAAGAGGTATTGGTTGAGTGACGTCAGTGGGTATGGGGAGGGATGATAAGGGTGTGATTGTACGTGACATATCCTGATTGCCTGCAGGTGTCCACGTGACCTATCCTCCCTTTTGTTGCCGCGGTGTTGTGTAATCATCACCATGTGGCGGATCCCTTTCGTTGGAATCTGACAACGAGATTAGCACAGTCGTGTGCTTGAAATGCCTTTAGGAAAAACACGTTAATAAATAATTCGTGAAATAAATTTAATGTTAATATTATGTAATACAATATAGTATAATTTAAAATATTAAGTGACATTAATATGTGATATACTGATGTAATCCCGGAACTAATATTGAACCATGTTTCAATGTAGTAACAACTATATTATAAAATCTTCGCTTAAATGGATTTCGTATATTATAAGCCCAACTATATATAAACTATTTAATCAAAATTATTAATCTGAACCAGGTGTTATATTTTCAAAATATGTGGCTTGATGCAAGAGTGAGTTGTCTAAGGCCGGCTTAAATCATGAATAACGTAACATAACACGTACTAATGATAAACGCAACGTCATTCCTTGCTGGCCAAAGTGCACAATGAGAACTGTGCTTGTGTGCGTTAGAGCAGATTTGAGACAAATTGGTTTTAGGGTCAGACGGTCATTCATATCACTAATACGCAACTTACATCACAACTCCTTTTTCATAAAGAAAATATAAAGAAGTAGCCTACTTAAGAGGCGTTTAGTTAAAAAAGTAAGTATCGTAATACGTAGATAAGTTCACTGTTTTACAAAAACATGAGTATAGTAGAAACACATCTTTAATAACTGCATATAGGCTATCGCAAAGCCTTTGTGAAGCTAAATTAGAGATTATAATTTTTACCAAAAAATATTGAAATTATTTCCTATATATATATATATATATATATATATATATATATATATATATATATAGACAAAAACGGAAAAGAGTTTTGTAATAATTTATCAGTTAAGATAAATAAACAAGGAACGGAGTCATCGCTGAAGTCTATTGTGTACACAGTTTATAAGGTAATGAAGTTGATGTTTTAGGGTAATATCTAATATCCGCCGCTCAGCCTATATTACCATCTCCTGTAGGTAGCACTTCTGATGGAGTATTAAAATACTGAGTAGCAATCTCACTGTGCGTCCTTTAGTGTGCTTGGTTCTTCTGTATTAAATTTGGTTCTTTCCATCCACCTTACAACATTGAGTGGTGAATTTATATGGCTAAGAGGTATTTTAAGGGACAGCGTAATACTTCACTCAACTGACAATAGTACTGGTTTATTCCTTTTGTGTTTAAAAAACTGTTGCTTTTAATTTTCTCGGGAACAGTTTTTTTTATAGGAACTTGAGTGTTTAAAACCTCGTTTCATATTCTGTTTACCATCTCGAATTTAACCATAACACACATTTAATTCAAATAGTTTTATTGTTTTCATAGAATTTAATAAGATGTATAATCAGTGCCAACATCAATAATGTTCCTAATCGGTGTTGAGACACCTGCTGGACATCTCAACTTAAGAGATTCTTGAAGAGAAATGTCGTAGGTATAGGAATTCTGGGCGTGTCATGAATTGAATCGATGAAGATTTTATGGCAGTAATAAGGAATTTACCCAACTGATGCAACTGCCATTATGGAGGTTTGTAGCCATCCTTCCATCTATAAAAATCTATATATATATATAAATGACCATTTGTATTAATGGCGTTCAACGAAATTATCGATAAATTTTAGTCGAATTCAATATGTAATGTGGAGGGTTTCAGTAAACAAGGTTTACAATACATATAACGGATGTTACGTCATCCCTATTCAAATTCAAAAGTTTCTAAAGTGAATATGGCGTTGAACACAGCTCAGGACAACTGATTAGCATAATGAAATATAAGAAGATAATGAATATTCTGATATAATAAATTATATGTAGTGTGGTTCAATTAACAGGACATCCCCTCTATATGTAGTACATTAAGATACAATATGATGTTTCTGATTATTTCCCTCATCTCTATCCCTTTGGGATACAGTGTGTTCAAGACAAAAGTTCTTTGCAGTGTTGTAGAAGACATTATTATTTGCAAATAGCGATTTGTTTAATATAAGATATCCCATTTATTTTAAACTGGTTCATAACAACGTATATTACCCTGTCGTGTGACTATTCAGCTTATACAATTCATGATAACATGTCTTGAATATTTATATAAATTTATTTGCACTAAGACTTAATTTTAGCGTATTTTGTAGTACTCACCAACAATTGGATGACAATAGTATTTATGTTATTATCTGTACTGTCAGGTAATTATATATTCCTTCAGCACACAAGAAAATGTAGCTTGATGAATAAAGCATGACCGGTTCAATTATGCAAATTGCGACTCATTTCCATTCTTCGCCAACTTTAAATTAAGCGTTTATTTTAATTGATGACACCCTTTAATGAATGCAATAATATTTAACATTTAGTCACTATTGGGTAGAAGTATTTAATTGCTGTTTGGGTGAGTAATAATCTACTGATTATTTGAATTTGTTACGCTTTATCTTTCTATTGTAGTTGGAAGATCTATCATTAAAGCGGTAGTATTATAAGCGGAATTATCCATCTCATTATTATAATTTATTGAAATTTCCTTGTAGGTTCTTAGTGATAAGGACGTTATGAAACAAACCTTAGTATATAGCTAGACATCAGTCATGTTTTCACAATTATAAAACTAGTATCATAATGTTAAATGCAAATGAATACGTTTTGAATGTCACTGATTGAAATCATAAATAAAAAATTATATAAATACACAATTTAATAATTTGTATACGTTGTTAGACGGATTTGGATTCGTAACAGTAATAGTTTTAGGTTTTGTGGAGTTTTGTAACGCGCCAAAACGAGCGAAAGTAATTGTTCCCATTTGGCTGCGAGGTAAAACTAATTTTCTACACGCCATTTTGTATCTCTGCCCTCACTTGGATTATATATCAGCCAAACATTTCCAAACAGATCTTAATTGGAAATTATTTGAGTAAGGTATTGCTAAACTCTTATCAGATTAGTTGTTATAATAAGCTTTGTTTAGCTTAAAAATTCGGTGTTTGGCTATTGTTAACACCTGATTATATGAGATATAAATGATTATGAAGGCTGTTTTTTCTCCAAGTAACCACACCGTCCTCACCTAACACTTCGGATACCTTAATATTAATTTTAAAGTGTTCCCATACACCCATTATAGAAAGCGTAGCATGTAGCCTACGTTAAAAAAGAGGTAATGGATTTCAGATATTGAAACTGAAAGAGGGTATCCTATAATGACTCTGTTGAAAGCTTCTGGATCTGATCAAATGAGATGATTTAGAACAAAAAGTGATTTAGGACTTGAGTTTCTTCTTAGAGTAATATCTGACTTCCGGAATGCGGATGAACGTTACCATTAATCGATGCAAATTTACAACATTGCTATCAAACAAGTAATCTTGGTCCACGTCCCTTTTGTTTTCCACAAGATTATTACGACCAATTTTTAGATGTATAATAAATATTAACAAAATAATCATTTCCCCTGTGTTTCAAGGAATCAAAGAACGTATAAAAATATAACTGTTATTTTTAGATATTTGTAATCCAGTTAACGTATCATTGATTGCCGACTGAAGTGACTTTGATCGAAATGTACTTGTTTAATATTAAACATTTATTGTATTAGTCAAGCAGAAGCCACGCATTATTTTTATAGCGATTCTTGTACAAACAAAAACAATTTTGTACATGGATATTACATATCATTCTCTCTCATATATTACCTTCCCAATGTTTCAAACATATTCAGTATAAATCAGTATAAACTTTTCTTGACCTTATAAAACAGGCAATAAAGTATTTTAACGGAATAGATCACAGCCAACATGTTCTTACTTATAATTTCAATTATATATATATATATATATATATATATATATATATATATATATATATATATATATATATATATGTGTGTGTGTGTGTGTGTGTGTGTGTGTGTGTGTGTGTGTGTGTGTGTGTGTGTGTGTGTGTGTGTGTGTGTGTGTGTGTGTGTGTGTGTGTGTGTAACATATAGAAAAATTGTTATATACTCCCATAATATGGCCATGTAGAGTGTTAAAAGTATATGTTAAATATGAGAAACAAAGACATAAATACCTCATGGAAAAACGTTTTTAATAAATATTTTGAGGTACGGGAGCCACGAAAAATTGTTTTCCTAAACTACTAATTCTGTCTAAATAGGTAGGTAAAATTTAAAAGATTATCTCTCACAGTACTATATTTGAAAATAAATATACTTTCGATTTGTATGTATACCGCATATCCATACGTATGTATTTAATACTTTTCAAATAATATGCTTTATGTTGTTAAAATGATCGTGCTCAATAAATAAGATATGAAGGTTATACGGGACAAAACTAATTTAATTATGTGGTATTCTTATGTATTTCTTGCGTATGGGTAGACAGGATAATAGAATTTCAGACATTACTCATCGTGATATTAAGCGTGTGGCAGTTCATCGGTACACTTCGGTACTGAGAAAATAAGGTTATAGATTCAGTATAGCTTAAAATATCAAAGGAATATAATGGATGTAGAAAGTGCTCTTATTTTAAATGACAGAAAAGACGATAAATTTCGGTGCACTGCTAAATAAATTGTGTGGTTATGATTGCTCATAAAGGGGGTTTTCACATATTGATTTCTAACTGTAGTTTTGGTATAGGCCTACATGTTTATAAAAATATTAGTACTTAGAATAATGTTAATAATAAAATATATTTGTATTTGTTGATCACAAAGAATTCACATGCTGATGAATTTTTAAATCTGTTATGTTAAAAGTCGTAAAGGTTCGTACATTTTACAGAGGCATCTACTCTGTAAAATATTCCTCGTTAGCAACCTTAACGCTGCAAGCTGTGTGGAAAAGATGTTCCTTGTAGATAATTTAAGTGGCATTTAATTTTCACTTAAAAACACAAACAAACAAATATAAATGCCATACTACATTTTTAATGACACAAAAATGACTATGTTATAAATATAATTAATTGATATGATCTGAAACAGGAATATGTCTTAGTATGTTTGAAGAATAGTTTTACAAAGTATTCGTCGTAAGCAATATCGTTTGAACCCAAAATTACCAAAGTAAATACTATAATACAATTATCCCTAATACTACCAATTAAGTTATAACCTGTGTGTGTGTGTGTGTGTGTGTGTGTGTGTGTGTGTGTGTGTGTGTGTGTGTGTGTGTGTGTGTGTGTGTGTGTGTGTGTGTGTGTGTGTGTGTGTGTGTGTGTGTGTGTGTAATTTCATACTGAGGGCTATATTTCTATACCAGTTCTTATTGAAACGTAGCGGTTCTAAAAAATGTTCATTCATTATAAATATGTAAAGCATTACGTATATTAAATATTGTGTAACACAGCATGAAACTGAAGAATTATTTATTTAATTACGATATTTTTAAAAATAAATTTATTCTCGCGACATGTCCCTTAGTTTATTTTGCCTAAATAAATCCATACAACCACATTTTAATTTTATAAATACATATTATTGTGGAAATCTCACATATATGAACGGTCGAAGCACCTCAAAAGTATGCTATAAATGTAAAGCACAATATATCTGTAACGTGAATAAAATAGAGGAATTTATTTTTATCTGTGTTTCTACAATGCAAAGTTTTCGTACATTTGAAGTTCCTAAAAAACTAAAAACTGCTCAAAATTTAAGAAGAAAAGAATAAATAAAGAAATAGAAATACTTACTTTCTCTGTATGGGTGTTTTATTTATGTTGTTAAAACATCAGTGGCGGGTAGCTATCTGGGAAACAACTATCTAGCCAACAACAAAGGTTGGGTTGGTTGGCCTCAAAGCTTCCCTCACACAATCAATTACTTCCTGTCTGTGCTCGCTCACAGTACATGTTGGCTTTTAGAAATCGTTCTTTTAATCTTTTAAAGAAAAATAAATCTACGATACAATAAACGATCGCAAAATCGTTCAATATCCA
Source organism: Homalodisca vitripennis (assembly GCF_021130785.1). Lineage (NCBI taxonomy): Eukaryota > Metazoa > Arthropoda > Insecta > Hemiptera > Cicadellidae > Homalodisca > Homalodisca vitripennis. The sequence continues at coordinate 151,247,129 of NC_060207.1, read as the reverse complement.
ATAAATATTCACTCAATAAAAAGTGATTATAAAAAAGTATTTTACATAACTACATTGTTTATAAACATGTTTTTAAATATTTGTGTTGATTGTTAGGGCCTGCGTAAGTGTTTCAGTAGAATCTTGGAAAACAGGAACTCTATCTTTGGTCAGAAGTTCATCAATGTGATTTCCGTTTTATTTCTGACCATATTGGAACCATCCTGTAGAACGAGTTTGTAATCGTACTTTCAAATCGCACAGATCGCCGGTACCTTATAATCAGCGACGCTGCCGCTTTGAATCAATTATACGGGACTATCGAATACTTAATAGGTTTGCTAATCTTGGTTTGTTTATATCCGTCAAAAAGACGTCCAGGCGAAAGGAAAACTTTTTTACAAAGCAGTAAAAATGTTTAGGCTTCAATCTGATGTTGAAAACTAAAATTTTTTAACTTTGGCAAGGTTGAATTAGTTTTTAACATAATACAACAATAATTTGTAAGTTAAAGAGTATCCCATCATTTTGGTACTTTTCGCCATCTAGGTTTTCTTACATAATGATAACCTGGCATCATCCAAAAGGTACTCATTATGGTACTCATCATCCAAAGGTACTGACCTGTTTCGAATTAATACATACATGCAGAACAAGAAATGAGAATAGGCACTATGTGGAATATTGGACTATAAAAATTGAATGGAAACTACACAACTATTGGGATGAATTACTATACACATTTACGTACAAGATCCTTAAGTAATGTTTTCAATAATGCCACCGATTTAATTTTTTACTATAACAACTATTTTTCAGCTGTAAATAAACATAAAACAGGAAGTAGGTGTGTATAAACTACGGATTGAAACCTCTGGGGTTAGGATAATTGAGCTGAGAGACGGACGGTCATCTCAGCGTGTGCTTGATTCCTGAGTGGCAGGTGCAAGCCTCTCCCGTCCGGTGTGACTGACTGGCGGGCGCAGGCACAACTGGTTACTTAATACAACACTTCTACAAACCGGTTTGCCACCTCATTATTCCCATCTTGTCGAAATAGGAAATGATTCAGTTGTTAACAGACATTCCCTCTGACGACCATTACGAGCTATGCAATTCTAGATCCATTATGGCCTATCAAGGAACATTTTTGAAATTTCAATTACTCCGGCCGTGTAACCTACAGTTAGACCTCCGGAAAGTCCGTGCAACAGAGGTTCATGTATTAATAGCTAAGATAGGGAATTTTAAAATGTACCTTTGTCTTATTTATTGTCTTGTTCTTTGCTGACACAAAAATTGTTGATTATACTATTACTACGCTTAAGATTATACTATTGCGAAACAATTTAACTTCATTAAGGTCTCTTGGAGCCCAATAGCCGTAACTAATAACTGCTAGTTATATGCTTAATATTAACGCAAGTATATATTAATTTCTTAAAAATACAGATTTTTGAAGCAGCTGGGAACATTTTCCTCCTGAAGAACAATTTTCAGAGACCCAATGTCATCAGTAGATGTTTGTTTATATATATATATATATATATATATATAAAACCTGTGTGTGTGTGTGTGTGTGTGTGTGTGTGTGTGTGTGTGTGTGTGTGTGTGTGTGTGTGTGTGTGTGTGTGTGTGTGTGTGTGTGTGTGTGTGTGTGTGTGTGTGTGTGTGTGTGTGTGTGTGTGTGTGTAAGTTAGTACAGTACTAACACAATCGTTCAATTATGAACAATTAAATAATCGTTATCATCTTTCTTTTACTTTCAGCCTGACAACCTAATAATTAGACGTGCTGCAGAGATGAAAATTTCCATTCTTTTATTAATTACGTAGTAAACAATACTGTTCCAAACCATTCTACATTTGAATGACTATCTGGGCGTCATATGGATATAAGATTTTTCAAAACTTCTGAGTAGCAAAAGTATATATTGTTTAAACTTTATTATACTTCTCAAACTAATTATGAGATCCCAGAGTAAAATTACCTTAGTCTAAACAAAGTTTACGTGTCATTTTGTTCTACGGAATTAATGTGTATTTACAAGGTTCAGTAATTCCAGGCAAATTACAATTGTTAAAAATACGGCGTGTACATCATTTACAGTTTAATTGATTTACATTTGAAGATTACAACTATTGCGTTATGTGAACAAAGTTAATGAATTGTAAACACATTCAGGGATGGTCTGACAACAGCTGGCAAATGTGGCGCCTCCGTCATTACGGCAAAGTCGGCGGCCGGGAGCTATCAAACAGGTCGGCTGCCTAAGTGGTCCGTCAACCAGTTTTTATAATTTTCCAAATGTGTTAGAAATTACCCACTTAGCATTAGAATTACCGTATATTATTGGTATTTTATGGCATTTATTTGTCAATGATCCTGTTATAATTCGTAATTAACAAGGTATCAGCGGCTAAATCTTCCCTAATCATCATTATAACGCCGCCAGCATTGTATAGATTAGCGGTTAATAACAAGTTTTGAAATGCCTCAAACATATAATTATCAGGTACAACGCATTCACTATTAAAACATAGTTAACAATGTGGTGTGTCAAAATTGAATAAATTTGTAGGTGATTAAAAAACTTGGATTTCTAAGAAGTCTTTTCATTTAAAAACAGGATTTAATTTATGGTTACTATACTTTTAGAACCATAACAAAAAACTTAATAAGTACATAAACAGCAGCGTAGTATATGGAACCTTATTACCTAGTAAAGCACTAGTTAAATGTGGCCATACATCATCAGGATTGATAATAATCGCTGAGTAGGCAACATAAATATTACAAAATCACAACAAAACTTGGTAGCAGTGTAATAATAACTAAGGAAACCCCTCTGTACTTAGGCAGCCAACCTGATATTTATGTTTGTTTGCTTTACACCAAATTCTCGATTGCAAGTTTCGTGATTTCCTGAAATAATATGTCATCATATTGTTCCAATTTATTATACCTTTGACCGTGTTAGTTACAGAAAATAATTAAATATGTTACTTTGATTAATAGGTTTTTGATTTGACTGGTAACATGCAGACAATATCGGTTAAAAGTTGTAATAAATAACACAAGAATATAAAAACCACTTCATTGGTAATAAATTAAGGTTTCAACGAACATAAAGTTATCATCACGGTAATACTTTTGGACACTCCCCATTGGGAAATGGTTGTTAATAAATATATAACAACTTCAGGAAAGACACGTGTATATTATTTCAATCATTACACTGTATAAAATGGAGTATTAATTTTCTGGCCATAGTACACATTATTACAAGAAGGAATATTTCTTGGACAAATAGAAAATGTGCCACGCTCATTTAAATGCATAACACATTGTATTGGAGAGTGTAAATTGAAGATTCTGACATATTCTGATATATACGATTGTCAAATTAAACTGATAGGTCAGATAGCTTTAGGCCTCTGTATTAATAAAAGAACTGGATGATCTATTGATATCAGACGATTACATAATATTACATATAGATAAATAAATGTAACCGTCACCAGTCTGTCTGTTTGTTTATACATCTCGGTTTTTATTAATTTGTAAAGTTTCTTAATGTAACATGTTATCCGTTATGAAGCAATAATTTAAATTAAATAATCACCCTCTTCTACCATTCTATTAGCATCCAATAGGCAATTGCATAATATATTTATATAATGTTAATATTGATGTAAATAAGAACTTTACTAATAATATAAACTCTCCTTCATGTCTTTAGTGTTAATAAACTTTATTCATCAAACACCCATTGTGCAATTTTTTTTTTATCAAACACACAAGTTCTTTACTGTGTTTAATACTTTCAATTCACTTCTTTAAGATACGAATGGATAGACAGATAAGTCCATATCTTCCCGTTCCTCGAGTTGCACACAAAAGAATAAATGTTACAACAAATTTGTTGTTGCTTTCAGCAAGAATAGGTGCATACTATGAAAATGTTTTCGTTCATTGAAGCGAGTCATGAAGCAATCATTAGAATAATAATTAAAACTGAAAGATCTCTATTTTCCCCTCTTAAATAGTATTAAATTCTTCTGCTGATGAAAGTATTGTTTTTACACTAATTACATCAGCAACTTCTGTTGTCTGGTTCACCTGAAGTTCTTTTGTGCCCTTTTTAGGTATCAGTTCTGCTTGGTGTCATTTGGCACAGGGATTTTAGTGGGATTTGTTGCAGTGGAAAAACGAGCATTGTGAACAGGTAAAACAAAGACTGGTGAGATCATACGGCTGGCTTTGTGATTTAATGAGCTGTGTTATGGTGAAGTACATAGTTTTATATAAGTTTTACAAACCACCCAGAATGTGGAGTTTCGTTGTTTTTTACTCTAACTTAATGAACCTACTATCAATGTGTGCGAATCTTGAAGCTATATAATATTTGAATTTCCTAAGGCCATCGTCTGACTTTTTAGTGATGTGAGGGAGTCAGAGTGTCCTATGATAATGTGCTATCTTTCAATTTTAAGGACCCAAAATTTAGTTTGAGAAATAACATTATTCTACCACTTTACGATTTCTTCCCTCTACTGCCTTATAAATTATGGCTACTCTCATTGTTATCATATAACAAACTACAGTTTATTTATACCACGTGTATGACTCACAAACCAATATTAATTTCAAGACTTATAAGGAGACTTATACAAGACAAACAGACTGAGCTGTCGCAATGTAATTTTCTTCATTAAGCTCATTGACGAGGCTCTAAACATTGACTACGCTGTCCCTTGGGAATCCAAAAAGTCTACTTCATGCATGTCTATATCTATATTTGAAGAATTCATTCTCAAATGTAAATCCATAAGGGAAAGGTATGTGGCAAAATACTATTTTTTAACTATTAAAAACCTGTGTATCTCAGCGGTTTATGTTTCTTAGACTTATTAATGTTGAAGAGAGTTGTCATAAGTACAAAGAAACTTTTCAAAATGTTCAACTTTATACTTATTTACCTTGTATGGTCCATTGTTTAGAAGTACTGCCGATCATGTATTTCGAGGTTTGTCGGATCTCACAAACATTTCATGGTATCATGTAATCTAAAATCGTAAATATACTAATCAGAGTATCCTTAAATGAGATCAAACAAATCTTTAACATTTGAATTTTGTCCTGACAGAAATTACTTGCCGCCTTAACAATTAGGATTGTTTTAAGTATTGAATTTTGTTTTTTACTTCATGTGATTTCAGTTAAACTAAATATTAGACTAATACTATTACAGCAATGTGTTTCACAAAAAATCTTCAAGCTTTCAGTTACTCTTCTTTAGAATATTGCGTTAAATGTAACAATCCGTTGAACTACATTTTGACATTAATCAGTTTTAGTGTAAAGCAATCAAATTTGATAACATCACAAAGCAATTTACCGATAATTGCTGTTGGCATATTCAAATAACAGCGCTTGACCTGTTTAACAACACAATGCGTTATTAAAGCAAAGAGCTTGACATTTACAAATGTTACAGGACTGGTCACATTCATACCAATCCATATTTTTATTGGGTCAGAGTTTTACATGTAACCTGTGCAAACAAACATCTGCGATGATTTATATCCATATTATGTGAAATAAATTGCTAACTCTTTACCTGCACACATTTTAATCCTGAAAAACAACTGAGCTGGGTGCAAAAATATTTGACATTTATATGTTCCCATCCACTTTAAGACTATTGTTACTTGTACAAGGACAAGGATTAATAAAAAAAACTAAAATTAACAGGATTGATACACTAATATCACTGTAGTAAATATTTGTATTTTTTTGATTTCACTTCTTTTAGACTTCCTGAGGGCCATATTTTCTGAATCAAATTAAAATTTTTATAAATAAATTGTATTAAATGACTTCCTGGAAAAATTTTGTCGTGGGTTCAAATTTTCCTTAAAACAAATATTTAGTATCTCTGATTTTCTTGTTGTTTAGAAAACACTAATGCATATCCTGAACTGTGGTATCTAGATTCATAGTGATGTTTTAGGATAATTTTAATAATCACACAGGTGATAGACAGTGTAGTTCGGTAATAAGCCATTGATTCTGCGGTACGTTGGGCTAAAACCAACCACATGCCCCCGATCCCTCGATTGGGAGCATGTGGATTAATATTTTCATGTGATTGGAATTAATATTTAGTAGGATAATAGGATTAATATTTTCATAAATCGTGTGGGATAATGGATCCTGTGATATGTATCATTCGGCTTTTAACGCAAAGAGTGTATTTGTACTTTAAAAAGACATATTGAATAACCCGCCGTTGCCTGGAATAGGAACTTAAGTTGTATTTATATAACAAATCAGACTGGCAATACATAGAAACCTACTAATGCGGAAGGTTTGGAAATTTCCTGAGCTGTTTGAAGTAGAAGTACGAAACGATTTTCGCCTTCCTTGTCATTTTCCCCTTCATAGAGTGCCTGTCACTGATATCTAATTTAATTATTTTACATAGAGTTTACGAACTCCCTGGCAATATTTAAGCAATTTATCATTCAGATCAAGACAAATGTCTTCTCCGTATGATTTTTTAGGATAAAACTTTAAAGATAAAATAGGACTAATTTGGCAAAATGTTTTCTCTTGTAGTCTCATATCACTATACAAATTAATATTACATTATAACTTGACGTTTCATGATTTGAAGCCTTAAAGCTTAGTACCGAAAAAAGTATAAGATTTTGAAACTTTTAATAATAATTAAATTTGTTAAACCTAACAGGTAAACTTTTTTACACCTAAAACATAAAAAAACATGGCCGAGAAACAGTATACAAGTAAACTTTTGGTTAGCTTGTATTGCACGACAAGTGTTTATTATTTATACGTTTACGGCTTCATTAACCGTGCATTAACTTTAATTTACTTTAGAGAAATCAACTATATAATAATAATAGAAAATATAATATAGTTAATTCTTATTGCGCTATTAAGTAAGTATCTGTTACCGCCTTTATGTTCGATCTATTTATTCTATATAAAAGTACATTTTTGTTATTTAATTGAGTGGTATTACTCGATTTATAATTAATACTTTCTATTGTATAATTAATACGTTTTAAATTCCAAATCTTTCTCTAAATTATCGCTTGAGAGGTGGAAGAAGTTATCCGAAAATCAATGAAATCGTTTCGACCGTATTCGTATTTGTTAATGTTACCTGGCTGAAGAAGGGCTATTTATTTTAATCTTGTACTTGACATTCTTTGAAAAGTATTAAAATTTATACTATTTAAAAAAATACATTGGCAACATCAGTGGTTGAATAAAATTTGAGATGCATTTTCCAACATCTAGCACAGAACCATGTACAGTATACATGATTCTTAAGTTGATAAAAAATCGTACCTAAATCTAAAATACCTTTTGACCAAAATCAAACCGTTTAAGAAAGCACAAAGATGTTCATACCTGTTGTAAGTAAATCGGTATTGATGTTAAATTAATATTAAAAGTGGTAGGACTACTCATTGTAAGTAAAATATCGTGTTTAAGCACAGACTGGTGTTTAAGCAACTATATTGAGATTAATAAACTAATAAATATATTTTAGAGAAGGTGAATGGCCTGTCCATCTACAAACTTATGACAAATTTATAAGCAGATGGTGAAAGTGGGAGATAAGGATGAACTCGGCCAGCGTTCTTGAATGGAATGCTGAAAGAACAAGGTGGACAAGGCTCTAATGGCTAGTAGCTGTAGGCTATTGCGAGCCAGAGGTTCACGACCATTAAGGAAGTCAATTTTGTCATAAAACTAGTTTTTGCTAATTACTCTCAAGATTTCATTATAATTACAGTCTCTTTTTAAAATTGTCCTTATTGGTGTAATATTTAAACACCTAGTAAAAACCCCAAATTTTTGTAGAGTGAAAAGTACAAATAATGCTAACTGTTTTATATTACTAACTTAATAAGAACTTTACCGTGTTTATGGATATGTTTACTTACATTTTAAATAAGATACACAGTGGTTTTATGCAGCTGCATTTTTTAAAGTGCTTTCTTTTTTAGCATGGGAAAATAACCACGGTTTTGTTTTATTCGAATTTCGTTCAGAACGTATTTAAAACGATTAAGAGAACTCCACATAATGAAACTATTAATACATAATGGAGTACATATATTCATATAATACAGTACAGTTATTTTATAGTTAATAATATAAAACAGTTAGTAATGATAGTATTTTTCACTCAAATAAAGTTTGGAATTTTACTAGGTGTTTAAACATTACACACATATACATATTATGTGTAGTTCTCTTAATTGTCAGGATTAAGTTCACTAAATAGAATTGCTATTTGTCAATTAATTAAAATATTTTGCATGTACTTAGTTAAGATTTAATTATTTTAGCAAAATACGTTATTGACAATTGATTGCACTACGATGTTTTAGACTTGATCTCTAAGTACGGTGGAGGAAAGAGTTTTCTACGCGTAACCTAGCTATAGTGGGAAGTGATGATTCAATGTGTGTTGAATTTAGGTCTAGTTCATCGCTGTCACAGAACCAGGAGTATTGTTTGTCTGAAGAAATATAAAACATTGGGCGACGAAGAATATCAAAGCTAACCGTATACATCGTTTCCAACATCAGAGGCACATTGACTAAAACATATCGTGTAATCTTGATGAAGGTATTATTTTATTTCATCACATGCACAATTGAATCTTAACAGCACATTTCAGTCTTCCGTTCATTACTAATTTACCGAAGAATTGACCTTCAGCGTAAACCTGTGCGTTCCATCTTATATGTAGAAAGACGCAAGTTCCTAAAGTTAGTATTCATCATCCTTCGGTTCAATGAATTATTGTAGGCAATCTCTTGTCATCGCCCTTGACTTTAAAGGTTCTATTTGTAATGTAGATTGTGTTGGTGTGAATAATTCTTTCTCAAAATCACACAATACTAGTTTCTTTACATCAACGTACTACCCCATTTTTAGTGATATAGTTTCGTTTAAATATTAAGGTTTTATAACGGTTTTGTATATTTGAAACATTAGAGCCAATATTGAATATACTGAATATAGTTGGCTGAATTGTTATTGAACACCTACATCAAAATAAATACACAATTTTCAGATTTATGAATTATATCATATACGAGTATTATGGCAATATTATTACGAGTAGTATTCTCCAATGCATATCGTACGGGTGATTAACATGACCTTAACCCTTGTATAAAGAATGTATCGATTTATAGTATTTATACTATTATTAGTGTGAGTTCCGTACTGTATACTGTTAAATAAGAATGAAATGGAGCGAATTGAATTGAAAAGATAACAACTGAACATTAATATTCTTGGATGTATTGTAACACGAGTACATCATTAGTTTTTACGCTGAATACCGAAACTCTAGTTTAGACATTTAATACCTCTTAGTAAAACAATAATTTAATTCAATAAAGCTTTTATATTTATTAAAATTATTATTACTTTATTTTCTCAGGGTTTAATTCAATTGTGTATATTTAATTCTTAAATTAATACTACTTCTCTTACTATTGACTAAATAAACAAGCTCTTGACGCGGGGATAATACTAATCAATTACTACTGTTGTCTGTGTGTGCATGAAAACTCACAGAATATGCAGTATTTTATGCTGAAAATTGATACGTTCAACACAAATAGTGTTGTATAGAGAAACAGAGAGTTACCAACTATGCCGAGTAATCCGCCAGTTAGCTATCGAAACAGTGTTAACGTCCACAACAGTTGTCGGTTGAAAAAGGCGAAACATTAAATTGTAGTGTAAGCTTTTAATATTTATAAAATGAGCAGGACGTTAATAAGGAGGTTAAGAAGTGGCCACTCTTCATAAAGTGACGACCCTTACCCTTAGCCAGGCTCTTGCTCCACTTAAAGCTTTGAGTGCCTTTCGCCCGTGCCTTTGTCACTTTCACAGTCCTTTCACAAAAATCGAGGAAGGGCACGTACTTACAATTAATTTATTTGTATCGAACTCTGTAGCAATGGGCCAGGATTTAGATTGGGTAGACACGGTGGACTGTAGAATATCATGGCCAGTTTTACGTAAATGAATGTAAGGCATGCACATAAAGTTATAAGTTCACATATATTTAGAAAAAAACAAATCGAATGTTTTCAGTTCGAAAAACATGATAACCTTTTTATTGTTGGTTTATGAAGTAATAGGACTGTTTTCATTGATAGTTTGTTGTGGTGCTAATACTGAACGTATTCTCTTTAGATATTTTTAATGCTATGTGCTTTCTTCTAATAAGAACTTAGCGTAAATTTTGCTCGTTTATATGGATATATAATTTTGTTTTAATTTACACAGTAAAGGTAGCAGTTGGTTTTTTACACGGGCAGATAGACCCCAAACGTCACTTTGTTTTCAGGGGAAGAATCCTCTGATTAGAAGCTCTGGTATTTTTAACCTTCTCTGTCTCCCTTACTATAGTGTGGGCTTCTGAGACCTCTCTTTGCCTGTTGAAATAAAACATTCTTTACCTTTTATCAGACCCCACCAAACAAACGATACCATATCGCTGTCATGCCAACAATACACTAGTCTTCTTTCATTTGAAGAATCACTAGGAGTTATTTTGATAACGTATACATTCTTAGAACATGCTTATAAGAACGTATTTCAAAGATTTAATTCCAATTTGATGTTAGAAGCTGTACAGATTAACTGGTGGTTTCTCGTATTCTTGATGTGTACTATAGTACAACTTGTAATCAACTTTGCTCAAATTAAATTTGTGAAGTTGTGTATATTGCAAATAGGCTGTAGACAGGTATATGGCTTAATAAAGAACCAAGTTCTCTCTTAAACCGTAGCTAAGGAAATGGCTTTCAGAGTCAATACGATTCCCAATATAATGAACCAACATACGATGCCCTGATTGCTATTGATTAAAGCATTACATTACAGGGCGTTTGTCCCGTAAGAACTGAAAAGCCTTCATAAAATGACAAATCCATATTATATAATAATAAATGCAAAATATGTGAATTTTTAACAATTCCGTAAAAATTTATTTCAATGAAAGTATGAAATACATGGTTCTCTTGTCAAATTATCGTAATTATTTTATTAAATATAATATATTCTTGAAGTGAATTTATGGTAATGTTCAGTAAATATTTATTTATTCTTCTGTTTTCTAATTAATTAAATTTAATTACCAAATAATAGGCGAAATTCCAATTACCTGATCAAGTAGTTAATAAAAACATGAGTACCGTAATGAATGATGTCCTGTTTACGGAGATAGCATATTGTGCACAATGTGACAAAGACACAACTAGTTAACTTTAACCAGGTGGAACGGAAATGTGTAATAAAGATTGTACTGGACCATTCCGTAATCCCGTAATTAATGATTAATTATTCCTAATGGCGCGATTCATCGATATCTTATTCATTGAATACTTCATATCCCCTCCCACAGTCTTCCATTTAAGGCCAGTGATCCTGTAATTAAAGAATAAATTCATAATAGTCTATATCGTGTAAAATCGTTTGCTTTTCTAGAATCCCCTTCCTGTTTAAAAATTCCTTGTCCATCGCTATATCCACACGGTACTGGAAGAAAACGTTCAAACATTTTTACTATTGTGTAGTTTTGCTCTTTATACAATTAGTAAGTAATTCGTGTGCCTAATTAGTCTCAAATGAGGGCAATTTTAAAGGAACAAAATGTTTTAGTATCTTCACCGTAGCCTACTACCAGGGTAATCCTCTTGCTTTCAGATATCGACAAATCTATATAGGCTTCTGCCAGTTGCCAGAAATAAATAAAAATACTCCGAATAAATGTATATGTTTTCAATAACAATATTGTCGTCAAAATAACTTACACGTGATTAATGAAACACAAACTATATTACATAAGTTATGTCTGTTTATATATATATATATATATATATATATATATATATATATATATATATATATGTATATATATATGTGTATATATATATATATATATATATATATGTATACGTGTATAATATAATATAAAATAAATCAGAAACATTAACAACTGATGTTTATTCATAATAAAATAAATCATATACTTGATGGTTGCAGTGTATTACCGTATATAATATTTCCGTTACAAGAACAATGTCAAATTAACACAACCTAGGGACAATGTTGTAGATAATTTTAAGGACTAATTAAAAAAAATTATTTAACCGTAATCCTGCGCTATCTAGTTAGGCTTTAGGTTTATTTGGGATCAAAGTTATATTTCAGATACTTGTCATGTTAAAAATCATTAACATATCTGACATATACATCACAGGGCTCCGTATGATTTATTTATAAAATACATGTATTGAAAATTGTTATGTCAATGAAAACATGTATCTAAATTATGTAGTTTTTCGTTTATTTAACCTAAACTGTTTTTGTTTGTATTAAAAGAACTTTATAACCTAATTCTTGACGAACTAAAACCAAACTGTTCATATAATTTAATTATTGTGGTTGAAAAAGCGTGTAAATATTCCCAGTAAATGCCTCGGTCTATATCCACAAACGGTAAAATAAATATATATTGTATGGATTGAACTCGTGAAAATAGTAAGCAGGATATATCTTCATGGACCCATATTCAGTGTTTATGAAGAAGGGAATTGTAAAACTGACGTGTCGTGTATTGTCCGAGGAAAGGAGAAATTCCTAAAACAAGTGCAAAGCATTTCCAGTTGAATCAATATAATACACACTCTCTTTATGTCAACCAAACCTAAAACGTGTTATGAATCTCACTATCGATTTGTTAAACTGTACTACATTAGTAATAATTTTATCACCTTATGAATTTTTTTAAGAATAATTAATCATCAAATCACTAAATGCATTCCATATTCCACAGAATTCACACACAATGAAAGTTAGACTTAGACTTTGTTTCTCCTTCTGTTACTGATTCAGCAAAATAGGCAAAATTTCGCATATGGATGTGTCATCCAAAAAATGATATTCAGAATGCAAGAGGGTGAATGAGAGTTTAGAGAAGAGATGCTATATCTATACTGCTATACTGCAAAAATATTTTTGCGTATACAAGACCAAAACTGGTATTGATAAAAAGACTCCGAATTTAAGAAAATTTATAAAAACAAGTAATTACATATTTTACGTTTAAATAAAAAAGCATAGTTTAATATAAATTTATTTAAATATAAAGTGAATTGAAAAGTAAACAAAAATAAAACTGAAATATGAATTGAATCCACCTGATCTATTACTCTGTAAACGTATTGTAACAAGGTATGTCAATATTGATAAGTTAGATAGGAATTTAATTACTGTACTTGCGAGTAGTTGTTGTGGTCTAACCTAAGTTATACGTTTTCCTCAGGTGCTTGTGTTTAATTAAACCCTTGTAATTTCTGGAATTGAAAATAAATCTGATACTTCTCTTTTTTAAGCTTTGTTTTCATTTTACCAGAACGTGCCTGGTTTGTGATCTTTATTTATTAAAAATAAGTGTGTAATACCGTAGTTAAAAGAAAATTAAGGTTTTTAAAGGTTATTATTAGCAATGGATACTTATATGGGATAACAGATGTTATGATAATTGCCATAGTTGATATTAACAAAGCAAGAAGACGAGTATTGAGGATTAAAATTAGGTTTCAAACAGACTTAAAAGTATAAATAGGGTTCAATTTTAGAAAAGATTAAAAATCTAGTAAATAAATAGCTTAAAGAATTCGTATTTTAAAAAAACTCTTAAAAGTACCAAAATTTGTATTAAAAATAGTAACGTTTCGTATTCATTTCATTTTCAAAATGTGACGATTATCATTCCTTTTAATATAAGTGAATTATAGGTAGGATAGGATAGGTATGTATAGGAAAATGGTGCATAAATGTATACAAATAATATGTTTGGAAAATAGGGAAAATAATACTAAGAGAAACATTTAAAACAGGAGAATGTATGTATGCAAGAGTCATACGCTAAACACTGACGTCACCGGAAGCGTGAAGATAAGAGTACAACCTTTATTAATTTTAACAGATTTTTGGCTTTCTTGTTTTTATCTTAAAATAAAACTAATTTCCTACAGCTGACACAATTCATTGGAATTGAGAGTGATAATAACTCGGGTTCTTATATAAATACGCTTTCCATACAGAAGTTAATGGTATTCAGAAAAAATATAGAAAAAGATTTATTTTACAACCGCGTGGGAGATCTATTACTAACGACACGACAAGGCATTCTTATTATAGTATCGTTTTTCGTCTCGCTGTCCGTCTCTAGAATATCTGTTGTTAAAATGTACTTGTTAAAAAGATTTTAGAATAAAAAACACAAAAAGGAAGGTTTTTCTGTTTTTGTAACCAGTCTTTCCTCACATGCTATCGGTTATTTCGATTTTCCATAGTATCTGATTATTAACTAAGCATGTATTATAATAAAAATTTAAAGTTTTTTGGTTAAAGTTATTATTATTGGGCTTATAATTAATATAAAAGAACAAACGGTATGAGGATCTGTGCCATCCCCAAAATATAGCATACGTTTTTTAGAATCATATACGTATCCAAATTTACCTTATATTGACAGCTTACAATTGTTTAGCCATCGTGAGGTTGTGGGGTGATAATAATTGTATTGTAAATAATACACTTTATTGTTATAAGAATGTAAATAACAACTTGTATTGTAAATTTAATTTTCTTGAAACACAGTATTCACACTCTGTTTGAGTTGAAATATTTATGTACATTACAATATCAACAATCCTGGATGTAAGTAAAACATATTTTGTAGCTTTGGTCTCAAAACAGATGGTTCATTCATAGAGGAACGCTCTGTCATTCAATAAATCGACTCTGTTGCCTCGTAAAGAACCAAATAATGTGAGCTTTTCGTTCATCAGGATTTTGCGGCACTAATTGGTCTGTGAATGCCAACAACAGAACCTGTCTCGTCAGGTTTCGTCGCGTTCTCGGGAAGTTTTTGTGTGGATAAAGCAATTTGTAGTTGGGCCACGGCTAACGTAATTTACTAGTAGGTTGAATATCTGTGATTGCCCATTGTTTAAACTGATGATAATCAATAGTTTTGTTTTACAGCAAAATAATATAATAATAGTACTCGCAACATTACAAAGTAGCCTGTTTCAGGTTTTCTGCAATATACGAGCTTTTCCCCAATTGGGAGAGAAATATATTAGTAAATAAATTGTACAAGTACCTTCTCTCCAGATCACATGTTCGCCACTATGAGCACCTGAAAGAAGAAAACAGCCAAATACAAAATAAAGTAATCACGAAAAGTCTGGGTTCTGTAGTGTGTAGTGTATACTCGTCGTCTTGTCAGGGATCCGGATGAAACATGCACTTTTTATAAAAAAATATTTATTTTAATTAAATTAGTCTGTTTGCACTCATAGTTTTTTTTTTAATAATATGTATTGACTTTTATAAAAATTCCAATTAAGTGTATGTAACCTTTCAACATTTTATCGTTTTTATCTCTCACAAATTAAATTATTACTAAATTAACGAGGGCTTACTAAACATTGTAAAACAGCCAAACATTAAAACTTTTATCCACGATTACTGCCGTGAATGATAACTTAATTATGACCAGTAAAAGAGACTTCGGGTTGTAAACGCTTGCCGTGAGTGTCAGGTGCATGTCTGTTAGCGAAAGTATGGAATTTAATTAAAACTTTGGCACACAACATTGTATCAAAATGTGGTGGATAATGTTATGTTCACGCTGAACCTTGTTTACCGGAAATAGTGGTATCAGCCAAGTTTGTTGTTACTGTCAGAAAACGTGTTGGATTTTAATTACTCTTTTCATTAATACTGTTAACATAGACCAATAATTTGAGTTTTCAATATTCATAAAAATTTCAGGTAAATATTCCCTTTAAAGAACTAAACCTACTTTAAGGTCAGTATTATATTATACAGCCAATAAAGTAATTTTTGAGCCAATAAAGTACGATGAAAAAACAAATAATATCAAATTATCTACACAAATTAACAAGCTATAAACTCATTGCATGTATTAGTAATTATATTTAGTCTCAATTACAATTAATACAACTTAAAACAGAGAACAAGAAATAATTCATTCTTTTAATATGTAGTAATCTTTTGAAAATTTCTCCTTTTTACATAACTGTATTATTTTAGCTTGTGGGGAAACTAGTAGCTGATTGTGACAAATACACTACATTTATTCGATTTCTTCTTAAAAATACAGTAACATGTTCTTTGGAAATGAGTATTACAGCTAGCAACTTGTACTTTTGGCCTCGTCTGGCGCATTGTATAACCATCTGTCGGTTATACAATTTCCTTGGCATTTTGACTTTAACGACTTTTGGAAAAAGGCCTAAGCGTATGTGTTGGCGTGTAAATTCAAGTTGAAAATCGTATTGGCAACTTCGATTTAAATGAATGCGTGGTCAATAGGTTTGAAACTTAATATCTGGGTGAAAAGTTGAAATAAAAAAATCTACCACCAATAATTCCTTCAACCTTTCTTTTCTTGGTGGGTAATGAAATGAAAAATGCCTTTATTAAAGAGGCGGAGTTAAGGTGTTTAATGAACATAGCACATATGTACAAATAATACAATACACATTAAAGTTAGAAATTACAATATATCCTCATTTATGGAGAGTACATCAATGTTATATTTATAACATGTTTATTGTTATCTCTTTACATGTATTACATGCACTCTGTATTCAAGTACCACCAATCACAAAAGATAATATGTTTCTGAGGCCCTCCAAACTGAAATCCTAGGTACGTATCTTTCAACTCTGTAAATGTCGCATCAAAAACTCATGTTATACCACTTACAGTTTATTTATAGTTCAATTTATAAATCTCAGCAGTATTTGAACCATTATAATGGCTGAAAAGTTTTACCTTATAAATAGTTTGGTATTTTAAATATACATGCATGTACGGTTTCAGACAGGTTTAACCAAATACTTGTTACACGCCTCAATTTGGCTTTCTACTGATGTGATTACTAGTAATGTTTCTATACTGAAAATATGCATGTATATTAAAATAAACACTCTATTGCTTGATGGATTGTGAAAATTTGGGTGGAAGAATGTTGATTCTGATATATACGCATTATTTAATACAATAAAATACAAACATGGTAAACGTCCAGCTGGTTTCGTAGGCACTAATTAAAAACTAACTTAAGATTAAAATATATTTCTATGAAATATTACGAGTAGAATATTGTAAAGGACGAGGTTATTCAAAGCAGTTTCAGCGTTCTGTGTCAAGTTACCTTTTAAAGTATCGTACTCTTGTCCCTAACATCTTTATCCTCTGGGAGTAAACCTTAAACAAAATATTTAGTATCAACCAGTTAAAATCCCTTCAAAAATGTTGTATTAATCTACAACTGCGGGTTTTATAGTTATTAGATACGTTCTTAATTGTTTAACTAAATTGTGTAATACTTTTTTTAACTAGCAAATTATGTCATAAATTTATAACACAATAAATAAAACTAAAATGTATTCGTCGTCTTTATGTAATGAATTAATAAGTTCTACCATCGTTCTTTGTTGGTGAAATAGTTTACTTACTACTTAATTTTTGAATTAAATTTTTTTGTTATTTTTTATAAATACTAATCAGTGAAACCATTGGTTAGTAGAGTGAAACGCCGCCTACCGCATCAGAATACGACGATCCAGTCAGAAATGGCAGCGCATAATGTACTTCAAAATGTGTACCTAAAACAACCCGCCATTTCTGATTGGATATACCTTTTGAGATGATAGTATATAGTAATGTGAAGAGCTGCAATGCTATATATATATATATATATATATATATATATATATATAAATTTAACATTTTTTTCTAGGCGTAAGTAAGATGTCACTAATGTTCTGGCCTTTACAAAACTCGTACTAAAACATGAGGTTTCTAGAGTATTAATTTTTTTTTATTTGATATTAAATTAGTCACTTAACTGTCTTTGCTATGAACCACCGCTAATATTATACATGTTATTTCCATATAAACAAATAAAGGAAACAACGGTGTAGCAAGTTGATCAACTCAACTAAGCTGTATAAAGGCCTAACATATCTGCAGGAAAATAAGGCTCTTTATAACTTCACCAGCATTATTTTACTTATTTGCTACATAACATCTAGATAAAAAGTATTTTCGAAGGATAAGGTAAAACGTAACTAAAGCTTACACCAAATAACTGAAATTTACCATCTGTAACCTGGCGACCCTTTAATGTTTTGATCTCAAATACAATATTGTTTTCATTAAATCATAGGTAACCCTAGTAACCTGCTTATTATGTTAAGTCTCTAAGACATTTATGTCAAGAGCGTCAGTTAGACGAACACATTAAGACAAAAGACTTTACGGGTCTTTAGTTTTGAGGATTTTTGTACAATAGAAATCTCACAATGGTATAGTAATTTTGGAATTAATTTTGCTTTTGTAAACATTTAATTTTTAATCTAACGCAAATCAAGAGCCGAAATAGATTGAACTCTAAATAATATATTTTCTCACTTTTATATTCAACTTCCGATTCAAAAATTAATTTAAAAAAATGTAAAACCCCTTATAACGATAAAAAATTATGTTCTATAAACATGACTTTATTGAAGCCTCAGATTAATATCTTATCTTATGGGTCCGCGATCAGACATTATTAAACAATTCTGTGATCTTAATACATGAAATATCAGAACTGTTTATATATATATATATATATATATATATATATATATATATATATATAGTGAAAATTTGAAATCTTTTTCTGAGGAATAAATAATTATGGATCTACGTAATGGGGTTGGAAGTGTGAAGTTAGTTTTCAGTGATATCAAAACTTTTCGTTAGTTACAGCAACGTTTGAATATATATTTTAAACAGATAATTTTGATAATTTCATTAACATTACTGGTGTTTAACCATCAAAAATGGCATCATGTAATAAAACTGCGATAGATTTAAAATTAAATCTCCTTTCTTTCTTTTAATTACTATTGAAATTGAAATATTATTGTAAATAATTATGATCTAAGTATGTATGATATTAAAAAGTCCCTATTAACGCCGTAATATAGTATTTAGGATGATTATAAAGATTTAATTGTTTTATTGTAATGTGTTTCCAGATCCTTTTTATTTTATTATGGAATATATGATTTAGAGTAATAAATAAATAAGTTCGAGATAGACAGAGTGTCTGAATTAAAAAATAAAAACAAAGTATATCGTAGTCGAAGATAAACTACTTTGAATTCCAATACAATAAAAACCGCTCTCAGGCATTTACTAATTGAGAAGCGTGTTATCTGATCTGTACCGTAACACTACAAGAATCTGCCTCATTAATACAGTGCTGCCTTCCTGAATAACCCACTTAAAAACAACACTACAGAAACGTATTTTAAACTGCCCAGTGGAAAGAAGAATTCAAAACAAAATACACGATTCTGTTTCATTTCCCTGTAACTAGATTACGTTAAATTAAGTAACTTTAGTATTTCTCTCTAATTCTTACTGTACCGGTTGTGGCAGTTTAATAATGACTGTGTTGATAAGTGTTTTCCGAGAAAGGATGTAAAAACTCATATTTAGTGTGTTTGTTACTTTTTCAGGTACGTATCAGTATTCCTGTAAACATCAAATAAATGTAAGTAAAAACGTTTTGTAAATTGTCCAAAACTAGTTAATAAAACCACACCAAACCTTAATTTTCAATCAAAAATGTTATTCGTAGAACGAAAGCAGGTTTATGAAACGATCACCTTGAAATGTTAATAAAATTATGATCACCTAGAAAAGTTATTGGCTAATTAAATGAACCCATATAAACCCAAGAAAGATGACTATACAAGACACCGGCAACTTTATCTCTGAATGAACTGTGCCGATATAATATTACAACTATCGGCACGTAAGATTAAAGTGAGTGCACTAGCATGATAGAAAGAAGATTTAAGACCCTTGTCCTATTTCTTAATGCTTGATTAAAACTATGTTCTCCGTTTTCTGTTATTAAAATAAACGTTGTTATAAAAAGAAACTTGCAATGTTAATTATAGTTTATATATATATATATATATTATATATATATATATATATATATATATATATATACATATATAGTATATATGAACATTTAAATTGCACAAAACGGAGATTTTATTATATTATTGTTATTATAATATTATTACAATCAAGTAAACCTATTTATTGATCAAATGATTTATGGTTGTAGTGAAAAGATATAGAACCTAGTTTTGAAGGCTCAAATTAATATTAACCGAGAAATGTCATATATGATTTACACATTCTAATACTCTTACTAATATAAACGTTTTATAAATGCATTTCAACATGAAAGCACAGTTTCTTTACTACTTGTTGTTAATAAGTATTGTCAATTCTATCTTTCACCAAATATTTGATATTAATGTACAATAATTGATAATAAACAGGTTTATTGTGAGTTTTAGTAATATACGGGACATGTATTGTATCCATTGTGTATTATTATTAACTTTTTAAGATTCATATAATTAATATTATAAATTTTAATATTAATAAATTCAAAGAAAACTTTCGCGTTGCTCATGAAACTGCATTTGTGCACTGTGAGATCGCATAAGTCTTAAAAAATACGTCATTAAAATCTTGACTGCATCATTTAGTAATGTAGGTCATGTGGCAATATTATTGAAAGTGTAGCTTTTTTTAGTTGTTATCCGATATAATACTTTTATAACTAAGTAATTGTATTATAACCACGGCTACTGGAATTTGAAAAATGTTCATAATATATTAAAACAACTTCTTTTACTTTCAACACAAAAATCTACAGTTCTAAAAATTGACATGTAAACAGTACATATTATTTGGAAAATTCTAGTCTGACTTACTTACTGTTTTAATTACTTGTAATGACAACAACAAACAAAATTGGTGTGTGTGTGTGTGTGTGTGTGTGTGTGTGTGTGTGTGTGTGTTTGATTAGCGAATAAGTGTATGCCTTCATGTTATTAAAAATTATGTTTGATATTAGTGTCATGTCATTATTAAACATTATTTTATACTTTCATATTTTCTAATAAAAATTTAGAGAATGTGGTATACCAATTTGTAAAACTGTCATATTTTACATGTTATCTGCCTGAATACTTTACACAAAGGAGAAGCAGGAACAGAAACCATTCAATCAATATCACGCTCCGCTCTGCGTTATCGAAATCACATTTGTATTCGGCGTGTGAGGAATGTAAACAACTTCCCGCCGTGCCGCGTCGGTCCACGGTAGGCGGGAGACAAGGAGATGATTATAATGAGTCAGTCCAGCACGACAGGGCGCCAGTCATCTCCTAACTACCCTGAGACTTGTTTGTGGCCCTGGAAGTGCTACTGAAACAAAGTGTCTAATCATCATTACTAGATGGAAACATCTGTTTTATAAGAGAGGACTGACGCATGGCATTCCCAGACGAAAATAACTGGCCGTTCCACGAAAGGTAGACAATACTTACAATGCCTTGTTGAGTGTTTCGCCATGTCATATTGATGTAATGAGATCACTGTTTCCAGGAACACCGATATTCAACGCTTAACATAAGTATATCCGTGAGTGTTCAACTAAGCATTCATATTAGGGATCAAGCGTCGTAGGAAAAACCACAAGTAAATCCTAAATATTTAGTTTACGGAATAAAAAGAGGCATTTGGATTGCTTTATAAATAGATTGGCTGAAGGAATATAGATTTCCATCCGTTTTATGTTTCTTAGTTTAATGAGTTTTTTACGCTTTGTTGTAATTGAAATAATATAGGATAGATAGGATGCGTATGAACCATGATTAATTTTACGAAGGACAGTACAGTTTAGTTAGCGGTAATAAAGTTAAGTAAATAACTTCCTCTTTATTTCGTAAACATTTGTATTAATACTCCACAATTCATGTCGTAGAGGAAATCATAAATAAAATATTAAATCCATCCCTGCTTATTTCAGATGTAAATATATCCTAAAATATGAATGAAATAGTAAGCAAAGTGGCACGAATATAGTATCCTTGCAGAAGGGTTTATTTATGGTAAATAAACATAAAATCAAAATGTATTTACCATTATTTAAAATATATTCTTAGCGTTACACTTATATGTAAATACAATTTGAAAGCTGGTCTAATATGCATGAAATCATAAATCTATGTCATTTTATTTCGTATAGATTTATCCTAAATAACTGTGTGTACAAGTACATTATAATTATAAAAAACATATGTATCCTTTTAGCACTAATAAAACGTCATTAGACAAATGCTACTAGTTAGTGTAAGAGCCCCTAAATGAGGAAAAATACCGTTAAAAAATAAATATATTATATTTTAAATCGTGGTGTTAAAACTCAATATTTTATGCTTACTCACTATTTAACCTTAATATTTAGCATGAAATAATCTTATTTTGCACCAAAAAATTCTATGCTTATTTTCGAGGAAGCGTTATCTTCTCAACACGACCTTAACAACAACATAAATGTGAATTAATTCTACAATATTAAAAAAATATACAGAAACGAATAATAAAATAAGTTATTTAGTGGAAATATCTTTAAGGAGAATCTCTTTCGGTATAGAAATTTTATGAGTACCTAAAGTCATAACCAAATAAGAAGCTTCTTTATTAAATTCATGTAATAGTGTTCATCGTATTATATTAACATGTTCATATTTTGACAACAGTCCAAGAATCTGGAGCCAATTTTTAGTCTATAAGAAGAAACCTTAATTTTCTTTAAATCCACAAGGGAATTCCTCTAGAAAAGAGATCGGATTTGGAGAAATTGCACTAGCATTTTTTGGGGTCGAAGTGTGAGTGTACCAAAATGCTTAAAAATATCAAACGACTAGCAGTTACCCGCTAGTTTACTACTCTTGAAACAAACCGCCAGACAAGTCAGGGAGTTGATACATCTGCGGCAACTATTAAAATACAGACCGACTATTTGGATAGAAGAGACAATTTGCTATATCTAATTCTAATTTGCTTCCTTTCTTAAGGCAAGTTATTCAATTGATATCTATGGAATCTTATATTAACGCTTACACAGTGTAAACTGGCTTTCGCCTCATAAACTTAACCAATCACAATATGTAGGACCATCACGATAAGACAAAGACATATGAATTCGCTTTTTATATTTGTCGTATATGCTTTGCTACATTGCACTACTGTCAATGAAAAATTATCGTGAAAAAAATGTTAGTACTTTATTTAACAAAAATACAAGTTATCTACCAAGATTACACACAATGCCGCAAACACATTTTATTATTTAGTATAACAACAGTAATTGTTGAAATCATGACCCTGATAGTTCTCGGTCGGAGTCATTGATAATATTGCTTTAAATTGGAGTGTAGTCATTGACTAGGTTTGTATTTAGCCAAGATCTCTGTAATGTGTTGTTGTATTTTATTTATACCTTTAGTGATCGTAGCGTTTACTTCTGTTACCAATGGAACTTCCACAACTAAAGGCAGGTTTTTATTTTGCTAACTATGAATTCTAAGTATGTCCAGTAAAAGCTTTTGTTGATAACAGTATATACATATATAAAAGCCAAAGCCCTCTGTTATAAGTCATTATCCATCTCACCGGTATCACATTAAATTTAAATTTGGCACACGTATTTATTATTGCTTATTAAAAAAATATTAACACCGGGGGGTTAAAATGGGGGTTTATTGGTAATAAATGTGAAAAACAAACTCAACATCTAATTTGTGTGAACTTTTTATATATTACACCTATGATTCCGAGTAAATTAAAATGGTAGTTGGTAGCTCTTCACCAATGTTTTACATGAAAACGAATAACCCAAAAACAAGCAGACGTCTGCATTTTACAAATAATCAAAGGATATCAGTAATGCTATTTTATCTTTCTATAAAGTTGCATAATCTAAAAAGCCTCATGATATGACATAAAGCTGATCATATCTGCTGCTGTTGAAATATCAAATATTACGCTAGTTGATGTTATTGGTAGTCATTGCTGGACAACACTATTCATTACAAAACTAAAACGAATATCTGTAGACGTTAAATAAAAATTCCAAATTCCCTGGTAGGATAAGAGTTTGGAATGATGGTCAAAATTTTGTCAGATCATCTTATGCCAGAATAATAAATAAGGTTCCAGAGTAATTGAAATAGGTATAACTTATATAAAATTCATTTATTATCGAATGTCTCTTTTTTTCTAAAATCAATCTTGACTATTTAAGTAAATAACGCATGTATCTGTGTAAATTTCTCAACTTGAATTTAAACTCTACAGTAAAGATAATCTGCTAGAACATTACAAGTACAGTAAAATGGTGGGATGTCAGATGTTATCGTAATACGAAAGAAATGTTTACTAGTGTAGTAAAATACGTGGTTTTATATCACGCAATTCTTATTTCAGATACCCGTGCTTGTAAATTGTCTTCTCCTGACAGGGAAAACATGTAACGCAACAGTGTTATAAATAGTTGCATCCCTATTCATTACAAAAGATATTAAAAATGTATTTAGGATAGGTCAGTAGAATAGTTTGTTTTTTTTTATTTACATAATTTACATATTATTGAAGACATATTTTTTAATAAAACACTTGACTACAATTCAAATAACAAATTGTAATCAGATTAATTTATTTTAATGTTTCAATTAACTAAGGTTGGGTGTTGTTGGCCAATCTGTATTCACTCTGCAACATTTTATTACTGGTTGTCATTCAAATACAATAAGACAGTAGAAGTGTCACTTTAACGTCAATAAAAACAATAAAAGCCAAGACTGTTTTATAAGTAATTCATTAAAGAATTATTCCATTTATTATTTCCTATACACAGTGCTAAATGGTAAGTATACAGTTTATGTTTTAAACAAAGCAGAATTTTGAGCAGAAAGTTATCCCTCTTGAATCAAGTTATTTACCAATTTTCTTCAATACTCTTACCAAAATTAATTAATGTAAAATACGTATCAATGTATTTGTGAAATATGCTTCGTTCGGGAAAAGAGGTATTCTAGTCAATCGGTCTCTTTTTAAAAGTATTTTTAAAAGGTTAATTTTTTAAGCTTTGGTTCCGGATATAATACGTAAGCACAGTTGTCACTAGCGTGTATTGGACAAATAAAATGAGCGGTAAAATCTGTCCTGGCCATCACTATTGTGCCACCACCGTTATCGAACGATCAACGCTCTGACGTTGGGATAAATAGTATACCTTTTATTCTGTGGCATTTCATTAAGAAAAACAGCAACTTCTAAAAAAATGCGTATTTAAATAAATGTTATATGTAAACCACTGTAACAAAGCCTGTGAGTTATACAACATATAAATGATGTTTAAAACTCACTTTGATTATAAGAAGACATTATTATTAGTCTTTTAAAAATATTCGGTAGCTTTCCGGATCTTCATCGAATTCCTGGTAGACGAGATAAGAAGAAGATTCCTCAAAGATTTAAATAACTGTAATATTTTCAATTGCTTGCCTGAATATACCTCCAGGGATACGACTAGTTTTGTTGCATTGATATATATATATATATATATATTATATATGTATATATATATATACTATTATATATATATACATATATATATATACATATATATATTATATATATATATATATATATATATATATATATATATATATATATACATATATATATATTTCTCACAAGCTTTTTTAAAGAATTTGAAATACTATTGCCAACTTACACATAACATACCTGTGGTGGTAAGGGTTGATTCAGTAAGAATGTTGAGTACAAAGTGATAGCTAGTTAGAATTGGCTTATAATTCTCCCTGAAGAGTTTTGGTGTTACTACGAAGGCAGTTACAAATACTTCATTTACCATGTAAAAATAAATAATAATTTTAATTTAATTTTCAAGAAACCATGAACAAACAATCTATAAGCAATCTATCACCAAAAATTCAAATATCTTAAGTGTATTTACATTGTATGATCATACACATAATTCGCAATAACTAACAAAATTATTAGGATGTTTAAACAATGACAAATAAATATCAAAGTTGATTAGTCAGTTACTACTGACGAAATAATAATTTTCGTTTCATGAAAATAAACATTCACACGTATAAGCGTAACACGTAACCATATATATATATATATTATATATATATATATATATATATATATATATATATATATACGTTAAATTGTATAAATGGCAATAGCCTTATTTAATTTCAATAAACATTGAATCGCAAAAAGTACTTGCTCCGCCGGGAGTCGAACCCGGATCTCTCACTTGCCGGGTGAATGTGCTACCATTACACCACAGAGCGCTTACTTTTTCCGATTCAATTATTTTGTATTTGGCCGTATCTGTCACATATGCGTTTTTAAATAAGCAAACTAACATATGATCGGAAGACCAAACACCTGTCAAACGACTTTTATTTACGTTAAATTGTATAAATGGCAATAGCCTTATTTAATTTCAATAAACATTGAATCGCAAAAAAGTACTTGCTCCGCCGGGAGTCGAACCCGGATCTCTCACTTGCCGGGTGAATGTGCTACCATTACACCACAGAGCGCTTACTTTTTCCGATTCAATTATTTTGTATTTGGCCGTATCTGTCACATATGCGTTTTTAAATAAGCAAACTAACATATGATCGGAAGACCAAACACCTGTCAAACGACTTTTATTTACGTTAAATTGTATAAATGGCAATAGCCTTATTTAATTTCAATAAACATTGAATCGCAAAAAGTACTTGCTCCGCCGGGAGTCGAACCCGGATCTCTCACTTGCCGGGTGAATGTGCTACCATTACACCACAGAGCGCTTACTTTTTCCGATTCAATTATTTTGTATTTGGCCGTATCTGTCACATATGCGTTTTTAAATAAGCAAACTAACATATGATCGGAAGACCAAACACCTGTCAAACGACTTTTATTTACGTTAAATTGTATAAATGGCAATAGCCTTATTTAATTTCAATAAACATTGAATCGCAAAAAGTACTTGCTCCGCCGGGAGTCGAACCCGGATCTCTCACTTGCCGGGTGAATGTGCTACCATTACACCACAGAGCGCTTACTTTTTCCGATTCAATTATTTTGTATTCAATTATATATATATATATATATATATATATATATATATACTGTGTAATTCTGTCTGTATATTTCATAACATCCTATATTATAATGGTGGACATATATTTTTCTGCTTGGAAATTATTTCCTTTCAGTTCGGAACAAAACCGACGCGAGAACAAAAGCAGGTCGGTCGCGTCTTGTGCAACATTATAGGTGATGAATTCCGTATTCCGAGTGCCACTCCCCAGAGATGAACTGTGACTCCTTGAGTGATCTATTGGCATGAAACTTCGCAAGACATCTTGCATATTGATGACATCTCCTTCGTTTGATATGCAGATTATAAGCATCAACGAGTCTACATGCCTGAATCTAATGCCTATGTGTAGTGTTTTCACTAAGTAAAATACCGTATTTACTTAATTCATTGTAGGCATAAGAGTGTATTCATTCGATGCAAGGAATTAGAGAATTCTTAAATTTAAGAGGAAATTAATAAAAACCTTACATCTGAAGAAACTACACACAAACAAATGTTTGCAAGGCACAAAATAAAGAAAACCCAATTTCTTATGTTTTGGAGGATTTAAAGTATATAACAAATGCAGAGGATTAGGTTTACGTGACTTTAAACTGTTCTTAAACTTGAATATAATAAACTAGGAGCTACCTTTGCATGTCTAAATGCTGTACCGTATTCATAAAGATAAATAATATA
Organism: Homalodisca vitripennis; assembly: GCF_021130785.1. Classification (NCBI taxonomy): domain Eukaryota; kingdom Metazoa; phylum Arthropoda; class Insecta; order Hemiptera; family Cicadellidae; genus Homalodisca; species Homalodisca vitripennis. The sequence continues at coordinate 151,219,207 of NC_060207.1, read as the reverse complement.
ATTAAACTCTACGTCAAGGTTATTTTATGCAATCTTATTAAAAGGTCAAAGCGCATATCTTATTTGCTTTTATGAACGTTTGTTTGTATTGATAGTTTTGTATTCATTTCAGTGGCTAAATATTTATACATATGAACTAGTGGTATTTATTTATAATGGTTTGACCATCTTCGTCAGAAACTAACACTTTCCAGAAATATTCAGAATTGGCCTTTTGCCCATAAACAGGTGTAATAATGCTGTTTATTCAAATGTCACAGCCGTTTCAGGCAAATGGAA